>NC_071388.1:2158905-2531662 GCF_022682495.2 Desmodus rotundus | reverse complement strand
CCGGCAGGTCACTTGCTGCGCGCTGATTGGTCGTTGCGGTGCGCACGGTGCCACGCCACGCCCCTCCCCGCCGGCGCTCTCCCTGTGCACCCGCCCTCCGCTCGCCGATCCCCGAGCTTAAGTGAAGCCGAGCTCGCCGGCCCGGCTGCTGCGCAGCATCTTCCCCCTTGCGCGCCCCTGGGGTCGCCGCGGGTGTCGCGGGAGCCGGGTGAGTGCTGTCCGCAGGCCCCCGGGGCGCGCGCGCGCGGGGAAGCACCCCAGGCCAGCGGGTCTCCGGGCCTGCGGGGTGCGGCGGTGCCCGGCGGAGCCAGCCTGCGGGTCGGGGGCCTCCGCCGCCCCTTCCAGCCCAGCCGCGTCCCCTAGGTCCGGCCAGGTAGGGTAGCACCTCCGCGTCCCGTCGCCGTCGGATGGCTGCATTAGGAGGTCCTGGGAGGTTTGCCTGTCGAGCCTTCCGGCTTCCTGGGGCGGCGGGCTGGGAGACGGGGCACGCGCACGGAGCGTCGGGGCAGCTCAGGGCTCCGTCGTCCCTCCCGGTGGCTCTGAACTTTGGCTGGGAGTGTTGTCAACGTCGTGGGGACTTTTCCGCCACTGTCCGTACGGGAGTCGGGAAAGGGGAGGAGATCCTCATTCTCTGGAGAATGAGTCCTGTCGTGTGAGTGTCCTTTCCGATAAGGGGCAGCAGAGAATTGCTACTGTGGGTGGCAGTTGTGCCTGGGAGGACCATTTTCGTTTTCCAGCAATAAGTTGGCTTCCGAGTTAACCAGAGGGAGGTGCTTTACCTGAAAGGTGAATATATGACCTTTTGTAAGGCCAGGGTGTGTGCGTGTGTGTGTGTGTGTGTAGGGGGATTCCAGCGTCCCAATGGAATGAACGTGTCGCCAGCTTTGTGCTTCCAAAGACGTGAATTTGCAGAGTGCCCACCTTTTCCCTAAGACGCACCTACCTGCTCTCAATTCCTTAAACCTAACAGTCCCCGAGGCTCTGACTCCCAGGCTGGGCACACCTCTTCCCCCAACCTCTGCGTAGGTTTCACACGTAGAACAAACGTTAAGCATTTTTACCGGTAATAGAGTTGCAAGACTCTTCCTTCATTGTTATTTTTCAATTACAGTTTACGTTCACCATTTTTTGTGTTAGTTTAGGCATACAGCGTAGTGGCTCTTCCCTGTTACAATAAAACCCAAAACTTATCTTGATGAGTATTGATGTGGCTGGAAAAGCCGGTTTCATGAGAAGGGGCGGGGGAGGCTGTAGTTTTCCTCTTCCGGAGACACGCCCTCCCCACCCCCTCCTCGTCCCACTGGGGCGGCCTTAACTGGCAGGCCTTTCCTGACTTCATTTCTGGAGCCAAGGTAGTGATTTTGTCTTATCATCTTACCCATATTTGCTCCTTTTAATGGATTATAGTAATATATTCAGGTTGTAAGTTGCTTTTAATATCACGGAAGAACATCACATAAAAAATTCATACAGCATAGAAGTATATCAAGTAAAAAGTTAGAATTCCTTATATCTTCACTTTGCATCCTTCACGTACTGAATTCCACTCCCCAGAAGGGGGTCATACCATAATGCTGTTGGGCACCTGGCTCCCTATGAGGATACCCTGTTGTATCAATACTGTAGACCTACCGACTGCATAGTGTGCCGTTGTTGGGAGGTACTCTAATCTTTTATCAGTCTCTTACTGATGGACATTTGGGTTGATCCTGGGTGTTAGCCATTAAAAGCCCTGCTGCATAAAAACCCTTTCCACATTGTAGGGTAAGTTTCAAGTACATAATTTAAACAGATCAGTGTAGATGTAATGCTCTTTTCACTGAGGATCTTTTTATAAATTAAAGGATTATATAATGTAAAAGCAGAAGCTAATTTTCTTTGATTTGAATGCATTTCTTAAAAGTTTTGGTTTTTTTATATTTAGAGATTGGATAAAGAAAAATTGGAGGACTAGGTTAAATAATGGTGAATTTACTAACTTTGTTACTGCTCAGTGGCATTGACTCACTTGACTGGCTTGACCAGAATGAATAGAGGAATAGAGCCCGCCTGCAGGAAGAGGAAATTCCACACTGTGTGCGATACCATCTGGCGGGAATCCCCTTGAACAGCCAACAGTAACAGAACTTCTTGTTCTCTATTTAAATGTTTCTTTTATTGCGAAATGTGTCTCAGGTACCAAAAAAATGTGTAAAATAGGTATGTATATTTAATTTAAAGAATACTATTGCGATGATTATCACTCTATCTAGCACCATATTAAGAAACAAAATGTTTACATCTTCCAGGAGTAGCCTCTATCCTGATTATTTGGTTAATCTTTCTTGTTTTTTTTTTTAAGATTTTATTTATTTATTTTTAGAGAGAGGAGAAGGGAGGGAGAAAGAGAGGGAGAGAAATATCAGTGTGTGGTTGCCACTCTTGTGCCCCTTACTGGGGACCTGGCCTGCAACCCAGGCATGTGACCTGCCTGGGAATAGAACCGGCGACCCTTTGGTTCACAGGCCAGCACTCAATCCACTGAGCCACAGCAGCCAGGACTCTCTTGCTTTTTAAATAGACTTTACATGTCACTGTATAAATACTCACATGTACATATATATTTACACCTATGTACATACATGTGCACACACACAAACACTTCATCATAATATATTTTGCTTTGAATGAATGGTGTTAAAAACAAAATTCTTGTCCAAGTAGATGGTGAGCACGTTTTAAAGTTTTTCACTGTTATTAAGAGTACTGCAAAGAGCTGGTCTGAAGGAGCAGGTGTATGTGGTACTTAGGGAGGGGAACATCTCAATAAAATTGCTGAGTTACATATAATTGGTTAATGTTCCATAGAGCAACAAAATCATACCTTTGGGATTAATTTTTTCTACCAGCATATAAAATCATAACACTGTATTAATTTCTGCAGTTAAATTCAAAGCTTATTCAACTATAAACGCTGCCTTTATTAACAGTGGGTTTTTCATTAAAGAAACTGTAGTAACAAAGTTATTCCCCCCCCCCCAAAGGGCAGGAGAGATCCAAGCATGCTTAGTAGGAAATGCCAGAGCTTTCTGAATGCGAGATTAAAATTTTGTGGCATAATTTTGAGTGCACAGCTGACTGTGTGAGGAAGGGACAGTATTGTCACTGTTAGAGGGGCTTCTTTTACGGGGGCCCTTGCTGAGGGAGTCGGTGGGCAGGGACAGGAGTGAGTCCCAGGAAACGGGATCCTGCCGTGGGAGCATCTGGAGAACTCCATTGTGGGTCAGGACAGCAGACATGCAGTGCCCGGGAGAATGCGGTCCAGGGAGCAGGCTGCCCTGTGTTTCTGCTGCGCACTGGCCCAGCTTTCCTGCGGCTGTCGGGAGGTCAAGGCAGGGCCCTTCTATGCCGGAAGTGACGGTCCTCTGCTGAGGCAGGCTGCAGGGCTGGAAGCACCGAGGGACCTGCATCAGCACGTGACCAAGGTCAAGCCAAGCCCAGCAGAGTACAGATGGGAATCTGGGCCAAGTTCAGGGGCATTCCGTCCTCAAGTTAGAAAGCTGCTGTAGCAGCCAGGACAGGTCTGTCTGAAGCAGCACTGCTTCAGTCTGGCCCGCTGACCCCCCTTGTCGGCCGGCACAGCTGGCTCTCCGCAGCCCTCCTGTGGCGGATCTGTCGGTGGCCTCTTCATTGTCCGGTGTTGCTCAGGCTCCAGCAGCTCCTTGACAAGAAGAGGAACCCTTTCCGGAGACTTAGCCTATCTGGATGTGTTTTGACTCTGACATCACACTTGATTGATATTTTGGCCTGTAATAGAATTTTAGTCGGCAGTAAATTTCCTTCAGAATTGTGAAGTTACTGCTCTGTTGTCATCTTACCTCTGGCGTTGCTGTTGAGAATTCTAAGCTATGACCCCCAATCCCTTTTATGGGACCTGTTTTTTCCCCTCCTCTTTACGAACTTCTAGAATCTACACTTGACCCATGCTTCAAAATTTAAAACCACTGTCTTAGTGTGAGACTATTTTCATCCATTCAGCCGAGTATTTGATGGGCCCTTTAAAACTGCTGTTCCGGGGTCATTTTCTTGAACTATTTTGTCATTTTCTCCCTTCTGTTGTGTCTGTAGCCTCTCCTCTGAAACACCTGATGTTTAGATGTGACCTTGTGAAGCTCCTCTGATTTTCTTACTTGTTTTCCGACCAGCTACATACTGGTAGATTTTCTTACCTTTTATCTCCCAGCCCATGTATTTGGATTTTATAAAACAAATTTTTCACAGTTACATCTTTAAAGACCAAAGGCTGTTTTTTGGTCTGAATGCTTCTTATGATGGCACCCTGTTCTTCACCTGATCTTAGACAGAAGGCCAAGAAGCGATCCAGCATCCTGTGCTCGATTAATAGATGTCATGTTCTCTTCTCTCTGAGTTTAAAATGATTTAAGTTTTCTCTCTCTGCATCGTTCTCTCCCTTCCAGTCTAGAAGGAAAGGGTCTGGCGGCCAGTCCCCTGAGCCAGGACAGAGGAACAGTGGTCCCGCATGTCCTGTTTTCGGGGTGATACCTGCATCTTCCTTTGGGCCCGATGTCCCCCAGGCCAGAACACAAGAAATGGGAAAAACCTCAGACTCCTGCTAGGGTGTGGAAGAAGCAGTTGCCATCACCGTAAAGCGAAAAGAGACAGGAGCTGGGGCCTGACTTTCTAACTGGCGCTCAGCATCCCTGCCACCGGCCTGGGCCTTCCACCTTCTCGCGTGTGCCGAGTCAGGTACCATTCATTGTCCGCCTGCTTGCAGCTTCCAGTCATTGCTGTCTCCTCATCTGTGTTCCCTGTCATTAGGAACTTCTTGCCCTTTTAGTGAGGTTTCAGGAGGGAGCAAAATGAGATGCAGATGGGCAGTCTGCCAGCCCCACCCAGAAGCAGTAGTAGTTCTTCTTGACCAAGGAGGAAGAGCAGACCTGCGAGGACAGAGTGCGCTCTGAAAGCAGCCCTGGCCATCTTTTTGGTAGGTCTCTGACAGTGTTGGGCAATTCTTATTAATTCTCCCACTCTGAGGGATGTGCTCTCGTCACCCCACTTTACGTGCCCCAAGACCATAGCCTTGGGGCACTTGAAGTTCAGCGAGTGCCTGGCACACAGCTGCTATTCCGTGACCAGTAGACTGGGTGGATGAACTGGGCCCAGCAGGCGGGCAGGGAAGAGGCGGGAGGCGGGAGGCGGGAGTGGGCCCAGGTCAGTCCTCACTCCAAAGCCTCTGCTTCCAGCTGCCTCTGTGGTGGCGGATGCTGGAACGTGAAACTGGGACTCCGCCCCCTTTAAAACTCTCCCTACTCCAGGCCTTTGCTCTCCCAGTGCTGCCTACAGGAGGGTTCCCTTGCAGGCGGAGCCTGGTTCTCTGAACTGGGGAGCAGGGCGGTGCCCGAGCTGTCCCCAAGGCTGCAGGGCTCCCTCCGCAGGTCTCCCGAGGCCAGGCGAAGCCTCTCAGCCCAGCCCACGGGCTCCTGGCCCCTGGCCCCTGTCGCAGCCTTGGGCGCCTCGGCGGCAGTGCATGACAGTGTGCCTCTCTGCTTCCAGCTTTTCATCGCAAAACATTTTAAACATACAGAACTGTTGCACAGTAGATCTAACATTTTTCCATATTTGCTTTGTCCTTTTTTCCCTTTGCTTGACCACTTGAGAGTAGGTTGCTGGCACTCCACCCGTGAGTTTGTCAGCCTGCGCCTCCCGACACTGAGGTCGCTCTCAGAAACCACAGTTCCGCATGGTCACGTCCGGGAAATAAATTCCCTCTTATTCTCTGATGTCTGAGCTGTATCACATTTCCCCAACTGGCCCAGACTGCCTTAAAACTTAAAAAACAAACAAACCAGGATCAGTAAAGTCTTATACATTTCACTTGGCTTGTTAATTTTGTGGGGTTTTTTTTAAATTTACCTTTTTAAAAAAAGATTTTATTTATTTGTTTTTAGAGAGAGGGGAAGAGAAGGAGAAATGGAGGGAGAGAAACATCAGTGTGTGTTTGCCTCTCACGTGCCCCCTACTGGGGACCCTACCCCGCAACCCAGGCCTGTGCACTGACTGGGAATCGAACTGGTGACCCTTTGGTTCTCAGGCTGGCGCTCCATCCAGGGAGCCGCACCAGCCAGGGTGATTTTGTGTTTTGACATGAAAGAAATTCATGCTAAAATTCTTTGAAGTTTCCTGCTTGCGTTGCTGCTGAGACGGCCTCACTACTGGGGAGACAGCGCCAAGCACCCAGCAGAGTGCAGGGCCCTTGAGGTGATCTTGGGCGTTGTTCCCAGACTTTGCTAATCGTTGGTTCACCTGGGGAGTTTTAAAAAATAGATAACCTAGTGTGACTCTTGACTTTCTGATCATTGGGGGTGGCGTGGGTCCCAGTCACCTTTTCCCCCCTAAACTCACCAAGTTTCTGCGCTGTTAGCTTGGCACTGTGGCGGGCGGGCTCAATTGGGTCGTAAGACCAACCATGACGTACTGGGGGGGTCAGAGCTGGCCAGAGCCGGTCAGGGGGTCAGCAGGTCACGGGGTCAGCAGCTTCCACTTGGGACATGCCAGCAGCCTCCTCACTGGTCTTTCTCTCTCTCTTACCCTTGCAGTCTCTGCTCCCCACAGCTGCCTAAGGGACCCTTTCCAATGCCAGCTGTCACGGTGGCCCGTGAGCTCCCTAAGGGCCCTTCCTGGCCCCTGTGGCCCTGGTCTTGTTCCCCCTCCCCTCTCACTCATGCCACCCAGCCACGCCAGCCCCCTTGTTGTTCGGGGAACTCCCAGGCTCTGCTTTCCGGCCTGGGTCCTGCCCTTGTTCTCTCTGCCGCATTCCCAGGCCGGCTCACTGCCCAGGCCCAGTCTCCCTGCAGGTCTCAGGTCTCCTCCCCGGGACTCCGGCCTCTCTCCCCGCCCTCCCGTCACTCATGCCAAGCCCCTCACTCTGCTCTGTCCCCCGTGCCCCGCCCCATGGCAGGCATCACTTTCTAACGTCGTATAGCATTTACTTTTAAAAAAGATTTTATTTATTTAGTTTTAGAGAGGGCGAAGGGAGGAAGCAAAACATCAATGTGAGAGAAACAAACATTGATCGGTTGCTTCTCTCACATGCCCAGACCCCGGGGCCTGGCCAGCAACTTAGGCATGTGCCCTGACTGGGACCGAACCAGCGACCCTGCACTTTGCGGGATGACGCCCAAGCCGCTGAGCCACACTGGTCAGCGCTCATCATGTACTTTTTAAGTCGTGTTTAACGTCCTCCCCACCCATCCCCCCACCCCCGCTCGCCAAGCTCCACACAGTCAGTGCTTTCATCTGTCACTGATGTGCCCGGCACGCAGCAGACGCTCTGTGAACGGATGTGGTGGAGGAAGGGGAGCTGACGTTCAAGTTCAGAAGTGACAAGTAAACTGCCATCTGCTGTGTGCACTGGAGTTGCCTAGGGGAGCTGGGGGTGGGGGGCGGTGCCAGCGGGAGCGCAGGTTTTCCTGGGTCCAGGGAGCAAGCAGGAGGCAGGGAAAGAGAAACCAGGGTGACACCGGAAAGAGACAAGGAATCATCAGAGGATGCAGGGCCACGTGATAGGGTTTTGTCTTTAAAACACACAGGAAGGCAAAGGTTTTAAGCAGGAGGGAGATGTCAGCTTTGTGCCTTTTTTCAAAAGTCACTGCAGCGGCAGTGTGAAGACATGGCGGGGGCAGCTGCGGGCCTGGCTGGGGGTGGGGGGCGTTATCAGGGACAGGTGAGATAGCGGGACTGGGAATGGGACTGGGAACCACACCGGGTGGAGGGAAGCTGGACTTGAGAGAGGCTTAGGAGGCGGAACGGGGGATGGGTCGGATGTGAGAGGGGAGAAAGACTGACAAGGGGGACACCTCCTTCTCTGGCCCCCGTAATGGTGAGTGGTGACTCATCCATTGTAGGAGCGGGACCCGGCTGGGAGGAGGGCACCCGGCCTTGGTGTTCCCACGCGTTGATTTTGAGGTGACTTTGCCTGCAGGCGGATGGATGTGTGGGTCTGGGGCTGGATATTTAAATCTGTGAGTCAATTGCACAGAGAAGCAGTGAAGGGGAGAATTTACCAAATAACCCATATTTTGAATAGTTAAAAGTTGTTAAGGGTATTACTGGGGGAAGTTACATAGTTCTAAAATTAAAGTCTTTAAAAATCTCTTCTCCATACACTTTACTTTGGTTTTTAGGTTTAAGTCTTCCACCAAAACTGGCGTTTCACTTGATTTTATCTGTGTTCTATGTGGTTTGCGAGTGAGAAGGCCAACAGGCACTCCCTGAGATTAAGTGTGTACAGTGGCTTCTCCGGACGTGGTCAGACGCCTGAAGGACTCCTGCGGTTGGACTTGGCCTACACAGCAGTCCCCCAGAAGTGCCTAGAAACCGGGTTTACAGCGGCCCGGGAGGAGGGACTGCTCCCCGGACCCCTTCGGCCAGATGGAACGGGCAGCACCTGCCACCGCGTTCCTGGCCTCCCAGATGACTCAGGGCTCCTCCACGCGGGCGCTCTCTGTCCATCTGGTTCCTCGGCTGTTGCCCCGCAGGCAGTGGAGCATTAACCTGCTCTTCCCCGGATGGGACGCAGGAGACCTGCTGGGAGACGGTCCGACGAGGGGCAGCAGCGGGCTGGCATGGCCGTGAGCTCGGCTTTGGAATCAGATCCTTGCTGCCGTGGGAATCTGGCTCTCCTCCTTGCTAGCTGTGTGACCTTGGGCAAGGTGACCACTCCCGGCACCTTTCAGTCCTGTGAGGCGATGAGAGTGACTGCCTGAGAGTGTGGGCAAGGGCCCAGTGGGGTGGGCCGTGAAAAGAGTCTCTGAGGATGGAGTGGAACGGTCTGTAAGCCAGGAGCACCTCATAGCTGATAGCTAGTCATTCGGGAATGGTGACCTGGCATCTGGAATGATATTAATGTTTTGTTCATCTCCTGATTTTTTGTAACCTTTTTTAAATGATACAAAGTAGTGACTTAATTTTAAGAAGTGTTCACTGATTTCTCCACTGGCTGGTTGACGCCTGGCGACGAGGGCTGCGTTTCACACGTCTCCATCTTCCCCACGGTGCCTCACTCACCGCGATGACCCGTGAGCGTCTGGCACACGCTCCAGAGCGTTCAGAACGGTCAGATACTGCCACCTGTGCCTGGCTGCCGTCGTGCAGGCACAGCCATCAAGGAAGGAGGGGGCCAGTCAGAGCCCCGCACGCAACCCACCCTCAGCCCCTTCCAGAGTTTCTCCCCGAGATGCCTTAGCTGCCCCCAGGCTTCGGTTACCACTTCATTGCCATGAGCCTCTCGTTTGTATGTCCGCCCTTCCCGTGGGATCTGCCCGTCTGTCCTGTGCACGTCTCTGCCTGATGTCCCTCAGTCACATCAGGTCGGTTGTGCTGAAACCCGCCGTTCCTGTTTTGGGTAGTGCTGTGTCACCGGCCGTTGGGCACCCAGCAGGCTTGCTCAGCTCCTCCCTGCCCCTTGAAGACTCCCGTAACATTTCTTACATCAGAGCTTTCTCTGTAGCTTGCACCAGTCTGGCCTCCGTGCACCCCCTTCCTCTTCCTGTCTAGAGCGACGGCAGGCGTCTCCAGCGCTTGTCTGCACCGGGCAGTGCTGTGCTGTGCAGTGCCTCCGCCACAGTCTTGTAAGTCACAGCCAGTCTGTCGCTTCCCCTTCTACCAGCTTCAAGCGCACTCTGCAGACCGCCAGCCTGGTCGCGCCGCTGCCTCAGTTGCCTGTACACGTGGGCCTCAGCCACGCTCACGTGTCGTGTGCTGTGTGTGGCTGCGTTAGGCCACGACAGCACAGTTGGGCAGCAGAGACAGACTGGCTGATCTGCAAATCCGAAAATGAGTGCTGTGTGGTTCTTCATGGGAGGGTTACCAGCCCCTGGCTTAGAGCAGGCTGAGAGCTCCTTCCTGGCCTCGCCCCCAACAGGCCAGTTGCCAGTGGTCTTCGAAATACCTTAAACTCTACCCTTTTCTTCTGAGGCGACATACTTTTGCATGCTTTATTTCTTCTCTGTATCTGCCACATCCCCGTGTATGCTTCAAAGTCCAGCCAAGTCTGCGTTCCCTCAGCTCTTCTCGGCGGGCAGAGTGCAGCCAGGGGCGTGGTGGGGGGGTGCGGGGAAGTGTGCAGGGTGCTCGGTGTGTGTTCTTCCAAGGGCCAGACCCACTCCCGTCTCCGCTGCTTTCCCGCACTCTTTGGTGCTTTCAGATGGCGTTTTTCTTCCTTCCTGGAGTTGAAGGTGTCTGTGAATCGCCTCGTCTGAATTTGTGCCCTTTGGAGGTCCCCGCAGCATTTGCACAGGGTTCCCCCATTTTCTGTTGCCACGTTACAGATGGCCCCAAAACCAGAGGTTTAAACAGCCATTTTCTCATGCCTTTGGTTTCTGCCGGTTTGGGAATTTGCTAGGCCACAGGCAGGATGATGAGTCTCTGCTTGGTGCCTCTGGGGCCTCACCGGGGAGTCCCTGAGTCTGGGGCCGAAGCTGAGGCTGGAACAGCAATCAGCTCGCAGTGTGTGCTCCACACCTGGCAGTTGGAGCCAGCCGTTGGTGGGACCTTACTGGAACTGGGGCCAGAACACCTGTGCGTGGTCTCTTCCAGCATTGTGGCCTCCGAGTTTTTTCGTAGCAGCTGAAGGCTCTAGAATTAGTGTTCCAGAGAACCAGCTACAAACTGCACCACTTTTTATGGTCCAGATTTGTGTGGCAGAAGTTACATAGTATCACTTCTACTCTATAGGTCAAGCTGTCTGTGTAGTGGGGTCAAATTCAAGGGGAAGGACATAACTCTCAGCCGGAGACCATGTAAAACCACTGCGCTCATTTAGCAAACAGTCAGCCCCTTTTGCCTGAGCATAGTCTTGTGCACATCTTGATAGCTGTTCATTGAAGTATCGAAATTTTTCTGCTTAAGTAGTAGATTTGGACCTAAAGAAATTTATGTTCAAGCTTTAAAAGAGGAGTGACATTTTACGTCTTGAAAATATTTCCTTTGGGTTTTTCTTTTTTCTTATTTGTAGACGACGGTGTTTAATGAAAGGCCCCCGCTGAAGGGGTGGCAATGGCAGGCTTCCTAGACAACTTCCGGTGGCCGGAATGTGAGTGCGTGGACTGGAGCGAGAGGAGGAACACCCTGGCCTCCGTGGTGGCGGGAGTGCTGGTGAGTGGGAAGGCCTGATGGGCCCTTGTCCGCCCTGAAAATGGACGTGGGTCCCTTAGGACTGTGATTCCCATTCTGAGCCGTCTGTTTCCCTGTTGTTTTGTATACGTAATTATCACAGTTTGAGATGCTGTTTCTGGGCAGAATGGGATAGGTCCTGGTTCATCTGAATTTGTAAACTTGCCAAACTTAAAATCCTCTCTTCAGTTCCAGTGATAATAAAATTAGCGTAGGCAGTAGGTTTAAAAAATTTTTTTCTGACATTTTATTTATTTTTATATAGGGGAAGGGAGGGAGAGAGGGAGAGAAACACCAATGTGTGATTGCCTCTCATGCACCCCCTACTGGGGACCTGGCCCACAACCCAGGCATGTGCCCTGACTGGGAATCGAACCTGCGACCCTTTGGTTCACAGGCCGGCGCTCAATCCACTGAGCTACACTAGCCAGGGGTAGTAGCATTTTTAAGTTAATGTGTAAGTCCTTTAAGATCCTCAGAGGCTCAGAATTAGCCAAATATTTCTGTGGGACTCCCTGCAGGGCCCCAGGGAGGGGACACTGCCACCACGTCCTACTGCTGCACCGGAGGGGGGGCCAGAGAGAGGAGTCGGCTTAATTTTCTTTCTTAATCTTTTATTATTAAGAATGACAAGCATCTAAACAAAAGTGGCCGCTCTCCTCTTTATGATATAAATATCACAATATAAACTCTGTATGCAGAGTTCTCGTAGGTGCTTCTGAGTTTTTCTCACTCTTTGTGGTCATCTCGTCTGCATTTCACTTGTCCATTAGCAATTTGTCTAATTTAAGGCTATTCGGCTTAGTTCATGTAGAAACTTTACATTTTTCAATGTTCAGTTAAACAGTATTTGGTTAAATTACATAAGACTGTAGTGGGCTTAAATAGTTCTGGGGATGTGGCAGCCGGCAGCTCGCCTGCAGAGGCAAAAGCGCGTGGGCAGGTGGAAAGAGGAAGAGAGAATGAAACCCATCGCGCTCGGGAAGCCGGGTAGCTGGAGGTTGGCGAAGAGAGCTCCGGGCGCGTGCAGTGACGGTGGGTGGAAGCAGCGGATGACTCGTTCCCAGATGATACACCTTCCTCTTGCATTGCCAGCGGAACTTCAGGATCTCACACAGATTTATTAGTTAGGGTCACCTCCTCTGCTACTAGGGAAAAGTAAACAAGGGTTCTTATTTTTATATGTCAGCACCCAGAACTCAGAGTGGAACTATTCTGTGTTCCACTTACGTGGTCTGTAGAAAAAGAGGAACGTCGAGGGCAGGTGAGATGCTGAGGCTCAGTCTCAGTGTGTGACGTGGGCCCCGTCTGCAGTTTTTCACAGGCTGGTGGATAATGATCGACGCGGCCGTGGTGTACCCCAAGCCGGAGCAGCTCAACCACGCCTTTCACACGTGCGGGGTATTCTCCACGTTGGCTTTCTTCATGTGAGTGCGCGGGGGTTCTCAGCACCAGGTGGGCCGCCCCGAAATACTGGTTCCTGAAGGGTTAGTGCTGTCTGCTCCCTGGAATCACTTTTTAACTTAATTGGTGTTTTTTCTTTCAATGGTTAATAAATAAATAAATGAATTCCCATTTTATTAAGATTGTTAAAAGTCAAGAATGAGTGCTGAATTTAGATATCATTTTAGCATTTGTGAAGATTGTCATATGATTGTTCTTATATTTGTTAAACTGGTTATTTACTGTATTTTATCAGTCCTGAGGTTATTTTTAAATATTTTATTATCTGGAAATACCAGGGAGCTTTTTATCGTCAGTGGCATCTTATAAATACAGTTAACATTTTTTTCTTGGCAGTTTAAAAAATAATGGTGAATTTTATTTTATTTTAATATTTTATTAAATTTGTTTATTTTATTTTTTATCACCATTTATCCTCCTATCCCCTCTTCTGCCGCCATCCACTCCTCCCGCCACAGTCACCACACTGTTGTCCGTGTTCACGAGTTCTTTCTTTTTTCTTTTTAGCTCAATGGCGGTAAATTTTAAAAATCAGTTGCATCTTAGATTTAATGAAATTTGTTTCGTTTCCAAATTTGTCCCTAGTGAATCATCCTTAAGTATGGTCATACACTCAACTTTCACCATGGAGGATTATTTTTAAAAATAGGCTGCTCGACTGTGTTTGCTAGTATTTGTGGGGGTGGAGGGGGTGGGCAGGGTTGGGCTCAAATGAGAAAGAAATGGCTTTTCTTTCTTATGAAATGACTTCAGGTTTATACATTATCTCACTTCATATAAGAGTTTGAAAGCTTTTCATGGATGCCTTTTAATGATGAAAAAATATGTTAGAATTTTCTTCTACTGCCAGGAATTTTTTAAAAGTTGAAGTTGTGGAAGATGGAACTACCTTTACTTATTCACGGCGCTGAGAGAAGGCAACTCCCGCTGCAGCCACGCCGCGCTGGGAGTCGAGTGCGCCCGTGGTTCCTCGTGGGCCGGTGCCCTCCGCGTTCCGGAAGTGGGTCCGAGGACACCACTTGACTGGCACAAGGAGAGAGAGGCCTTTTCATTCCTGCTTGTAATGAGAGCCTCCAACTGGACTGACACCCGAGTCTTTCATGCATAAATGGGAGAAATCAGGAAAACAGTCCCTCTTTGTGATCTTGGGAGACAAGTAACAGTACTCTTAAAATTGAGGATGTTTTCTGGGTGTACTTGAGGAAAATAAGACTAATGTCATGTTTGTGTCCACTAGGGTCAGTAAGTTTAAAGGTGTCTTCAGTTGTTCAGACACTGACTTCAGTTAGAAAATGCCTTCCTTCTAAATAGCGAGTAAATGTCCGTGAATATTCCAGCGCCACGAAAGCTAACGAGATGATTTTGTGTCGCTCTAGGATAAACGCTGTGTCCAACGCGCAGGTGAGAGGGGACAGCTACGAGAGCGGCTGTTTGGGAAGGACAGGTACAGTGGCTGGCGTGCGTGTTGGGGACGAGGGACTGACCCACAGGACACAAAGTCTGAGAGTCTGGGTGTAGGCCTGGCGGCGGCCGGCATTCTCACAAACTGGCCTTTAGGGAAAGTTGCACGGCTCTTGACATCCTTAAGGAAGTTGGAGTTGCCGCCAGGAGCTGCTGGTTTTGTCGTGTGGTGCTGCCCACCCTATATAGGGGAAGTGTCACTACTCAAAACCCCGGCTGCCAGGCTCCGGGCCGCTCCACCGGTGCTGCGGACGGTCATTCTCATCCCGGGTGTCTCGGACCAGTGGTGTCACCTCCGTGGTACTGGCTCAGTGAAGCGTGGACGCAATGGGAAATCAAGCCTGGGACCCCCGCGGTTTCCCCATTCGGTTCTGGTTGCCCCAACTGAAGGGCCGCCCACGTGCCGCCACAGTGCGTCTGAAAGAGCGTGCTGCGCCGTTTGTCTGCATATAAACGACCGTCCTGGGAGTTTGAGTTGTCTTGAATTGTCGCCCAGTAGTGTTTTTCATTTACTCAGGTCATCACACATTCTGATAAGCCCCGGGAGTTTGTTTTCGGTGGGATTTCCGTGCTTCCCGGGCAGAGCTCAGGGCTGGAAGTTCTGCTTCCAACCTGCAAGGACGAGGGAGGCTGCTCTGGTTGTGGCTGGAAATTTGGGGGAGGTGGGAAGTTTTGAACGATGGTTAGGAATGATAGGGCATTCTTACAGAATACTTGGTGTGCACCAGAGACCGTCCCGAGTTGACTTATTTAATCGCCGCGATATTCCTGTGGGGCGAGGGCTCTTCATTGTCCTCCGTTTTAGATGGAGGGACTAAGGTGCAGAGAGCTTAAGTAACTTGTCCAAGTTCACAGGCAGCAAGTGGGGAGCCGGGAACTGAACTCTCACAGTCTGGCCCCGAGCCGGTGCCTTTAGCCGCCACGCTCTGCTGCGTCCAGTGGAGAAGCGTTCGGTCTCTCTGGTGTGGAGACACGTGTGTTTGTCAGCTTGACTGAGTGTGATTCACATACAACCTAAAACTCAGCAGTTTAAGGCGTACAGCGTGCTGAGTTGACAAATGGATGCAGTTGTGTCACTGCCATCACTCCAGGTCCCCTCCTGCCCCGCTGACCTGCTTTCTGTCACTATCGTGTGGCCATGTAGAGGGAGTCATAAACCGTCACATTTTAGACCAACGAAGAAGCTGTGGAGAGCTCAGCTCTCTAAAAAGAATTGTAATTAAACGCTGTTTTCGGGGGTGAGAGCACGTTACACCAGACCTGCTCTCTCAGTCAACGTTCAGGCGCCCAGAGCAGCCCGGCTGAGCCCGGCGTGGCGTTGCCCAGCACAGCTCCGCACACAGCCCCTCTGAGCGGGCGTGACAGGTGGCTTAACACCATGTGTGCGTGTCCTGTGCCCCCAGCCACGGCAGGCCACGTCCTGACTGGAGGAGTGAAGAGTAAGAAAGCATGTGTTAGCTAGTGAAAGTGTGCGTAGAGCACGGGATGATTTATTTGATTATTTTTCTTTAAAGGTTGATCCACAGACATTGCTGTGGATTATGTTAGTATTAACGATTTTCTATAGAAAATGTCACTGTGGCGTACCTAAATTTTTTAGCTCAAGGGTAGGACCTGTATTTGCCTCTGGTCTGTCCGGTCCCAGAGTCCATACTTGGACCCTCACTAGGTCATCACACATCATGCCGTTACGAGTCCCTATGCAGCTGGAACTTACCGTGCAGTTTACACGTGTTTACATGTGCATACGTGTAGTGTATGGCTTTGGGGGTTGAGGGCGACCCGCCTGACAGGTTGCTCAGCTGCTGCTGCACTGTGTGAGTGACGTCCTGATTGTGACATCGGTCCTTACTCGCGTGCAGCCTCCCATTCCTGTGTGGGGGCGGCTAGCTGGGACACATTTGCTGCTTCTAACAGCAATTACCATACTTGGCCGTGTGTGATGCGCACTTTTTCGCCCAAATTTTTGAGGGAAAAGGATGTGCATTACACACGGGAGTGATGGTAACATGCCATGGGCATGATAATAACATGCCATGGGCATGATAACGGGCACACGGCAGAATACGGTACTCAGTGCTTTGATAGTATGTGCGATGGGGTGAGTTTTCAGCCAGGGTTTAATTAGTCGGCTTGGTCAAAGAGCTCCGTCTGAAGCCTGCCTGGTTTAGCTGCTCAGCTGTTAGCTTCTTCGGCCAGGAGAAAGGCAGCCTCCCCCTTTAGCTTTTTGAAAATCGCCCCCAGCTCCCTGTGGCAGCAGGCGCGTGCAGGCGTGCGCCTGGCGTGCACAGCCCGCGTGAGGTCCGCAGTGTCTGCAGGGCCCCGTGTTCCTAAGACACGGGGCTGCACAAGGAGCAGGACCCTGAAGCCTGTTCTTCTTGCAGGGGCTCGAGTTTGGCTCTTCATCGGTTTCATGCTGATGTTTGGGTCACTTATCGCTTCCATGTGGATTCTTTTCGGCGCATACGTTACCCAAAGTAAGTATCTGTTCCTCTTTCATTTCGGAGGAGAGATTCACACACGTCTTCTATGTTTGGCTTAGTCTGTTGACTGCTCCTGGAGTAAACTTTAGTGGGACACTCCGTTCGTTTGCAGATGTGTCTCTGTGGAAGGCACCTGAGTCACTGGGCCTGCGCGCAGTGGGACGGCCTGGTCTGCAGCCCCTCATGCTCAGCCCTAAGCCCACCGAGGGCTGCTGGTCGCCCTTTTCACTACCAGTTCGGCAGCAGCCCCTGACCTAAAGTGACATGGGGCTCATTATAGTCTTTCTTTTAATTTAATATCAGATTAAAAAAAAGATTTTATTTATTTTTAGAGAGGGGAAGTGAGGGAGAAAGGGGGAAAAACGTTGTGTGAGAGAAATGTCGGTCAGTTGCCTCTTGTACACCCCCGACCAGGGGCTGAACCTGCAGCCCAGGCATGTGCCCTGACTGGGAATCGAACCAGCGACCTTTCAGTTTGCAGGCTGGCACCCAGGCCACCGAGCCACCGCAGCCAGGGCAGTGTTCAGATGTTTTCTTGCAGCAGTGTGGTTGTATTTGGCTGTGGGATGCTGGTCCATACCTAGGTGCATTTGCTGTGTAACATTTATACCCTGTGATACCATTCTTTTTGTGGGGGAGGGAGAGAGGGAAAGAAACATCAATGTGTGGTTGCCTCTCTCATGCCCCCTACTGAGGACCTGGCCTGCAACCCGGGCATGTGCCCTGACTGGGAATTGAACCCGTGACCTTTTGGTTCTCAGGCCTGAGCTCAGTCCGCTGAGCCACACCAGCCAGGGCAAGTTCATTGTCTTCTATCCAGAGTGAGAGCAGTCTTTTGTTTGGAGCGAATGAGAGTCACATTTTCTTATTTCAGTTTCATCATTGACTTCTGAGAGTTCAGGAAGGACGGCAGGGTTGTGTGACACCCCACGCATGTCATATGAACAGTCTCTGCCCGTTCACTGCGTCACTGCCCACTGCGTTTTGTAATCTTCTGTTTTACTTTGTCCGTGCAGATACCGAGGTTTATCCAGGACTCGCTGTGTTTTTTCAAAATGCACTTATATTTTCAAGGTAAGTTGCCTAATTTCCTAACCACGCTTAAAACATTTACAGAAATGTCATCTGTATTGACAGAGCAGCATGCACAACGGGACACGCAGAAATCCCTCACAGTAGTTACAATGCACAGAACTTCTTTTAGAAGGTGAAAATCCTACTACCGTGTAGGAGCATATGTAAGCCATTTAATTAGGGGCCTGCTGTGTGCCGCAACCTCTGC
This sequence comes from Desmodus rotundus, assembly GCF_022682495.2. Classification (NCBI taxonomy): domain Eukaryota; kingdom Metazoa; phylum Chordata; class Mammalia; order Chiroptera; family Phyllostomidae; genus Desmodus; species Desmodus rotundus. The sequence continues at coordinate 2,513,800 of NC_071388.1, read as the reverse complement.
ACGATGCCTCACAGATGTTGCCATTTTCGTTCCCATCTAATGACCCTCAGCGTATCGGCAGGTAAGCTCAGAGTTGGCCTGAGGACCCCCGGCCGGGAAACGCAGGGCGGGTGTGCGCCGTTAAAAACAAACAGCAACGCGTTAGGGGCCTGTGTGTTTAAACGAAAGACACCAGAATTAGTACATACTACACATGTTCCATACACAGTCTGTTGGGGAGTTGGTTGTTTCCTTACATCTTTGAGCTAACTTAAAGTATTAAAATAAAACGACATTAAAAGTATGTTTAAGGGCTGTCTTCTGCAAAGCCCCCAAAATGAAGCCTGTATCCTGTGCTGCTCAGAATGAATGTCTTTAATGTAAAGACTAATGTTTAATAATAGTGCTCACCAAATATATCTAAAATGTGTTATTTTACTTAATTAAAAATACTAATGGGGAACACGCAGTTGTAGCATGCAGCTCATTGGAAGGAAAGTGGTTTTTAAAAACAGCATCCGTTTATAAGATTATCCCGCTCCATAAAATCACTGAGCTCTAAGCTGTGAGGAACTTCATTTCTGTCACTGGTTTTAAGCAATTTGATTATGATTATTTTCTTTGTATTTTTTCTGTTTGGGGTTCATTTAGTTTCTTGGGTCTGTAGATATATAGTTCTCATCAAATTCGAAATCTTTTCAGCCATTATTTCTCCAAACACTTTTTCTGTTCAGCCGTCCCTCCTGGGGTTCCCGTGGTACGTGTATGAGGCCGCTTCTAGCCACCCGCTGGCTCGCCAGTGCTGTGTGGCTTCCTCTCCCTCTCTGTTTCGGTCAGGTGCTTTCTAGTCGTTACATCTCTACGTCCACTAACTGCGACTCGCGACATCTACTCTACTGGACCTCCCGTCCAGTGTACTTCCCATCTCAGACATTGTGTTTCTCACCTCTCTGAGTCGGCTGGTGTGTTCGTGATGCTTCCCACGTCCCTCCTGAGTGTGCTCCTGCTGTCCCCCACCGTGGTCACATGGAGTCCGTTCACAACTGTTCGTGCCCCCGTCTCGTGGTGTTGGTTCTGAGTCTGTCCCTGTTGATTGCTTCTGTTTTCTCTCCACGCTGGGTCTCTTCCCCGTTTGCGTTTTCCTTGTTCGCATGGTTGGGGCCGGACCTTCTGGCATTTCTTTAAACACTTGGAGCTTTGTTCTGGGCGCAGCCAGGTATCCTGGACAGTGTGGTCCTGTGAATTCTGCTCTTCGGCTTTGCCAGGCAGGACCGGGGCAGCCGTAGTCTGTCTGGGACCGCCTGTCCCCTTGACAGGGCAGCAGGCTTCGGAGCGTACCTCCTGATGCTCCGTGTACCCGGAGCTTGCCCGCTTCATGCACAGTTATGAAGCCCGCCCTGCCCCGTGGGAGCTCCGGGAGCCTTCTTCCCATTGGGGTTCCTCCTCGTCGGGCTCCTTCCTTCCCAGGTGTCTGCAGAAGACCCGGGAGCCCCCTCCACGTCTCCCGAGCGCCCTCTCTCCCTGCCTGTCTGTGCTTCGCTTCACTCACCACCCCCTGGCCTCCCTGAACGCCCACCTGTGCTTCTCACCTGTGTGCTGCCTGGTCCTGTTACTGCTGTGGGGCTGGGACACTCACAACTTTGAAAGGTGTTGGACGGTCTCTGCTGTCTTTTGATCATGTTTCTTGACATGTGACCGACAGGGATACAGTAAGTTCCCACGAGGACACTGTTGAGAGAGTGCACTTAAATTCGAGTCCCGCCCCTAGCAGTGGTAGGGAGTCCACATGCACGACAGGCGGGCGGCAGGAAGCCTAGTGTGTGCCTGCAGAGGCTGTGCCCCGTGGACCTCGCCTGCTGCCTCCCCGTGCGCTCTGCCCCGAGGCTGGCGGGCGTGGCGGTGCTGAGACGGGCCAGCTCCCGCTGCCCGGACACCCTGCCTCTGCTGCCCGGACACCCTGCCTCTGCTGCCCAGCCAGCTGGTGCTCCACCCCAGGTCCTGGCTGCTAGTGTTTGGAGTTTCTCAAGACTCTGTTCTAGGCATTCTCTTCTCTCCTCGCCCTTTGTCTCTGTCCAGGCGAGCGCCGCTGTGCGGGGGGGGGGGGGGGGGGGGGGGCTTCAGTTGTTGCTGCCGCTAATGCAGCACAGGCGTCTGTCTGAACCTCGTGTCCAGGCCCCTGCTTGTCCCCTCGTGTGTGGCTCCCCTCCTGGGCCCAGTGCCCTGTCCCTCCACCCCGTCCCTCTGCTCCTTCCCCTCCCCCCGTACCTGTATGCTCCTGAGGTGATTCCCACCCTTGTTTGGGAGCTCAGGAAGGCCTGGGCCTCTCTCACTAGGTCAGACCCTGTGGTCCACTCTCGCGGCACCAGGGACCTCGCCTTTGTAGCATTGTTTTCCCGCAGTCGGGATTGGACGGTCTCCCTTGGTAGATCGGAGCTCCAATTGTGAGCATGTTTGTCTTGTTCTGACTCATGGCAAGTTCAGAGCACGGAGCCCGTCCTCAGCGGACAATTTGATTTGTCCGGGAACTGAGAGCCGCAGTGTGCGCTCTGCTCTGAGACGCCTCTGCTCCTGCGGCTCCGGCTCCGCCCACTCGGCGGGGCATTCCCTGTCCAGCAGCTGTCCGGCCTTGAGACAGGACGCTTCATTCAGCTCAGCCAGCTGGTTGGCAGAACAGGCAAATGGGACCCACCCACCACAATCTTCACTTTAGAAATTGGGGCCAGGCCCTGGCGTGGTGTTGGCCAAGGCCTGTTTGGAGAGTGGATTTCTAGGGCTGGGTCCATGCGTTTTTCCTCACGACTGGTTTCCATCCTCTTGCAGCACCTTGATCTACAAATTCGGGAGAACCGAGGAGCTGTGGAGCTGAGCTCGCTTCCTGCGTCACCCTCCTTTGTCACATTCTGTCTGTAGATAAGTTTTTATCTTTTAATATAGTTTACACATTGCCAAATGGAATAGATTGTACATTAAATGTGTTTCTTTATACTTTTAGGCTCTGAGTTTTGAAATAGTTTTATGAGATTTCTGGGGTTTTTTAATGACTAGATGTTAATATGTATATACGGCTATAGCGAGGGGATGACGGTGTCCGTCTCTTGTCCCCGACTGAGGCTGACCCGTTTCCTGGGCCAGGGCTGGCTCGTGTCATTTCACCTCTTCCGTCTCAGTGTCCCGAAGTTCCGAAGATGGACGAGAGACACAGCCCCAGGCAGCTGAGATGAGCCCGAGCCGCTGAAACGGTATTTCCGCAAGTTGTACTTTATTTTGGCCTAAAAATGAGGTTCTTTTTTCAAGGAGACATGTTTGTTCTTGTGTGTTAAAGAAGCGGACTTTTATATGGAGACTTTTGACGTGCTTGAAGGACTCGTGTGAAAGCCTCTTTTAAAAACCATTCCTTTAATACGAGTTTATTTGAGGAGGGATAACACGTGACCAGATGAGCTGGTTTGGTTTCGGCTCCTGTGAAAAGGCTGTAAGGCAGCTCGGCAGTGCGCTTCTTGCAAAAGCAGCTGCAGTGACCCGGCCCCTGCGGAGCCTGGGACAGCCCACCACCGTCCGGCATTACAGAATCCAGCACCAAGCAAGTGGGAGACAACTGCAGCTGAAAAGCATGACCCCTGTGACAAAAAGCTGAATAATTAGTTTCCAGATAAAGCTCTTCTTCCCAGCGAGAGCTCCTGTGACCTAGTGAAAACCAGGCGTGTCATCTGCTTAGTTGCCAGCAGCAAGCCTCTCTTTGCTCCAGCACTCAGGCTTTGGGTGCGTGCTTCCTACAGAATGTGTCTTCAGCCCGCAAGTTCCTGTCCAGTCCAAAAGCTCTGGTGCCAAGCTCGGCCCCCTGTGTTCGCACTGGGTGTGCCCCCGCAGGAGCTTTCCAGGGGCTCTTTGGGTCTCTGCTGTTGCTGGGGCTTCCCGCGCCCCACAGGGTTGGTGTGGCCCTTCTGTCCCTGGAGGCTTTCACAGAGCCTCTCCTCGCCAGACAGACTGCGCCCGCCCGTGGGGTGAGCGCAGCTTCCCTTCTGCAGCCACGCCCTCTCCTCCCTGCGAGCCTTTGTCCCGAGACCATGGGGTTTGATTCCTTCTTTCGTGGCGGTGGTTTTTCCCCCAAAATGTCAGTGAATGTGTCTTGCTTCCAATCAACTGTAAGACTAATTACTTGTTTCCATTCTCTTGTAACCTGTTGTAATAAATAATTACACCCCCACATTGTAATATTATTAAATCTGTCGGAGAAAACAAGCCATAAAAATTGGTTTGCTGTTCATTTTTCGCTTATTCAAGTGGGCCCAGTGAAAGAAGCAGTTTATCTCTTTGAAACCAGGAGTGTGGAGGAGAGGCCGGTCCCAGACCTGACCGCTGTGGGACCCGCGAGCTGGACCAGGCCACAGGGGGCAGCCCACCACTAGCCCCTTGGAGATGGGGCAGATCCCAGGCCCCTTCCAACAGCCGTCAGCCCCTCACTGCCCCCTGCGTCATGCTGGTGCCCGGAACAGGCTCGTCCTGACTGAAAGGGTCAGGCCAGGCTCCCAGACCCCATACTGCTTACGACCCAGTCAGACCACTTTCCAACCCGCTGGACTGCCCATGATTCAGTTGTCCCAACTCACCTGGCAGCCCTCGGCTTAATCGGACTCTCTCCCACCGAGGATGATGGACACCTGGCGCCAGCCACAGTGGCGGCGGGGGGTGGGGGGGTGGGGTGGGGGCAGACTGACCTCCTGTACCTGGGAGTAGCCTGGCCCTTTACCTGACCCACCATCCCAGCTCACATCCTGGAACCCTGAGGCACCCACCTGGAAGAACAAGAGACTAACCCCTGCCCTACCCCCCACAAACCCTGTGCTTTTTCTTTTAAGAACCCCGCTCCTGCCTCCCCCGGTGCTGAAGTTGACCCCAACTCAGCCCGCCTCTCAGCACAGCATCAGATCGAGGCTCTCCGGCCAGATGACCCGGCTCCCGCCTCTGTTCTCGCATTCATTTCCAGCACCGACCTGGTCAAGCGTGTAGTTTCCTATACCTGGTGGTGCTTGTGCTCGCTGCCTGTGGCTGGCGCCCCCCCCACGACAGACTGCACACCTCTGTTGGGGAGCCCCCAAGGGTCACGGGACAGTGGCTTAGGTCGTCACTGTTTTCTTCCCATTGCGTCGTTGACGGGAGGCCGGTGGGTGAGACCCACCTCTGCTGCGTCATCCCTCAGGCTGTGGTGGACAAGGTGGGAGCCTCCCCAGTTCCAAAAACGTGGAAGAGGCACAGGCTTTGCTGGGGACCCTGGGGTACTGGTGACATTAGGCAGGATGCCTAGGCCCAGCCTATGGCCTAGTGAGCCGGCATCTACAGAACTGGAGTCAGGGCAGCAGACATGCTGGCCAGACATTAAAGCCCCGGGCTCTCCCAGGCAGGGTTGCCTGGAGTTAGATGTGCCATAGCCCCGGAGCATGTCAGGGGCGTGTCCACCTCCAGGAGCAGGTGCCTGGGCAGAAATACGTGTGTTAGCCACAGGCCGGTCCGAGGATGCTGCAGGCGGGGCACGGTGGTGAGGAGGATGACGGTGCACCGCCAAGTAGCCGGGCCACCTTCACAGTGCTGGCCCCCCCCCCCCCGCCCCCCCGTGCAGCGCCCTCCTGTTCGGTCTATACCACAGGGCAACTGCTCGGGGTGCAGGGCCATGCCTCAAAGCCCCAGCTGGGGAGGAACTGCAGGCTCACCACACAACAGTCCCCCCCAAGTGCGGGCCCCAAATAGGCACCGCTGTGTGTCCACATGGCCTCTGGTCTCGCTGACGCCTTCCCAGGCATCGAGCTAACCAAGTTGCTCCCATAAGGGACTAGAAAAAGTAGCTCTGGTACTGCAGCTGAATATACCACAACGGGGTCACAGGTCAAAGGACATGCTGTTGAGCAGAGGCTCCGCCTCCCACAGAACCCACAGAAAGCTGGGCGGGGGGACAGTATCCTTAAACAACAACAAAGTTACTCACTGGGCGCCTGCTCCTGCCGGTGGACAGAGGTGCTCTCCCGGGTGTTGACTCACTGAAGTGCCCCGTGGGGCCTACTGCCCCACTGGCCAGATAACGGACTCAGGTCGAGGCGCGCACGCAGCACCGTAAAGCTGCGGACAGCAAAGGACAAGCCAGTGGCCCTGGTGCTGGTCACGGACCCCAGGCCACGATCACGAGGGCCTGTTGCCCCTGGAAAGGGGACTGTTCACTGGACTCTGACCTGGGACATCCTGCCAGGATGGGTCAGTCACTGCACGCCCCTGGGTGGGGGGCCAACTGTTCAGACTCTGGGGGAGCCTGTCACGTTAACACAGTCGGGTTCATGGAAACATCCCACACATGGACCAGGACACACTGCTGAGAGAGGAGAGGAAGCAAGGTCCTGGTCTGGCCTGCTCCCCGCTCCTGCTCCCCTCCTCGCTCCTGAGGGCTCCACCTGCCCCTGCCACCTGTGAGGTTGGCATGGCCTGGCTGGGCCCAGCGGCTGCGGCCCCGTTAACACCTAAAGACCAGGCTATGATGTGATTCTCATAGACCCCCAATCCAAGCCCCTGCCAAGTACCTGTCTTTCTGACCTTGACCTCCTGCTGTGTCGGTGGCATTGGGTTCCAGCTGCACACCCGATTGGAGCATCTCCTTACAACGGGCCACTTCTGATACCTGGACGGCGTCTTTGGCTCCATTTTTCCCTGTGTGTGCCTGTGCTGTTGAGGAGGATCGTGCCTCCCGCAGCCAAGGGGTGGCCAAGTAAGTGAGCTCCCTGCTGCCGGAGCCCCTTGCTCAGGGCACCTGGGGGGCTGGGAGCGCGTGAGGTTGTAAGAGCCAGTCACGAGAGGGGCAGTGTGGAGGACACACTGTTCCGTGACCCGACCGCTGTCTGACCTGCGAGCCGGGCTGGCCAGAAGGGGGACGGCCCCCCGCTAACGCCGCTCAGAGACGGATTGTGATCGATGCTGATTCTGACCTAAGTCAGCACCCTCCCTGCCTCCTGCGTTGTGCTGGTTCCTGGAACAGGCTTGTGCTGACCTGGAGGAGCCAGCAACGTATTCCGTGTGGGGATGCATCTCGTCCTGCAGCCACAGGTGTCCTCACGTATAAGTCCCCTGCATAAACTCGACCGATACCAGGCGTCACGGCAGCCTCCTTCCCAGGTCTTCTCGGCCCTCAGCTCCCGGGGGTGGGGCTCGGTTGGTCTCAGGGCTGTTCCCAGGTGTGCGTGTTCTAACGAGGGGCGGTGCACGCCACTAAGACGTGCGGAGTGTGGGTGTGGGGACCAGTGAAGGTGCCCGGAGGGCCTGCTGGAAGGAGCAGCTGCTGGCCTGTTCTTGGTTTTCAGCTGTTCTTGAGCCAATCACTTACTTTCCCTGTTGCTTTGCTCATTAAAATCAGTGTCCCCTCTTACAGGGCGTGCAAAGTGGAAATTGTTTAACCGTGCAGGTGGTTCCCTGGCTGAAAGACCGCTCTGTCTCCCAGCTTCAGTGGCTGTGGAGCTGAGTGTCTTCTGGCGTTGGTGTGCAGACTGATACGACTCTTTCATTTACATTGTTTCTCGGAGGCCAGCAGCCCTCTGGCACTTAGGGTCACTCAGCAGCAACTTGCTGCACTTGGGGCCATTTTACAGGGGAATCACTAACAATTAAACACACAAGTGTGAAAACGAGGCCCTGATGGACCGTGGAAAGGACACTTGTTTCCGGTGTGAGAACTCAGAGGAGAGGCGGAGTGTTGCTTTGTGCTGCCTCCGTGGGAGCCTGCAGATCGGGCCACTGAAGCCACTCCCACGCTGCGCCCCTTGCAGATGCAGGGAAGTCTCCTTTCTCTGCCCCTTACCTGGCCTCCCCATGGCTCCTCACCTTGGCCTCAGCACCGCCCAGCACAAAGGGCTCCACCTGCTGCTTCCTCACCCAGGGCTCCGCTGTGCCACCAGGGGGAGCTGTTCACAGTGCAGGCACAGGTGGGCACGTTTGCTTACGAAAATTTGCAGCACTTGAAATCAATGCCTTGCAAGATGGGTGCCTTCATCTAATTCACACAAAGGTCCATGAGAGGCTAGCACGGGCCGTGATGCAACGAACGCATCGTCACTGGGCGACCTGTTCTCAGTGGGGTAGGCAGCTGGACAGACGAGCAGAGCAAGGACGATGGGCAAGGTGCAGAAGGGCCCCAGGTGGAAAGCTCTGGGTGCCTAGCAACAGGCAAAACGGGAAGCAAGGACCTGGTCCCTAGTATGTGGCTGGTCTTGCAGTTCAGATCCCCGACCTTTCCTCTCTAAAGAAAACACCTGGGCCTCAGGTGTGTTTCAGCTCCGGCCTCGGGACCAGCTGCACTGACTGCACCCTGGCACCAGCCAGCCAGCGGAGACCACGGCCCCAAGAGGACACACCTGGAGAGCAGAAGAGTGTTCTACTGAGATCCTGCCCCAGAGTGCCCCTGAGCTTGCCACCCCTCCCACTAGGGGGCGCGCCTGCACCTCTCCCATCCCCTCTTCTTCCCCCACAGGCAGCATGTCCCAGGCTCTGAGGGCCCCTGGAGACTTGCAGCCGGGGAGCAGTGGGCAGCGTCAGCTCACCCCTGCTGCTCACCCCGTGACCCTGTCTCCAAGGCCCCTTTCTGCCGGCTTCCTGGTGAGCCCAAGCAGCCCGGCCTGGGCTCTCCTGTTGCTCCTCCTGTGTGGAGCCCCTCCTCGTCCCACTGTCCCAAGTGTGCTTCTGCTGTGGCCAATACATTCCTGCTTTACTGCCTCTGTCTCTTGACTGGAATCTTTCCTTCGGGAAGGCAAGAACTGAGGCCTCCTCTCGCCAGTAGTGTTGGTAGAAGGCCCGCCCGCTTCCCTCCACTGATGTGCACCCTTCCGAACTCCGCATCCCTGGTCCACAATGTGCCTCAGAGGGTGTGTGCATGAGGATGAGTTCAGTACCCCTCCTCGCGTGGGTGTGCGGCCCCTGAATTAGATCATGTCAGTGTCTCGTGGGGTCTTGACCTTCGGGGACATGTTGGATCTGTTTCTCCTACACGAGAAAAACTTTACCGTGCGGATCAGGGGTCAGCGCAGCTTCCCTTGTAGGAAGCTTCCGGGTTTGGTGGGCACACAGTCGGCCCGCCCTGGCCGCCAGAGTCTGCCTCGGGGGGGGGGGGGACACAGCCACAGAGGAGACGTCAGTGGACCAGCCTCACCAGGCTCCAGTTTACTTATGGGCACTGGGGTCTACATTTCACAGACTTCGGATCTTTTTCAACCATATAAAGACATGAAAACGATTATCCCTAGCTCGCAGGCCACATGGAGCCAGGGAGCAGGTGGGCGGGTGCCCGGGCAGTTGGCCCTGTTACACATGAACGGGAAGATGGCTTCCATTGGAAACGTATCAGCTCGGTGCTGCTCACCAGAAGGAATTCCTGGGGGAGTGGGAGGGTGAAGATGGCTACCCAGGCAGGTGCTGACACGGCCACATGCACACCTGAGGCGCATGCCAAAATGCAGGGGGATGCGTGAAGAGGAAGAAGGAAGTTAAGGGGAGGGGGAATTACAAGCACAGAATTTGATAGTGAGCGGAGAGTTTCCCCCCAGCAGGGAGAGAGCCCCCCCATAGACCCTCCACACTGGGTGTGGTTAAAGTCCCAGGCAATCCTTTTTTTAAACATTTTATTTTTTTTTTATTTTTAGAGAGACGGGAAGCGAGGGGGAGAGAGAGAATATGGATGGGTTGCCTCTTGCGCCCCCTACTGGGGACCTGGCCCGAAACCCAGGCTTGTGCCCTGACCGGGAACCCAACTAGCGGCCCTTCAGTTTTTGGGGAGGACACCCAACCCTCCGAGCCACACCGATCAGGACTAGTCAATCTTTATCACTTCCAACTCAAATATGTTTTATAGTGTTTTTGGAAAATACTATAAAAAAGGAGTAGCTTACTAAAAAAATTCCTATGCTTTTCCCACCCTGTGCAACAAGCCAGCCCCGCCTCTAGCTGAGATGCTACTGAGCTAGGATGGTGGGGGGTCTGCAGGGGGCAGCACACCTGCAGTGGTGCGGACCCGGGTTTGTGGGGAGTGTCAGTCCCTCCCCTGAAGACAGTAACCTTGGGGAGATGGCCCCAGGATGCTCCCAGGCTTCGGCTCCAAGTCGTTCAACAACTCAAGCTGCTGCTTTCAACTAGGAAGGGCCTTTGTGCCTGAACCACAGTGACCTCCCGCCCCAGGATACTCGCTCGGTTTGTCCTGAACCCAGTTCAGCTTCTTGTGAACCGGGTCCCCGGCGCCAGCCGGCTCACCCTGGACAGGCTGCACCCCCTTTTCATTACGGAGGGCGGTGCACGCGAGCTTGTTGCGCACACAACTTCTGACTTGACTCTCCCCGAGCTGACCTGCCTACTTCCTGCGGGGCTGGAACTCCGCCTGCGCTCTGTCGTCCTGTCCACAGGCTGCGCCCGGCCCAGCGCAGGACGCTCCCCTACCTCGCATTTCCTCCAGGCGCCCAGGCAGGTCCTCGCAATGTCCAGCCTCTCACTCTTCCTCTACACCCGCCCCAAGTCGAGGTGCACCCAGCAGATCGAGTAGAGGCCTCCCAAGGGCACTTGCCTGGGTATCCTTTGACCTCTCATCACCCTGGATGGAGGATACACAGAGCTTGGCCAGAAAGTTGGGCCCCGAGAGCCAATTCCTCACCACCAGCACAGACCCCTGACTGGGGCGGGGGATGGGGGGAGAGGAAGAGAGCGAGAGCACACACGTGTGTGCAGTTCCATCTTCTCGTGCTAGAAGCTCCCTCCACCCACAGTCAGTGTGTTTTCTTCCCATTGTCACGTCAGGCTGCAGGAGGGGGGGTGGTTCTTTCTGAAGCAGAAGTCACAGCAGCTGTGTCACTTTGCCTGTGTGTGGCGGGGGCCCGGGGGAAGCTACACACTCATTTCCTATATAGGGAGGCATGTAAGCTGTAACCCGTGTCCTTGGAACGGAAGAGCCCGTCCTCATGCGCAGTGGGTCCAGCTGCGTCACCAGCTGATGCTCCCCTCGGCCGGTCAGCCCCGCAGCCTCTCCCAGGAAATGAGGCGCAGATGTAGCTTCTGAAAAGCCCTTCATGCCTTTTTTTTAATCCTCACTTGAGGACATGCTCATTGGTCCAAGAAGGGGGAGGAGGGGGAGAGAGATCGATGTGACGCAGGAGCATAGATGGGTTGCCTCTTACACCATCCCCGACCGGGGATTGAACCGGCGACCCAGGCGTGTGCCCTGACTGGGAACTGAACCCTCAACCCTTCAGTATTTGGGACGACGCTCCAACTCACGGAGCCACACCTGACATACCTCTCATACCTCTTCAAGGAATCAAGCAACACAGGTAGACAGTGCTTGCGGAGGGACCATGAGGTCTGGATAGCTCGCCTGGCTGTTATTTCAGAAAACAAAACTTCAGTTGTAGCAATTTTAAAACTCTGAAATTTTGCAGAAAATAGGCCAAATTAAGATGACAAAGTGGAAGAAAAAAAACCTCCCATAAACTTTTAACAATTATACAGTCGTTTATTCATAGTTTGAGAAAAAAAAAACAAAACCTTAAATTACTAGGAAAGTATTTACAGGATTGATCACATTTTAAGCCGAGAGGCCAAACATGATGGACCATTCAGTGTCCCTTGCAGGGACAGGCCGGGACAGGTTCATCACCTGCCCAGAGGGAAGACCAACAACAAACAGAAAGAACATCAGGGGCCAGAACCGTTTTGCTAAGAAATAATTACATGTCTTTTTAGTGTTCAGGAGAAATCTTCATTCTTCTGTAGAATCATCCGAGAAAATCACACGATAAGAAAATTCTTAAAGAAAGAATGAACTTGCTTCCCCCACGAGACCCACCCGTCTCTGGGGCACGGACGGCCGTCACGCAGCGGGACTGTGGGGTCCGCAAGTCCTGGACAGCAGCAGTGTCACGGCTCCAAGTCTGCTCCCGCAGGCTGGGGATGGCCGCGGCTTTGGTGCCAAGTCCTCGGGAGCATCTTCTACTCCTCGGGAACCGACAGGACGGACACAGAGTCCCAGGTGTCCTCCTGGGGCGAGCTGTCGCGGTCCAGGGTCTCCAGGACGGGCTGCTCCGGGTCCCTTAAATACTTGAAAAGGGCGAAAGCCGACAGGTAGTTAGTCCATCAGTTCCAAGCACCAGCGCCACAGCTTCCACATCAGCTGGCGCCACCCTATTTTATTCAGGTTTAACTCCCTACTCCATCGGCCAATGGAACATCCAAAACCAGAGCACTCCTCGACCTGCTGCCTCACTGACAGCTCTGGCCCCAATGGAGGCCCAGCCCAGGCCACACTCTGAAGGTGTGAGGGGCCATTGCCCTCGGGAAAGCAAGCCCTGCCCTGTGGCCCTGGGTGCAGGGGTACCGATTATTCTCCCATGCTCACGTGTCAGTGAAGGAGGAGAAAGCGGGCCTCGAGTTCCCCAGAGGGGCTGGGCGGGGAGGGGTGGGAGAAGAGAGTAATGGCTGGCAGCTTGGTGCGGCCCAGAGGAACAGGCAGAGGCCCTCGCTGTAAAGTGACACTTCTCAGCGCCCAACTGTCCCTTTGGCTCCGCCTCTGCTTCAGGCTCAGCCTCAAGTGGCCCGGGTTACAGAGAACCTGGTGCGGCTCTGGACACACTGACTAGGGAAGAACAGCATCCCATGCACCCTGGAAACAGGATTCGTTATTTTCACATACCATTGGTGGCCTGTGATTGATATTGTTTCCTTTCCCAGGAAAGTGAACCGAAAGACTTTGGGTTCTGAGTCGAAGCTCACACGACCAACGAGCAGGAGGTGTGAGAGAGTGGTAGTGGAGGCAGTGGGCGGCCGAGCCCCCTAAGAGCTGGTATGACGCTTTTACCGGGATGTCCTGGGGTTACTTTGGGTTTTGTTTGCGGTAAGAACACTTCACCCGGGCCCTACCCTCCTAACCAAACTGAAGGCACCGTGTGGGAGTGACTGCGGCCCGTGAAGGCAGTGGGTTTCTAGATCTCACACTGGTGGCCCAACTGTGCCCCTCCCGCCCTGGCACCCATCGCTCATTCTCCTGTCTCTGTGAGCCTGACTGTCCCAGATCCGTCTACAGGGGAGTCACGCAGTATTTGCAGGTGGCCGGAGTCGGGACTTCACCCGTAGTCTGTCCAGTGCCCGGGCACTTTGATGCCTCAGGGCACATGAAGAGAACAGGTGACTACAGCTCTTTCTAGAATGGGTATGTCAAACTCATTTTCACCGGGGGCCACATCAGCCTCGAGGTTGGCTTCAAAGGGCCGAATGTCATTTCAACTCCTTAACAGTTAAGGAGTAGTTACATTTATACAGTCCTAAAATTATTTCGGCCCTTTGAAGGAAACCGTGAGGCTGACGTGGCCCCCGCTGAACAGGAGTTTGACACCCTGCTCTAGAAGCCCTGCCGTCTTCACAGGCTTGGCCCTGTCTGGCTCCTGTTCATTCCAGCTGTAACAGGAAGACTCTGTTTGCAGTGAAGCCACGGCAGCATGACCCCCAGAAGCAAATACTTTTAAATATTCTCCTATCAGCCTGCTTCGAATCCTAGCAATATCCCGACTGTCCCCAGGGGGCCCAGCTGCCTCACGGAGCCCAGGGGCTGGGGCAGTGCAGGAGCCACCCCCACCCCCACCCCCAACTTTTCTTTCTCAAAGCCTTTACAATACTGGTGACCTCCACTGCGCCCTGGTGTGCCAAGCCTCATGCTCCCAGCTCCGGGGGTGTTTACTCGAGAAACATCCTAAGAGCACCCCGTCTGCCCTAAAACTCACGCTCCTGACTTCTGTCTCCATGGCCTTCACGGCTCCAGCCAGGCTTCCCCGCAGGCACGCTCCAAAAAGCACAGGACCCACGCACTGCCTGACACAGGGACCTCCTGCTGCCCATGTCTAGGCCTGGCCACCACTGTGGCCAACCTTGTGCCATTAAAAAAATACTTCAAAGTCCTAGTTGTGCCCTGGCTGGTGTGGCTCAGTGGATTGAGCGTCAGCCTGTGAACCAAAGGGTCACCGGTTTGATTCCTAGCCAGGGCACATGCCTGGATTGCAGGCCAGGTCCCCAGTAGGGGGCGTGCGAGAGGCAACCACACGTTGATGTTTCTCTTTCTCCCTCCCTCTCCCTCTCTAAAAATAAATAAATAAAATCTTTAAAAAAATAAATTGTGGTAGTACACACACAACATAAAAAGTATCACCTTAGCCATGTGAAGTAGACTGACAGTGTTGTGCCACCCTCACCGCCCTGTCCCCAGACGCCTCTCATCCTGCAGAACTGAGTTCCGTCCCCAGGTAACACTAACCCCCATTTCCCTGGAAACCACCGCCCCCCACTGTCTGGGAACGGGACTGCCGTCTCCTAACAGTGGATCTGTACGGTGTTTGTCCTCGGGTGTCTGGGTTCTCTCTCTGAGCACAGCGCCCTGGAGGCTCATCCTGCTATAGCGGTGCCGGGCCCTCCCTCCTTCTGAAGGCTCAGTTACATCCCGCTATGTGAGGGTCTCACGCTGGTTTGTCTGTTCATCCGCTGACAGCCACTTGGGGCGTTGCCGTCTTCCGGCTGCTGTGGGTAAGGATGCTGTGCGTGCCGGTGCAGAGACGACCCGGGCCCCCTTTCAATCTGAACCTCTGTCCCCAGCTCTGCCCCCAGCTCTGCCCGCTGCTGTCCTCGAGGTGCCGACACCCCCACAGACAGGTGCACACACTTACCTCTCCTATTTGGACGGGGACACCTGGCGGAGTGCGGAGCCAGTGCTTGATCAGGCCTCTGTACCTCAGGGTCAGGAAGAGACAGGCCCCTGCCAGCCCTATCAGGGACAGGAAGGTCCCCACAGCAATCAGGACGACTTCCTGGAGCTTGGTGGAGGCTAAAGAGAGGACATAAAAGTGAACAACAGGGCCAGCCCACACCTGATACAAACATCGGGTGACTCTTCTTCTGCCGACCGTTTAACTGTATTCCTGTCCCAGTGGAGCAGAAAGACATGGGCCCGCCCCCATCCCACGCACTCAGCTCACAGCTTGGAAGGCACCCCTAAAACAACACCAGGCCCGGGCTGGTGTGGCTCAGTGGACCGAGTGCCGGCCTAAGAACCAAAGGGTCGCCAGTTGGATTCCCAGTCAGGGCACAGGCCTGGGTGGTGGGCCAGGCCCCCAGCAGGGGGCGCGTGAGAGGGAACCACACATTGATGTTTCTCTCCCTCTCTTGCTCCCTCCTTGCCCTCTCTCTAAAAAAATATTAAATAAAATATATTTTAAAAAACGACGCCAGGGCTGGGGACGTCAGCACAGGTTCACAGCACCGAGGAGCCACCTTCTCGCCCCGTCCTCCGGCCTCCCCTCCTACCACCCTCGCCCTGAGGAGTGTGCCCCAACCTCACTCTTTGAGGGGTGTTCCTTCCCAGCTCAGAAAGGACACCAGAAGGCACATCTTACCATCTGCTGTGGTTTCATGACAAGACACGTTGCTAAAAAGCCCGGGTGTAGACATCTTTCCCACATTCCACGACAGCCTGGCCTCCACTTGTAAACAGTACACTCGCAAAGGCTTCAAATCTTTCAGCTCAATTAATTTGTTCTCGAAGGGGCCTTTAACCTACGTGGGGAACAGCGACAGCCACTCACGTGAACAGATCAGCCAGCCGCCGATGCCTCCACTCCGCAGCGAGCACAGCAAGCACAGGCCCAGGCGGCGCAGCTGCACGGAGCCCCTGGGCCCACGCACGCGTCTCTGCGGGACCACGGGCAGGCAGTGAGAGGAAAGATGCCGCCGGGTTTAGGGAGGCCTCCGAGGGCCCATTGAGGGTCCCGGGCAGCAATGCAGGGTCCAAAACCACAATTTCTAGGATGAAGTTTTCTCCTTTAAAAATGAGCGTTTTGTAATTTGTGGTTCATCTAATGGACATACTTCAAGTGTGTCAACAGAGCAGGGAAATCTTTCTAGGAGAAAAACAGGCCTTTTGCGGCCCACCTGCTTTCAGGCCCACCTACGGTTCGCTGATTCCTCTTACAGTTTTGGTCAAAATGACCTTGGCTATTCCTGAACACGTCCTTGGAGGGTCCATCTCCTCTCTGCCCTCTCCCCACCCCCACGCTGCCCGCCCCCGGGCCTCATTCCACCCCTGGCTGCCCTCCCTCGTCCTGCATAAAGGTCGCTGTTCCACAGGAAAATGAGGAAAAGATTTTCCACGTTATGGCAACACAGGATTCTTATAAGGGACTGCTTTCTTGTTTGGAGAGACAGTAGAATACACAGGAGCCATTTGAAATGGTGGCGTAGCCTGCGCTCAGTCACAGGCGGCCTGGGAAACTGCCTGCCTGGGACCTGGGGCCCCGGGGCCCCCGCCTCCCCTGCATGCACACAGCCTGTTCGTCCATGAGCTCTGCCGTCGGGCAATTTCAGACCTGTCAGGAAGCAGTGACGAGAAGGGGAACATACAAAGGGCGAGGGAGGAAGACTTTGAGCGGGATGGGCAGGGACCCCGGGCTGGTGTCCCACTGTGCTTTGCGGCTGTGGGCAGCTGGCCCTGGCAGAGCATGGGGACTGGAGGACGCAGCCCATGTGCCTGCCCAGTGCAGACATCGAGAAAGCGCTTGACCCACACAGGCTCTTATGGTTATTATAAAAATGATGATGATGTTGGAATTCGGGAATCCTGCTGTTCACACAGGTAACGAAACCTCATTAAATGCGGCACAGAGAGCCAGGCCCTGGAGGTGATGAAAAGCCATCATTTTGTCCCTGTGATACGCAGGGCTGGCCAGGCCCTCTGGTCTGACCCCTCTGTCCACCTCTTCACCTGCCCCTTCTGCCTAGAACACTCTCTGCCCTTCCAGTGGACTTTTCTACCTGTTCCCATGGGCCCTCTTTGTGGACCGTCCAAACCTGAGGGATTTAGACAGTTAAAGCTTGTCGTGGTGGGTTCCTTGTTGTAGAAACTGACCCACCAGAACCTTCTCCCAACTCCAGAGTGTGGCAAAGGCACCATGAGCAATGTGCCGGCAACGTCTGGACCCCAAGTAACAGGGACCATGTGACATCCGACAGAGGGGCCCCCCGCCCCGATGGGTTGGCAGAAGGGGTCCCTCCGAGTGAGGAGAAACAGGCGTTGAAGAGGTGGGTTAAAACCGGCTCAGCCCTGACTGGTGTGGCTCAGCGGGGTGGGCGTCATTCCACAACGCGCGAAGTCGCCGGTTTGGCCCATAAATGTATCTCTCCCTCTCTGTCTCCCTCCCTTCCCCTATCCCTAAAAAATAAATTTAAAAAATCGGCTCAGTATGTACTGGAGGCTTTCAACAAGCCTTGACGGAGGTGGACCTAGGGAAGTAAAAACAGGCAAATGCTGGCAAGGTAGGGTCCTCTCCAGGGCTGTCCATGGCTCCTTATGGACCAGACTCCTCATTTTCTACCTATGCACCAAGATACCTCAGGTCTGTTATCAGAGCTGGGGACCCAGGGCTGAGAGTGTATGTCCCAGTGGGAGACGTTTTCAATACACAAAATAGAAGTTTGATAGTATGTCAGAAAGTGGTATGTGCTCTGGAAGAAACCACAGCAGGAAAGGGTAATAGAGACTGTGGATGGGAAACTGGTGTCAGTGAAAAAAGAAAAAGAAAAAGAAAAAAAATTGGCTCAGGCCTCAGACTCTAAAGGCAACACTAGGGTGGCCTGTTCTCCTCATCCACTTTAACGTCTACTTTCTTTTGCTGCATCAGAAACTCTAAGAAAAGAAAATCAAAACTGAAAAAAAATGCCCTTACCTGTTGGCCTCCTGCATTTTCCCTGTAATGGACATAATAGGAAAAGCTGGCCACGGAGGGCTCGATGTCAAAGGGTGGGGAGAAGCTGATGGTAAGGGAGCCTTCCCCTGGGGTCACCTGGATGTCTTCTGGAGGTCCGATGGTCACTAGAATAGAATTACAAACAAAACCAAACATATGTTAATGTACATGCACACATTTTGGACATATGTACACAACAGGAATTACATACACTCACACATTAGGCTGTGTCACATATAATGTGTCCACTGTGTCTTACATATGTGGTGGGCACATGAGCACACGCAGATTTAGACAGGCAAGGAGTTCGCACGGAGGCACGCGAGACCACCTGGGACACACGTTGGCCTGGGAGGGCCGCAGGGCCGGGAGCCCAGCGGGGCCCCAGGGCTCCTGCCTGCAGCGGCGCCCACACAGCAGCCTGGAGCGAGTCTCCAGGGCCTCTCCAGGACACAGCTCGGGTGCAAGGGGCTGAGACCCATGTCCGGCAGGTACAGGAGCCTCCTTGGCCACAAAGCCACAAAGCCAAGCCCTCGCCTCAGAACCTCACAAAGAACAGCTTCCCCAGCCCCCACAAGGGCGTGCCCAGGCACAGAAGCCCATGGACAGGCCTTCCGGCCAGGATTCCAGGCTGTCCCAGTTGAAATGCAGTTTCCCAGTCAGGGGCGACGCCAGCCGTGAGCCATGCCATCTAGTTTCCTACTTGACACGCCACCTGGATGAGGTTCCCAGGGACAGCGCAGGAAGGTGCACCAAGGTCACACTTGCCTGCGGAGGGGGAAGATGTCAGTAGCCCTTACCTACCACTTGCATTTTGGAACATAGTCTCTCTACAGACGAACAGCAGTGGTGTTCATGGACCTTTACATGTGTGTTTCCCGGCTTACTGTGGTGCGTTGCGGCCACATGGTGTGTGGGAAGTTTTATCATTTGGAGTCTGTCTGTTACGGCTTTTTCGGGTGGGTCCCAGCCAGCTGAGGGCTGTGGCTCGCTGTGCGCTAGAAATGGAAGGTCCAGCCCATTTCAAGCAAGCATTTAAATTGTGTCCTTGACCGGAGCAACTCAGGCCGATGTCCAGGTTGGGGTCCTTCGAGCTCGGAGGGGTCTGCTCAGGCAAATGGGGTACACGCAGATGATTATGTCGCCGCGAACGGGTGCATGGTTGTGACAGTGACGGTTACACTGCCACACTCGCCCCAGGGTGCAGGTCAGGCATGCAGTCCAGCCCCCCCTTCTGTCTGTGCCAGTCAGCAGTCCCTGTGGGTTCACACCCGTGTCCTCAAGGACATTTGCTCTGGCAGAGGGGCTGAGCCAGACAGAGACAGGGCAGGGCCGGCCACGACCCCCAGGGTGGGCGAGCGGATAGGCCTCGTGGGACAGAGCTCATTCAGGCCTGCGCACACTCCACAGTGACCTGGCTGGAGCACAGCAGAGCCTGTGACCGGGAGGCCGGCTGCTGCTGTGGGGCTCCCAGCTCCGCAGGACGCAGCTGCCAGACTTCCGGTGACTCACCCGTGGGCCCAGAGGCCAGCGCCACTAAGCACTGAACTCCTGCCACAGCAGCCGGAGACCTGTCTCGACCCGGCCCTGGGTCTGGAATCTGACACCAACCCTCTGGAGGGGGAGGGGCACGACCTGCTTCCTCTCCACACAAGGTGACTCCTCGAGACTGACTCCTCGAGACTGACTGTTGACAGCAGCTTCCACGTCTGGGGTCGTGGCCACGAGCCAGGCAGCCCACACGGCCCCACAGACTCACACCTGCACTTCCCATCACTGCGTCACCTCCCACCACGGAGGATTTTGTCTTCAGCTGCCCAGTACAGGAAATCTCAAGACACAGGAGATCGAAACAAAGCTTCTGTACTCGTCAACAAAGACCATCACTAAGTAGTTCCTGTCCCTAAACATCGTAACAGGTGTCTTTAAACAATAGGACCCCCCTTAAAAAACAGAAATTTTTTTTTTAAAAAGAGTGAAAGATATTCATTAATGTTGCTTTTAAAATATTGCTTTCACATCATTAATAAAATATATTATTTTTAAATTTAAAAAACATAAGACAGAATATACCATTACAAAACACCCAAATAAACAAACAATAATGGCATAATATATCGTCAAATATCTAGAGTTCTGTGGCCAGTGGGGCGCAGTTGGTTGGAGCATCGGCCAGTAACCAAAGATGTGCAGGTTCTATCCCGGTCAGGGCAATCGCCTAGGTTGCGGGTTGGATCCCCCGGGGTCTGGGTGTGGGGGATCCCGGACCAGGCGTGTGTGGGAGGCAACCAATCCATCCTTCTCCCTCACATCGGTGTTTCTCTCTCTCCCTTCCTCTCTTAAAGCAATGAAAATATGTCTTTGGGTGAGGATCATAAAAACATCTGGAGAGTGATCACGTTTCCTCAGTTGCCTTATATTTTGTTTGTTTAAATCCAGACCCCAGTAAGTCCCACACCGTGTGTCTGCACGAGCCACAGACAGGGAAGAAGCCTTGGGCCCACGCGACAAACGAACCCTCCGAGCAACAAGCCGGGATCGCAGGGTTCTTGTGCACCTCTCACTGCCGGGGAGCAGGCTCTTCCTCCAACCATCCAACACGTGTCCACCGAATTGCGCTGCGTGCCAGGCACCGCAGGGATGGAGCACAGTCTTTATGGGACGTAGAAGAGGTTGTGCCAGAACAGCCCCTGTGGTGCGTGCCCTCTAGCTCGGAGGCCAGCTGCCTTTCCCAGGAAGGCGCAAGGGCGGGTTGTGGTTTTGTAGGCCAGGCAGCCCCCGCTGCAACTACTCTGCTGTAGCAGAGCACCAGCAGCGTGGAGACACGTTATAACTAACAGACTGTGTTCCAATAAAACTTTATTTAAAAACCAGGGCTGTGGGCCGGATTTGGCCGGTAGGCTGCAGTGCGCCAGCCTCTGGTGCCAGCGAGCCCCACCCCCTGAGCACTGTGTCTGCAGCCAGGACTTGGGCCTGACTGCACCCCACCTCTTTGCTGGCTGCAGAGGGTGAGCTGCACGGCTGCTGCGCCCGGTGCCCTGCAGCTCGGCGGAAAGGAGCTAGGGGGAGCCTGCCGCATCCCGAGCTCACTTACTGTTCAGGTAGCGCTGGAACCACGGCACCACCGCCCAGGCTGAAGCGCGCTCCCGCAGCTCGGCGCGGACGCGCAGAGACACGTTGTGAAGGGGCTGGAAGACCCCTGCGAGGCCGGCTGGGGCGAGGTTGCACTCTGTGGCCGTGATCCTCGAGCAGTTCACGTGGTGGGAGTGCGACGGCCTGAGGTTGAACCACTTTTTGCTGGTGGCGCTGCAATGACAAAGAGGTCTTCACTTCCCAGATTTCTCTCTTCCATGCGCCCGGCAGTTCCCTCCCAGCTGACCTCGTAAAGGCGGCCACGTCCAGACCCAGTCCATACCCCATGCCACTCACCCACTGCACGCGCACATTCAGCGTGGCCGCCACAATCAGTTTGAGAGCACTTTCGCCCTCCACCCGCAAACCCTGGCACCCGTCAGCAGCCGCTCCCCGTTCTCCCCTGAGCCCCCAAGCCCTGGGCAGCCACTCATCTGCTTTCTGTGTCTATAGATTTGCCTCTTCTGGACGTTTCATATAAATGGGGTCAAACACCATCTGCTCTTTCACGATTCGCTCCTTTCACTTAGTATGTTACACTTAGCATGTTTGCAAGCACCATGCATGTTGAAGCATGTATCAGTATTTTATCCCTTCTAGTGGCCGAATAATATCCCGTTGTAGGAATAGGCCACGTTTCGTCCATCCGTTCATCTGCTGACAGGCATGTGGGTTGTTTTCACTCGCTTATATTGGGGTGGCCAAAAAGTCCATGTGGTTTTTCCCGTAAAATAAGACCCATTTTTCATTTTCACCAGTAACTTCATTGATTCGGATGAGTTTTGTCAACTAATTCCCGCGTGGCATGATGTTGACTGTTCTCTGTGTCTCAAATGGATCGCTATCAACTTCAACTTGTCCCCCCCACACCCCCCCCATGGAGCATCGTCCAGTGAGAAACCTCCAGCACGAAACTCTGCAAACCACTTCTGACGCGTTAGATCAGGCACAGCGCCTTCTCCACACACGGCACACATCTTTTTCTCTGTGTGTTTCAGTTGTATGTTCACCTTTTTTGAAATAATAAAGCATAATATGCAGAAAATGTTGTGTCTTTTCTTCCATCTTCAATATTAAAATGGCTATAGAAAAATTCACCAATTTTGATGTTTTTTTTCAATGTATGCTGATATGACAGCTGTCACAATACAATCTAACAAAACTGTTTTGAATGAAACAATTTAAAGACCACTAAGCGCTACTAGAGCCATCGTGGGGGAAAACAAATCAAATGAACTTTTTGGCCAACCCAATAATTATAGGTAGTAATGCTTTCCTGAAGTCCCACAAGCAACAAAATGAAATTATTAATGTAACTAAAATGTCCAAAACATGTAAAAGTGTCTAAAACAAAACCAAAAGCAAAGCTGTCTTTTGTCACCCAATCTGCAGCTGGAACAAAAGCACAATCAGCCTGCTCAGTTTTTTGTGGCCCCGTTACTTTTCCAAACAGGGACATTCACGTTCAGCGTCTGTTACCAAAACCAACCTCTAGCCTGAAAAAATTGCCTACAAAATGCTTTCTGAAAAGAAGACAAAGTGATGCGAGGTAGTCTGTGACATGAAACTCAAAAGCTCTTTAAAAAAGATTTCCGATCTTTCCAGGCCTCACGCTGTCAACCCGCAGCGTACTTCCCCATTCACGGTTAAGGAAGCTCATCAGAGAGTTGGCTGCAGCTTCCTCTTATGAAATCTCGTGGTCGAGCACCGGGACATGGTGCTGACTGCCGAGCAGGGCCAGCTTCCCCCCCACCCCCGCGCCCCAGGTGGGGGCCCAAAGCCCCGCTCTGCAGGGCCAGGGTTGCAAGCTGCGGTCACCACACTGAAGCTCCCAGTGACATCTGAACAGAGGGCCCTGCAAGTGACATTGCTGGCCCTCGGGGTGCCCATGTTTGTAACGTAGTGACTTGAGGAATAGATACATATGACACAGAGGTAACCCCCGAGCCCCAGTTTAGATCTGTTTTTATTACGTAAACACGATCACAACGGACATTTAAAGATGAAAAAGAAATCATCTGGAAACCCACTCCTCTAACAACTTTTTTCCCACGTTCTCTCCTTGTTTTCGACCATAGATTCATTCCAAATTCTACATAGTTGCAACTGCTAGCAGGCGACACCCAATTATGCTTTTTAGTGACTGCCTAATAACGCTCAGTTACAAGTTAGCGTGACACAGCGTGGCCCTTTCCTGCTAATGAGTGCGAACATACACTTTGGTGCATATCTTCGTGAACCTCTGAGTTTTTCACTTTCCCCCCGATGGTGGTGGTGGGGGGGTGGGTGATGGGGGGGTGATGATGAGGGGGTGGTAGGTGGTAGGGAGGGTGGGGGAAGATGGTGGTGGTGGTTGCTTTATCTACTTTGGGCTGTAGCACGAATATTTCCATCCTCACAGACGCTGGGCATCGCCTTTTCTGTCACTTTGTTTACTTGGTGATATAAAATGACTTAGCCAATGGTGCTAACTTACTGAATGAGGTAAGCAAATAACAACTGAGGACCTGGGTGTTGCCTTTCTATTTTCTGCGAACAACGAGAGAATGAACTTCCACCGAACCGAGCAGCCGTGTGGTTGGACAGCGGAGCTCTCTGATGCCTTTGGGTGAGCACCAGGTTGTGAAATCTCTCTCCTTGGAGACTTCAATGAGCCCAAGAACAGGACTCATTCCCATGGATCAGCCTACACTCCACCAAGACGCAGGAACAAGCAGCTGGCCTCAGGCTCCCTCCGCCCCTACGGCTCCCAGGCAGACGCCCACAGGAACATCCACTTACTATTTGAACTGCACCTGGTACACCACGGGCCCCTCCTCGCGGCTCAGGGACACCGGCTCCCAGCTCAGAACCTGCTCAGCGTTGTACAGGCGGATCTTCGGGTTTTGAGGGGCAGGCAGCTGGGAAGGAGAGTCTTGAAAGGGACCCGGAATAAGAAAAGGGGGGGAAGAGGTGGGAGGGAGAAAGAGGGGGTGCAAAGGAGACAAATCAATTACAAACGTCCTGAAAAGCACGCTGCCATTGGACAGCTCAGGCTTGTCTACCTGCGGCAACGGTGTTACCTGCTCTCCCTGGCACAGCCCCCAACCCCACCTGTGACCAAGGACACGCACTCGACCCAGCCTGCAGGAAAGCAGAGGGTGTGGGGCTGCCTCTCCACCTGCAGGGGCCAGCCCTGGGGGCCGAGTCTGGCTGGCCTGGGACACCTGTTCCCCTGCCGGTGCGCGAGCATGACCTGGCGGGTCACTTACAGGCAGTGTCCCCTTCAAGAGTGAAGGATAAATAAATAACGGCACGCTCCACAGGCTAAATTAAAACTAAACTGGTGGCCGTGTGACATGCACTAGCCCAGGGCTCCACACCAAGGGATCAGGCGGAAAACCACAAAACACGCACGCGCACCAGAGCAGGTGTGCAAAGCCCAAGGCACATGGGAGGGTAAACCCGTCCTCTGCACTTCGTCAGAGCAGCTGCGTTTCTCTGGGACCCCCAGCATCATAAGCTCTGAGCTCCTCTGTCTCAGGCGCCCCCAGACCAGGCCACCTGCATTCTCAACAGACTTCCAGGGTGATTCTTTCAAGCGTGGACGTGGGAGAACCACAAACACCAGAACAGCACACTCCCTAGGAAATCCCCCAAAGCAGAAGCCCCTCCTTGGGGTGACCAGGAAGACACACACTCCCCCCTACCCCCGTACCCACAGATACGGTGCGGAACTGGCCCAGAGTTTGCTGGCTCAGAGCCCACCCCTGACAAGAAAGCTCTGTGCTGATGAGACTTTCTGTGAGGTAAGATTAAGGAGAATCGCCCAGAGAGGAAAGCAAAGTTTGGAAAACACGCTGTCCCAGAATTCAAAGCAGGAAATTCCAAGCCCACATTCTCAGTCAACGCACACAATACAGAAGGAGCGTGAGCCAAGGGGCCCGCCGCTGGCCTGCCACCTCCCCTTCTGACAGGTGTGTGTCCCGGAGAGCCCGTGGCCATTTGTTTACATGCCACCAGCTGCGAGCTTGGGCTGACTGTCACTCCAGGTCTCTCCTGAACCAGTGACACTTGTCCCAGTTCGTGCCAGGCCTCGTGAAAGCCAGAAGGCTGCTCTCAGGGTGGGCACATTGGCTCGCAGGGCTGCTGGGGCCCAGATGAAGCCCCGCCCCTCCGAACGACTGAGCTGAGCGCTAGAGTCCTGCTTCCAGGGAGGGGAGAGTGCGGGCGCCCCTCGGGGAATCTCAGAGACCCCTTTCTACTGCTCCGCCAGGTTCCTGTGGACACTGAGATACATCACCACCGACGCCCGCACTGCAGCACTCACAGTTCTGGAGGTCACGGGCTGGAAATGGGTGTCACCAGGCAAAGGGGCGGGCCAGGCTGCGCCCTTCTGGGGCCTTAAGAGGCGAAAGGTGGCACGCCTTTTCCAGCTCCAGAAGCTGCTCACCCTCCGTGGCCCGTGGCCCTGTCCCCAGCCATGTGCTGCCATCTCATGGGTTCTGGCTCTCCTGCCTCCCTCTTCCTTCTTTCAGGGGCCCTTGTGAGTATATTGGACCCACAGGGCCCAACAATCCAGGGTCACCCCCCCATCCCAGGATCCTTCGCTTTTCGCATCTGCAAAGTCCCATTTGCCACAGGATGTAACACAGTCCCGGGCTCCAGGGCTCAGGACAGGGATGTCTCTAAGGACTGCCACTCGCACTCTGCTCGTCCGTCTCTGTCACAGGGGGCGCAGTTAGCAGGGATCCCCCTCCCTCATCCTTCCCCTGGTGCCCAGTCCCCTCATCCAGATATTCAGCTATGACAGGAAGCCCCGAGGGGCTCAGGGCTGCGGAAAAGGCTTCCTCCACCCCAAGCGACTCAGGGACTGTGATGGACCATGAGTGTTGGCTGCCATGCCCAGCAGACGGGCCTGTGGTTTTGCTCTGCAGTTGAGTTTCTTGGAATCCCCCGTCTCCCCGCATTCAGAGAAGAAACAAGTCTCAGGGCTGTGCGTTTCCAGAGAAGTGCCAGGGCTGCCGCTCACCAACGACCGCCTCCCAGCGCTGCCCGGGCGCCTCTCCAGCCTCCGACGGCCTCGGCCTTTCTATTACGGCCTGCATGGCCTCCTTGTTTCTGGGAAATGCTGGACACACTCCCACCTCGCATCTCTCTTCGTCCGGAACCCTCTTTCCAGGCTTGCCACAGCTCTCTACCTCACCCCCTTCAGGTCTCTGCTCTGGGGCCGCCTAAGCAGGGCTGTTTCCTGCGGACAACGTCTGCCCGGGTGGAGCCGTCCCCACTTGTTTACGCGTGGCGGTCAGGAGCAGGGCCTCCAGCACCAGGCTGCCTGCGTTCCAGGCCACACACACCCTGGAAGGGGGGGGCTCGGACAGGGTGTTTGTGCCTCGACTATCTCATCTCTAAAACGGGGGTGACGGCGGTACAGGCGTTGAAGGGTCAGGACAGGCTGACGGATCCAGGCCCACAGGAGGCACACCAGACGCTGCTGCCCAGGGTGACCTGTTAGATGGGGCTATTCCAGGTGTCCCAGTGAAAGGCTGCCTCTGCCCGTGGCGAGCAGCCTGGTACCCAGACCCTGCCTTTGGTGACCCCCAGCTGGGCCCCCGGGCCTGCGCTGGGCACTGTATTCAACAGCCTGACCCTGTTGAAGGCAAAATAGTGTCCCCCCGCACCCATATGTCTGTGTCCTGCGAATATGCTGGGCAGGCAAAAAGCAGGCTGACGGTTGTGACATTCCTTTGACGTAATAAAGCTATAGTAAATCATCGCACCCTGCTTTTGCCCACCCCGCACATTAGGTTCGTGGCAAAGGGGAACCAGTGAAATTCAGGTTCCTACTCAGAAGACCTAAACACAGGGAGGTTATCCGGAATAGTTGGGGGGCCCAATGTTGTCACAAGAGTGTTTCTCTAGAGGCGGGCGCCAGCAAGGAGACGGGTCTCCCCCGGAGGCCCCCAGAAGGAACACACCCCCACTGACACCTCGGTCGCAGCCCAGCGAGACCTGC
Organism: Desmodus rotundus; assembly: GCF_022682495.2. Lineage (NCBI taxonomy): Eukaryota > Metazoa > Chordata > Mammalia > Chiroptera > Phyllostomidae > Desmodus > Desmodus rotundus. The sequence goes on along the minus strand of NC_071388.1, from coordinate 2,486,914 downwards.
CCCAACCTCTGGCCTCCGGGACTGTAAGAGAACAAGTCTATTGTTTTAAGGCATGCAGTTGGTGGTCATTTGTCACAGAAACAACAGGAAACAGTCCCCGTAGGTGGTTACCAGGGCGCAGACCGACAGCCTGACACCCTGGCTCTTATAAGAGAAAATCACGGCCCTGAGCGGGTGCACAAAGCCCCGCCCCACCTTCCTTCTGGCCAGGGTCTGTGGGGGGGAGATTCCCGCAGTGTCCACGGCAAGGAGAGGGAGGCTGGGTGTCGGGGGCGCCCTCTGCAGCTTGTCACCACAGCTCTGTCTGCTGCCCCGCCCTTCCCCAACCCACCAGCTGCGATCCACCCCAGCCCGGGACAGGGCGGTGAGACTTCTAAAGAGTTAAGAACAGGCTCTCCTGGGTCTTAGAGCACAGCACAGTCTCACACACAGACAATACAGTACGATTATCACTAAAGTCAATCGTTTAATCTTAACATTGGAAGACCCTTTAAGATCTTGACATCAATGGGTCATTATGATGAGTGCCAATCGTGATCAATACCAATGAGCCCACCTCCTGGCACCCTGCAGGTGAGAAGTCAAAAAACATCCCCTGGCTCTTTCCAGCCTCAAGAGAAAGCAAAACCGTGAGCCAGGATGCCCAGTCCATGTGCAGGCCGCGAGAAGCACCAAGCCTGGGGCTGGGCGCTGGCAGCTTCTCCTGGGCTCCCAGTGCTGTCTGCACAAAACAAGGCTTGTTGGTGTTGATGCTGTCTACAAGGCACCCACCAAGGGACAGGTCTGCACCGGAGGCCCCAGGAAAGGCCTGTGCTGGGCTCACCGCGAGCTTGCCGTAAGGACAGCGGGGGATCCCCTCGGCACCGCCCCTGGGCCGCAAGAAGGGGGCCAAGCTGACACCTGAGGAGGAAGGGATCTTCAACAACCATGGTCACAGAAAACTCCGAAGAAGCACGGTGACAGGAAGAATGCCACAATCAGCTGTCTCCCAAAGGGGCAGCCCCCCAAAGTGGGCTTGCACGCGTGGCTCCGGACCAGGCCAGGGGGGCCACTCACACGCACGCACACTCACACGGCCGCGTGCTGGAGGGCCAGGAGCTGGCTTCTCGCTGAGAGTGGTCAAGGCCCTCCTGTCCCAGCTCATGTGATAGAGGTGCTTGTTCTAAAAAAACCAAAAAATCCCCTGAATCCTCAGCCATAACCAGGAAGTTGTCCTTGTTGGTGAACACTGGACATCAGCTCATTTATGCAGACCATATTTTGTTTCCAAAAATGGGATGGTTTTGTTTGTTTGTTTGGGCGGAAAATAGGGCTGTGACCTACTTGAGAAGAATGGGGAAAACATTAAGAAAGCTGGTGTTCAGTCTGAGCTCTGTGCACCTTGGCTGACCTGGAAGAGTGGCCCCAGAAATATTAATTACTATCACTTAGAGAGTTTGTCCCAAACACCCCAGCTGCGTAGGAGTTTCAACTGTTGAAATTACGGACAAGGGGAGCTACCGACGTAAACTCATCTGCAGCGGGTTTCTGTGGTCGGGGATTTGCTGTCTTTCTCGGCGGTTTCGAAGAACATCAGAAGGACTGTGTACTCAAGCCAGCCAATCATGGTACACCATTCTGCGGCACAAACACAGATCCAATCCGCTGGAAAACTGAGCAGCAGTTACGTGACTCCAGATAGGAGCCGAAATACTTCAGCGGTGACTGGAGAGGCCGCTGACCGCAATGCTGAGCTGAAAGAACCGCTACAAACTGGTCAAGGGCAACATCCGACCAAAATGCTAACCGCCCCCCCCCCCCCCGGGGTAGATAGTACAAGTGTCCCTTTAAAACAGTTGGTTCCAGCACTCCTATTTCTTTTCTCTGACCTCAAAAGCAAGTTCACGGTTACTAAAGAACACTCGTAAATTATGGAAAAGTGGGGACATTTCTCTCTGCTACCCATTTACTATGTAATTATTCTTACTATTTTCACCTTGTGTGTTGACTAACACAGAGTTTCTTTTAAAAACATCCCAGTTTTTAAATTGCGTACGATGGGAACATTTCAAAGGGCCACAACAATAAAGATTAATATACCAAGGAGGGGCTTTTCAGAGGGTCTGTGGTAAGGAAGCCCTTCATTCCCAGTCACCACACAGCCCCAGGCGCCGGCAGGGTCCTACGGCAGCCGAGCCCACGGAAGACCGCGGTGCCCTGTGAGCGTGGCAATGCCAGAGAAGTTTCTAAACCCTTCTCTCCACCTCCGGGCTCAGGGGACAGGCACAGGCAGCTCTCAGGTACCACTGCTTGCCCCTCACCCAGTTTGGGTAACTACCAACATTTTGCCAAACCCCAAATTTCACCTGCAGGAGGCCCAGGGAGGGTGCCGAGCACGTTTGGTCAAAACCTGAAGCTGGCCGGGGTGTGGAGTCAGGAGTCCAAACCCCCACCCCCACCCCCACCCCGGGGCCACCCACTCCCAGGGAAAGCCAGGAGCTCGGGTCCTGTAGGTAAAGCCCTCTTATCAAGGAGCTTGGAGTTTAGGGCCTTGGCAAGGGGCGCTGGTGGAAGAAACGAAGCTGAGAAACCCCAGATGGGAAGAAACCACCTTCCCGAGACCCGCCGTGCTACCGGGCCAGGACCCCCGTCCCTCCGCGGGGAGGAACCCAGCTCAACACACACGGAGAATGTCCCCCCCCCGACACCTCCGTCGTTTTTCCTTTCTTGAAATTGTTCATAGTGGCTCCTAAGCAGGGTCCGAGGTAAGCAGCGGCAGAGCCCAGGTGAGGGGCTGTCTGGGTGGGCGCGGAGCTGGGGCCAAGGCTGGTTCGGGCGCTGCCCCCCAAACCGGGGGTCCGGACAGCGCCGGGTCTCCCCCATCCACCTCGTGCTGGTTTCACCCCCGCTGTCAAACACGCCCGGCCGCGGGGGGAGGGGGCGGCTCCAGATCCCGGGGCTCGGCCCGCGGCCCCCGCACCGAGCGGCCGGGCGGGCGGCCGTGTCCCCGGCCCCGGGCTCGGCCCTCCCTGTTCCGTTCGAGAAGCTGGGCTGCGGCGCGGAGGCCGGGACGCCGGGAGGGGCGACGGCGCCCGGCGGTGCCCGGAATTCCCCGCCGCCGCCGCCCCCGGGATCGGGGCTCCCCGCGCGTCCCCACCCGCCGCGGCGACGCCCCCACGCGGCCTGGGGGCCGAGGCCCCGCTTACCTGCCGTGGGCGCCGCGGCGCCGAGGTGCAGCAGCAGCCACAGCAGCGGCGGCGGCGGCCGCATGGCCGGGCTCTGGGCGCGGGGCCGCGGCCCGGGGTCCGCCGAGCCGCTCCGGGGGCCGCGGTGGCGGCGCCGGGTAGCCGGGGACGGGGCCCGCCCCTGCCCGTCCCCGTCCGCCCTCGTCCCGCCCCCGCCCGCCCCCGCCCGCGCCCGCGCCCCCTCCCGCCGGGACTTCCCTACGAGCCCGGCCGCGCCCCGCGGGCAGAGGGCTCCGGGCGCGGCCCCGCGGCGCCGAGCGGGCTTCCGGGAGCGACCCCGCGGAATCCGAGGCCGGGTGGACCCCGACCCCCGGCCGCCGCGCCCCCCTGCGCGACGCCTGCCTGTGGTTTAAATGTTTGCTTTCTTAACAGACCCCGAAGTGCTTAGGAAACGTGACCCTTTTTGACACCAGGTTTTGACGGCACAGAGTGAAGAAGGCCTGGAGGAAGGAGCGGGACCTTCCCGGGGTACCCGGCGGAGGAGGCGAGCAACGCGCCGCGCTGCACCGCGGCCTCCGAGCCCGGCCCCGCCCGGGCGCAGCGGCCGCGGGGCGGGGAGGCCCACCCTCCGAGCCCGAGCCTGCGCGCTGGGTCCCTGGGTGCCCCCTGGAGGATCCAAGTGCGCTCTGTTCCCCCGATGGGCCGTAAATCCGCTCAGCACCGAAGGAAGTTGGAGAAGAAGGGAATGGGGGGCGGGGAGACGAGAATTGAAGAGTGGAGTCCCCGGGGCCCCAGCCCGGACAGCTGGCCACTGCGTATTTGGCAACACGGGGCTTTGCTTTGGGACTTGCTGCCTTTTATTTCCCTCTGCCGAACTCTTGAAATTGGCCACCGGTGTGAAAATGTGCAATGAAATAATCTAGCAGTTATTTGCATGATGCTTTGAGTGAGTTTTTTAAGACGAGAGACAGGTTTGCATGGCGAGTGAGAAAGGCAGGTCTGAGTCAGAACCCGCAAAGACGCGTGGGAAACGGGTGCAGGAAACACGACATGAAGCAGGCAGCCCCTGGCGCAGGGTAACGTTCTCTTTTTCTCCCCAGGGGACATATTTTACATTCAGGAAGCAAACATATCTTGTTGAAGAAAAGGACAAACGCGCATCTGTCTCTGCCCAGGCCAGGGAGGGCTTGTCGTCTCCGTTTGTGTCGAAGTTTCAGGGGCAGTGACAAGCGGGTGGTCTCTGACGGGGTGGGACAGCCTTCCCGCCCCCATGGGCTACTTGTTTCTCCCCTGGAGACCCTCCTTCCAAGGCTCGGCTCTGCTAGAACTCAGAGGGCTTCAGGTGCCCTCGCAGGCGTCCTGGGCCCAGCACCAAGGGAGCGTGCTGGCCTTGCTACTTGGGTGGGCAGCTTGCTGTCACCTCAGAGACTCGATGTCCCCAAAGCAAGTAACTGCCCCCAAACCCGAAGCAGCTGGCCATGGAAAGTCCTCAGTGGTTGGCATTTCCACCTTCCTGCTCCGCCTGGCCTCAAGGCATTTGAAGTCACCCACAGATGACTTGGAGGGCTGCAGGGCCTCGCCTGGTGGGGACAGTCAGGAAAGCTGACTGGCCTCCACTTCCCCACTCCGTGGGGAGCCCCGACCAGCAGTGCGAAGTGGGTGTCAGGTTCCACCCCCCACGGCACTGTGCAACCTGCGTGGCCGTGCATCACCTTTAGGTGGGACCCTGTCTGCTGCGTCTCCTCTTTGGAGGTGGAACCACTGTGAAACCCCTGGAAGCTGGTCCTGGCTTGCACAGCCTCTCCCGTGGCCTTGGCGGGGGGAGGGGGCGCCTGCTGGCACTGGGCTCACACAGTCACATGCCTTTGTGAAAATCTGCCAAGTAAGAGGTTTTCCCCACACTTGTTCGGCCCTTGGCCTCCTTCCTCCCTCTCGACTTCTCCTTTAACGTGCTTGTTGGAGCAGGGTTGGTGTGGCCCTGCCGCTTCTTCCAGAAGTGTCTCGACATTAAATATCAACAACAACTGGCAAAGTTTAAGGAAACGTCTGAACGATCAATAATGAGAAACGGCTCTTCCTCGGCGCCGCCTACAGAGGTGGCTGTGGTCCCTCACTCGGCATTGTGGCCCCCTCAGACCCCTCGAGAAACCCGAGATCGTGGAAAAGAGGGCCATGGCGTTCATGCGGCATGTCAGACCAACAGGTCAGAATGAAGCAGAACTGGCAGACACCCAGAGGCACGGACAACGGGTGTGCGGCAGATTCAAGGGCTAGATCTTGGTGCCCAGCACGGGTCATGGGAGGAATGAGAAAACAAAGCCCCCGCTGCCCCGAGGCTTCCGGAAGCTCCTGGTCCACAGCCTCACGGGGGTTGAAGAGCGGCTGATGCTGTGCTCAGACTGTTCACAGCGTCCCCTCGGAGGACCGCAGGGCCACTAGGCACAGAGTAGCCCCTCGGCCGTCAGGGCCACCAATCCTGATGCCAGGCTGCGCAGTGTAGAAAAGGAATAGACAGACTGTGTGCACCTTGTATCTGCGTTAATAAAACCTTAAAATTCCGCCACAATAAGAAACGTTTCAGTCAGTGATTCCAGGGGAAAGACTGAGTTAACTTTCTGCAGAGCATAAGACAAAAGGTCGTCAAATGGAGAGGCGAAGATTACAGTCAAAAGTGTAGGTAAAAGAATATTAGAAATGAGCTGATAAAAAATTTTTTTTGCAATGGTAGTGGTGTTTAGCCACTTTAAAAAATGTGTGCCTTGTGATTTGTTTTCTCATTCTAAATAAACACTTTGGTATCTCATTTTATCTTCTTAGTTGTGTATTTTTTTTTTTTCCAAAAAGGGCTCTCACATAGTATCGAACATATAAACTTCAGCCTTACAAAGCCAGTCGCCCACCCCTTCCACTAATTTGCTGCCTTCCACCGGTTGACCGTCTCTGAATATTGTCCTTCTGCTCTGAGTCTAGCGTGCTCCCCCACCCCTTGGGGGGAGGGATGGGGCAGAGAGAAGCCAACATTGGGTCACAGCCGGGGGTACATCTGCGTGTGTTTACCCTGAGTCCTACATTTCCGGGGGGGGGGGTTATGACTCCCACTTCTCAGATGAGGAGTCTGAGCGCCAGAGAATTAAGTGACGTACCCTGGGGTGCCTTTGTGCTGGGTGGGTCTAACTAAGCGACGACCGCATTTCCTAGGCTGTGCGGTTAGCAGGGCCTGGGGGTGTGTATTTGTACAGGATTTGGAAGGTCAAGTCAAGGTGCAGCTGTATTCTTTTTCACATGGGAGGCTGGGGCAGGGCGTGGGGCATTGCAGTCACAGCACTGTGACTTGTCTGCTGGAGTCTGGAATGGCAGGGACCGTGGCTGGGCCAAGACTCCTCCTACTCCTGCTGGATGCCCTGCTGGCAGCTCCCCTGTCTCCTGGGCCAGGTGTGTGCTCAGCTCCCCGAGCAAGGGCGCCAGCCTTCTTGCAGGACCCCCCATGCAGTTGTCCAAGTCAGAGGCTTGGAGATGGGGACACACAGATGGGGGTTCCAGCTCAGCCTCAGATTCCCGCTTGTCCCTGCGTCCCCAACCCCTTGTCCACCCTTTCTTCCTGACCTGCTGCCCTGAGACCTTCAGGCTCCAGCCCCAGACACAGGGGGAACTGTCCTACGTAGGCTTTAGCCGACCCACATGACTGCCTATTGTCAAATCCCTGTGTCTCACACACACACACACGTCATGCAATGGTCCTGCTTCTCTGACCAAAAGCTGACTGATAACGCCTCCAAATCACACAGCCAGCTCTCCTGGCCAGCCCCACCAAGCTTCACAGCCCCGTGCCCCTCACACCGAGCCTCTCACCCCGCCCGTCACTCCTTCTGAGGCTGCCCACCCAGCCCCCACTGTTCCAACTGCCAGTCTTGGAAGGTGTGCTTTGGAGAGGTCACACGAATGCCATCTCTTCTCACGCTGCCCGCTCCACCTGTGTGCCCTTCTTCCCCCCTCCCCATACTCACAATCTAAATTGTAAAACCCCAGCTTGGGCCTGGGCTTCTGCTTCCTGAAGACTCTGCCACCTTCCCCAACCACCATCTTCTGCTGTTCGACACCGATCAGCGTGGGTCTCTGTTGAGACCCATCCATTCCTCCAAGTGTAGGGGGTGAGTGTCCCCCCAGATTCAAGCGAAAGCAGCAAGAAGCTGCTCGGCGCTCACAGCAGGCCCCGCAGCAGTGCTAAGTGGAGCTTGATTCCTTCCTCCGTGTGCTCTGTTCCAAGGAATGCCAGCTGCAAGTCAGAGGGCAGGCACTTAGGCCAAGGCCAGCTTCACCGCAGGTCCCTGGGGACTGGGTCCTGCCTCCTCTCCGTCCCTCAGGCCCTCACCTATCGTCCTTCCTGCAAGCCCTGCATTTCTGCATTCCCGGAAGGGCCCCCCTAAAACCTCATCCCAAAATTACATGTTCTTTTCTCCTCTTCTCCCACCTGTGTGGGACCCTTGCAAGAGTATCAGGAAATACTACCTTCTGCATTTCATTCTCCCAGATCACAGGGGTGGATAACATACTGGACTTTGGCAGCGGGAGGGAGGACAGGCAGAGAGGAGGGGATTGCACTGGTCCTTTTAACCCCTTTGAAAGGAGAAGAGCTCTGGCTGGTGTGGCTCCCACGGTTGGAGCGTCCTGCGGTTCCTGCCTGTGTTTGGAGAATGCACTGGAGCCGCTTGGGAAACGTACACTCCGGATTCGTTTCCGGAGAGAACGGGGGCTCCCTTCGTGTGTGCGCGCGCATGTATGTGTTTTGGAGGGCTGTTGTGGCCCGAACCTGTTTCCCCAAATTCACGTGGTGAAGCCCCAGCCCCCGCTGCGATGGTATTGGGAGGCAGGGCCTTTGGGGGGTGATCGGGGTCAGATGAGGTCAGGAAGGGGCGCCCCGTGATGGGAGGAGTGTCCTCCCACTGAATAGGCCTCCAGCACCCCGACCTCGGACTTCCAACCCCCGCGCTGTGCGAAATCAGTGTCCGCAGTTGAAGCCACCGCACACCTGGCTGTGGCTGTGGCTGTGGTGGTCGAGCAGAGTAAGACCAGGGGTCTCTGGTGACATCAGTGGGTGAAAACTCGTAAAACAGCCACTTCCATCGCAGGGATGCACCTCTGGATTCAGAGGTTGTTTGGGAAGCGGCACGAGCGACATTTCAGAAAGTCTGTCTGCGCGGCCACAGGCAAGCCCCGCGTGAGCCAAGTCGGGGGCCACTTGCTGGTTTCATGGCCACTCCGCGGTCACCAGTCAGCGTCTCTGGCAGCAGAGCCGCCCGCCCACCGAGGGGCATGACGCCAGCCACAAGGAAAGAGCCTGGCGTCTTGTCCCACTCAGGAGGCCTTCTCTGGGCTCCACGGGCAGTCAAGAGCGTTCTGGGGCCTTCGTCTGCTCCCTGAGGGGCTCCCTGCACTGCGGGGGCCCTCAGTGCAGAGATGGCGCTGGGGCCGCCCCCGCCCCCACCCCAGGCAGTGTGTCCCCTGGAGGCTGCCTGGGCCCCTCCTCCTGGGGCCCTGGGTGTTTTCTCCGACTCATCTGATGCATCACCACTGACTTAAGGACCTAAAACAAAAATCTGTCACCTTCCTGTTCTGGGTCAGACGTCCACACTGGGTGGGCAAGCCTGTGTCCCTCCCTCGGGTCTGCGGGGGCCTGTTTCCTGGCGGATTCTGGTTTCCAGAGGTTGCTGCCGCCTTACCTGGGGTCGGGGTTGCTGCTTCACTCTCCATGCCCCGCCTCTTTGTTCCTCCCAGCGCCTCTCCTTTACTCTTTTTTTGTTTTTGTTTTTTAAACTGAGGTGCACTTGGCCTGTGGTAACTCTGGGTGTACAACATAGTGACCCCATACAGGTGTGTATCGTGAATGATCTCTACCTTGAGTCTAGTTAACAACCATCTCCACACAGTTACACATTTTGTTCTTGGGATGAGAACGTTTTCTTTTAAGATTTTATTTTATTTTATTCATGTTTTAGGGAGGGGGAAAGGGAGGGGCGAAGAGAGGGAGGGAATCATCGATGTGAGAGAGAACCCTGGATTGGTTTCCTCTCGTCCTTGCCCCACCGCAGGCTGAACCTGCAAGCCAGGCCCGTGCCCTGACCGGCAGTCGAATGGCGAGCTTTCACTTTGTGGGCGATGCCCTGGTCAGGGTGTGATGAGAGTTTTTAAGATTCTCTTTCTCAGCAACTTCTGTCATTAACTATCGTCACCGTGCTGTACCTGGCACCTCCAGGGCTTATTTATCTTGTACCTGGGAGTTTGTACCTTTCTACCTCTTTCAACCGTTCTGCAGCCCCACCTCTGGCAACCACCAGTCTTCTCTCTGCATTTATGAGTCTGTTGTTGTGTTTTTTTTTTTTTAAAGACTCCTTCCACTGAGCATAATACCATGGAGGTCCATCCACATCGTCGAAAATGGTGGGATTTCCTTTTCCCACGGCTGCGTGATAGTCCGCGGCATCTGGGCGGCGCATCTTCCTCATTCACTCACCTGTCGGTGGGCGCATCTCCTCTTCCAACGCTCCTGCCCCCCTTTCCCGTACAGGGACCCTGATGCCTCCACTGGGCCCACCCAGCCAATGCAGGGACTCTCCCCTTCACAAGACCCTTAACGAGTCACAGCACAAATTGGACCTCGCAAGGTGACATATTCACAGCTTTTGGGGGTTGGGACATGGACATCTTTGGGGGCCTTACTCAGCCCTCCCCTGTCTGACACCAGGCAGACGGGTGGTCCTACTCAGTGCCTCTGCCTCGAGCTCTCACGTCCCTTCAGCCTTGCACGTGAACCTCTGAAGCCCGGCGTCCCCAGGTGGCCCCACACCAGCAATCCCTGTGTCTCCAATCCCGTAGGCTGAGCCCCACAGGGCTGTTTGCCAGGCCGGCAGGTACCCTGTCCTTGTTCAAGCCGGCGCACTGCTTACTTGGCATAAAAGCCCAGCTTAAAAAAGGGGGGAAAGAAGAATTCACATTGTTTTCTGGAGCGTGGGGTTCGGGCAGGTGGGTGTGGGAAGGATTTTCTGTCTTCCTTGACAAACTGTGGAAGTTCATTTGTGAGCAAGGCTCTGGGTTTCTGACGGCGAAAAGGCAGTAGGGGGGCCAGGGCCTGGCAGTGCCGACCAGCCATCAGGCCCCCAGTAGGTGTGTCAGAGAGACACCGCTCTGCCCTTCTAGGCTTTTCTGTCACCACAAGTACATCCACAGCATTTCAGACCCTTCTGGTCACCAGTGTCCGGGGTTTCCCCTGACTCAGCAATTCTCTGTCACCCCAGCTGGGGTCCTGTAATTCAACTCAGTTCTGACCCCATCCACCTGGAGACAGCGTCAGACCCCACAGGTGAAGGGCTCGGTCCCACGAGACTCTCCCCACTTCAGATGCTAATTGCAAACAGGAGGTCCCCAGGTCACCCACAACTCTGGCTGACTCAGCTGCAGTCGGAGGTTCCCACTACCCCCTCCCCGGGTCCCATGCATTTTTCTGGAGCTGCTCACAGAACTCGGGGCAACGCTGGTTCATGTTTGCCAGCTTGTTGAAGAGTGTGGGGAGGGTGACAGGTGAGCAGACAGATGAAGCATACACGGGGCGAGGGCTGGGAGGGCCCGAGCACTGGCGCTTCTGTCTCCGTGGAGCTGGGCTCGCCACCTTCCTGGTACGTGGGTGCCTTCGCCAGCCCGGAAGCTCCGCCAGCCCCATCCTGCCAGGAATTATGGAGGCTTTCTTCTGCAGCTACGATTCATGAGAAACTTCCAGCCCTTCTCCCTTCTCCAAAGGGTCAGGGGTGGGGAGATTGAGAATTCCAAGCTTCTAGTCAAGACTTGGACTTCGTGGTGACCAGTTTCATCCTGGCCCCACCCAGGAGCTGACCCAGCGTTACCTCATTTGAACGGAAGACACTCCTGTCACCCAGGGCAGGACCCAGGGGCAAAGACCAACATACAGTTTTTATTAACCCACAGCTGGAGAGGGAGAAGGCTATCGGGACAGCAGGTTTCTTCTTTGAATTGCCTCCTCTCCACAAGCAACTTTTTTCTGGGTGTACATTCTGCTTGAAAAGGCTCCTGCCGGGACAGACTTCCAGGAACGGCTGCATGTGATGTAATAATGCTGATCACGTGAACCACCCGCTGGCTTACTGGCTTAGCGTGGGCAGCGCCTGGGAAAAGCCAGCTGCACCCCACTACTCCCTGACCCTAACCTGAGCCCTAACCGGGAACTTGCACACCAAGCTAACCCTTCCAGCAGCACAGCACAACTCCGAAACAGCTAAGCGCCACACCCACACTCTGGGAAACAAGAACCACCCAATCACTTTTCCTACGTACATTAAATCCGGTCTGGGCTCCACCTGCAACAGTCCAGGCCTCGGAGTGCAGGCCGGCGTTGGACCTGCTGTCAGTGCAGCTGAGGTGGCCCCGAATCCGTTCAAAGGGGCGGGCCGAGAACCCCGGGTCTCCCTCTGCCTCCTGCCACTCCAGGGCCTGGCTCCACTCGCTACACCCTCCCAACCAGGGGGAAGGGAGGCCCCCACCTTTCTCCCCTCCTGGCTGTCTTCTCACAAGCTTGTCCCCCGCCCCCCCCCCGGCCCCGCCCCAACGACTACAGCTGTGTCCACCTCAAGCCACACAGAGGCACGGTTTCTAAGCCACAAATTACATTTCACATATCCCCTTCACTTTAAATCATATTAATTTAAAAATAAGAGGCCTTTCGAAGTGGGGGGCAGCAAGCATTTGTTTGAGATCAAAGACTAGCCGTTTGGGAAGCACTGAGTCGGGCAGAAGCCCGAAGAGTGTTCTGTTAGGAGGCAAAGGCCAGGGGTATTGATGGGAGAGGGAGGGGACAATGACATCGCTGGAAGGGAGGCATTTCTGTCTGTGCAGAGGACAACAGAGGGAGGCCAGCTGCAGACGATGTGCCGCATTGTCAGGCCGCTGGCCACCCGTCTGGCAGGCGTGGCTGCTTCCTTGCTGCCCAGCTCACAGTTGTTTGGGACCCAGCCCAGCGCTGACTTTGCCTGCTCTTTGGCCTGCGATTCCTCATGGTGCAGGCGGAGCCTGTGTTGTGATGGGCCATGTCCTCGGGGCTTGCCGAGTCACAGGGTTGAGGCTGTGGCCGGCACTCAGCGCCCTGAGAAGGGAGGCTGGGCTGGACCTGCGAGCAGCCAGCCGCTCCTCTGTGCACCAGGCTCCAGGGGGTCACAGAGTGGGCGGCTTTGCTGCTGGCGACTGTTCCTTAGCTCTCACCAGGCAACCCCGGACGGACATGGGTGCTGTGTGGCCAATGGGCCCTCAAGGGTCCCAGGGTCCCCTGCAAAGGGACGGACCCCTGAGAAGGTGCCAAGACACAGGGCAGGCGTGGGGGACCCCTTGGGACACATATCACAATGTCTGAGGTCAGTTTCACCAGCAACAATGCGGAGAAAGGCCTGGGAACCCAGCCGAGGGTTTCAACAACTCTCCCTCGAAGGGAGAGGGGTCCGGTGAGAGCGAGGACTCCCGATGGGAGAGACCGGTGCTCTCAGCTGGTGGCTCGCTAGGGAAATCAGCCCCGTGGGGCCAGGAAAGTGCAGCAGCGACTTCCTGGCTGCTAACACCATCCTCAGACCCAGAGGTGGCACTGCGGGGGGCTGTGAAGGGACGGGGCTGTGGGTCACTTGGGGACGTTAGACCCTCATGGCGGGAAGAGTTTGCACTCCTCTTTGGAGAGGAGAGGGGCCATGGCCTTAAAGCGTCGATCCTGGACTCTTGAGGCTGGAGACCAGTCCCTGGGCACCAGTGGCCAGACACCCACTGGGCAGGGGCTGCCCCCGGAAACAGTGCCCCCAAAGCTGGGGAAAGGCCCGAGGGCGAGGGGATGCCTGGCTGCAGCCTCGGGGGCCCCTGAGCACACTCAAGGGCAGATGGCTCCCACTTCCTGACACGTTACCCGGAAGACCTTGTTAGCTGGGGTCGGCCTGGGGCAGGGTGGGAGTCGCTAGGAGGTTCAGCGGCCCAGACTACAGGCCCTGGCCAAGGACACGCGGCCGGCTCGGCCCGCCTGTGACTTGCACCCGACCAGCAGAGTGGGGACAGCTGAGGGTTTGCACGGTGCTTTCTGCCGTCTCTGTGGTTGAGGTGACAAGACACTCTTACTGGTGGTGAGAGCCCTTCGAGTTTTCGCCGTTGACAGAGGAGACACAGTGACATGTGGTTACTATGTTATAACCACACAGTATCAAAGGTTACTTAGCTGAGTGCGAAAGTAACAGTAAACACCGAGAGAGCAAGGCGCTCCGGAAGCTATTCCTCGAAGCCTGCAAGTCCACCCAGGACTGTGCCACACAGCCCGGCCGGCACTCCACCCGGGGGGGGGGGGGGGGGGGGGCGCCCGTGCCTCTCCCGTCCAGTGCGCAGAGCCCGGGGAATGTGTGCTGGGGCCCCAGGGAAGAGTGACTGCGAGCACTGGCCACGTCACTGACACGCAGGGTGGGGTGGGCGGGCCCCGCCGAGTTCTGGAAGCAAATGTGCACAAACAGCTCCCGAGACTTCACATCGGCAAATATGTACTGAGAGCTGATAAGGCGCGTGAGCTTCCAAAGAACACGAACGGCCCTAGGGCTCTGCTCCAGGGCCGTGCAGCCACACCAGAGGAGAGATGACAGAACAGGGAAGGTGGGGGCGGGGGAGGCAAAGGTGGCTCTCAGAAGCAGGGGGCTGGTCAAGAGCCGAAAAGGCCAGGAGAGGCTGGGCTGAAGCCCAGGTGTGATGGCAGGAAAGCCGAGGGCTCCCCCCACCCTACTCCACCCCAGGGATTCGTCCGGCCGGTGTATGAGTGAGGAAGCCGAGTGTGGTGGGAGACCTGGAGGGGAGCTGAGGAAGTGGTGGGGCCAAAGGAAGCTTGTGTCTATTTGTTTAAGTCGAGGGAGACCTGAGCCTGTTTAAAGAGGGTGGGGGGTGTTCAGCGGAGGAGAGATGGAAGACGCAAGAGGACGTGACAGATCCGCCAGGCTCTCTGTGTCCAGTGTGCAGACGGAGCTCGGGCTTCGTAACTGCTGCGGCACACTCAGAACGCCGGTGTCTCTTTCATTGCTGATGAGTGTTGTTTGAATTTTACTTGTTTTGCAGGGAAAACATATTGACATCTTATCTGTGGGGTTAAAAACAGCAGCTGGAACAAGCACTTGCTGAGGCCCACCTTGTTTCCTGAGGGGCTTGGGGCGAGGCCGAGCTCAGCTGAGATCTGTGCGGAGTGCACAACCATGCGTGTGGTCTGCCCGCGCGAAGGAACACTCGCCTGCCCCGGAAAGGAATGAGGTGCTGGCGCGTGCTACACTGTGCAGGGCCTTGGTAGCATTACGTGACGAGAAGAAGCCAGGAGCAAAAGGTCACGTAGCACGTTGATTCTATTTATGTGAAACGTGCAGAACAGGCAAATCCGTGGAGGTGGGGAGCAGGTGGGCAGTTGCCGGAGATCAGGGGGAGGGGAGTGGGCCGCGACTGCTTCTTCGTGGGGACAAAGTTTTCTTTGGGGTGGTGACAATATTCTAGAGCTAGCTGCAGGCGGGGGTGGCCACACAGTATTGTGAATGTAGTAAATGCCACTGAACCGAATGCTTTAAAAAGGTTGGTTTTATATAATGTGATTTTTATCTCTGTCATCGTCGTTACCATCAGCATTGTCATCATCCCAGCCCAACCCAAAGTGTCTCCTGCCTGATGTTGCTGGAGCCTGTGTCCCTTCCTCCGAGGATTCGTCACTCACCAGCCTCGCAGCCATGGGCAGGCCACCCGTGACCTCTGAAATGGGATCCTAATACCCGACGCAAGGTGGCCACGGTCAGCTTCCTGCTGCCCCTGCAGCCAGGTCATGGGGCCACTCCTCCAGCTTTATCCCATCATAGGTTTTAGCCAACGCCAGGCCCAGCACACTACGTGACCCGGTGTCTCAGATGGTCAGGGACTGCAGGGTCTCCTGTGCTCTGGTCACACAGGTGGGCAGAGGTCAAGGAGACCTCTGGAGACCTGCTGCTGGAGAGGCCAGGGGCCAGTCTCAGGCTCTCTGCCGGGCCAGTCTCCCCTGGAAGTCCGATGACCATGGTCAGGGGCGTGGAACCAGGCCCCGAAGGCCTGGGGAGGAGGCTGCATCGCAGGACAAGCCCTGGGCGCAGGGCTGTGGCATTTCCTCCTGCGGGGAGGAGGTTGGAATTTGCCTTGAGATCCATGTTGAGCGCAAAGGCTGACATTGCGATGGGCCCTGCAGTGACCTTGTGACACCTGCAGTGACCTCGTGACAAGGCAGCCCTCTGAGTCCTTCCGGTTGGTAGTGCAGTGAGCTCAGCAGGACACTTCAGGTGGGACCAGGGCCTCGGCTTCAATGCTGTCAGTCTGCGACATCAGGACTCACCTCGGTCTGGGAGAGGCCCACAGACTGATGGACTTACAGAGGTGTCAAGGAGACTCCAGGAAAGAGAGACCAGGACTCTTTCCTCTTGAAGTTCAGTGTTACTGGGATGCATCTGGATGGATGGGGGTGGGGAGAGCCTGACGGAGGCTGATGGAGGAGAGAATTGGGGCCCTGACTCACCCCACGGGCCTGGTGTCTGGGGGTGAGGACCAGCAGGACGTGAACTGTGAGCCCAGAGCCTAAGTCACTTAAGGGGAACATTAGCCTAGGCCAGCCTGTGGGGACATGCCACCTGCCCAGTATGGGGTGCCTGTAGGAAGTGGCTGAGGTGAATCAAAAGTGGCAGCTCACTCCCCGTCACAGCAGCTCTGCAGTGCCGACAGCCCAAGTGTCTGTCGACTTAAGAATGGATGGACAAGGCGTGGGGACACGTGCGCGGCGATCACCCCGCCGTGAGAACCGAAGGGCTGGCAGCGCAGCCCTACAGCCTTGAAGACACTGTGCCGCACGGAAGGGGCCGGTCGCCAAGGGCCACACTGCGTGGGCCTCTCCTGCTGTGAGACGGCCAGAGTCTGCCAGGCCATGGAGACAGAGGGCAGGGCCTGGGGCCTGACCACTCCTGGGCACAGGCCACCATTATGGGGTCACCACGTTCCCCCAATGTGCCACCAGGGCCCACCACCCGCGGGCTTTGTGGTTGCCTTGGGACCACCGTTCCTGAAGTCCCTGCTGGAGGGGGTTGGGGCAGACGGGGATCCAGGCAGACAGCCAGCGGGGCACATAGCCTGAGTGCTCCCTGCGCCCTTTGCCCCTTTGTCCCAAATGTGGGTTTGCCGAGTCACAGAGCTGGTTGTCGCCGAAGTTTCCATTTCCTGTCCGCTGCCAGGCTCTGCCATCCTGCTGAGCATCACAGCCAAAGTCATGGCCGGGGCCGCGGGGACCCAGAGGTGGCCCAGCCTAGCTGCTCTCAGCCCTGGCTGCACTTCAGAAGCTCCTGGGCCTGTGTGAACACCAGCAGTGCCCAGGCTTGTCCCCCGAGTCTCTGCGTCAGTTGGGTGGGTGCTGGGGGCCCATGCTCTGACTGTAGAGAACTCGTCTTCTGCAGAAATGACATCACATCTTGGGCCAAACAGCCAGCGGCAGACGTGGAGGGACGAGGATCCCAGAAAGGCACCAGGCAGCTAATTAAAACAAGTATCACAGTATCTCCCTGGGCTTTGTGATACCCTTGATGCCTGGCCCCTTTTTGAGATTTGCAACTTGTAATTTTATTTCCTTCTCCTACCTAAATATTCACGTGGGAGAATATTTTGCACTCTTTTTCTCAAAGAGGGGCCCCCAACCCTGTAGAAGCTTTGTGCCCCCATGAGACTTGGATCCGCCTCTGGGCTGGAGGCTCATGTAGGTTCAAGTTCAACGTTTCGGAAGGAATGCGTCATAATCTCACACCACATCACTGCTCCGGGGTTGCCGGGGCATCGAGTCGGTGGCCGTGCCGTGGAGGCAGCAGTGTCCACTGTAAAGCCCCGTGTGCTCCTGCAGTCAGTGAGCGGTCAGTCCGTGGCACAGCAGGATGTCACGGGCACGCGTCCCTCCTCCGACGTCCCCCACACGCTTTAACCTCCCTCGGCGAGCCTCTCCTGCACTGGTCATCCCATGGGGAGTGGCAAAATGCTGACTTCATGATTCTTACACTACGTTTGCCTTTGTTGCCCGGGATTCTTCCACAAAGAAAGTTTCCCCTCATCGATTTCACAGGCAGTTTTGTCATCATCCGACCACGTTTGCAGGTGCATCCCGACTGTTGGTACTGGGAACACCTGTCAGCATTTCCTAGTCCAGGGCAGGGCGTGGCTGGGAACATGTGACCGGGCAGAGGGGCTGCCACTTCAGCCCAGGAACTAAACTAGCCCCCCACTACCTCATGGCAGTTGTCGAACGTGGGGGCAGAAGTTCTGGCTAAGAAAATGAGACAGGAAGCAGAAAGGAGGCGTCATGATCGGGAACAGGCGTATAGAACGACCACGCTGGGTGCACAGTGTGACATTTTTCCTAGGACAGTGCTTCTCGAACCTGAACCCCCTTCCACTCCGCACATGCCGGTCGCCCTCCGTCACCTTGCTGGTAAACTGGAGCCCTGGGCAGGCCAGGTGGCCTGCGGCTCATGGGGTGGAGCCTGGACTGAAGGCCTTTTCCTGGGCCTTTCCTTCCGCAGCTCCTGGACGGGAAGGCAGAGACGCAGGGCTCGCACACACCACAGCTGTACCTGCTGCCAGCAGCCCTACTGTGCGTTCTCCCCCCATCCCTGCCCTGCCACTGTGCTGCTCGTGCTGCTGCTGGCGTCCTGGATCCCCGGCCAGGCCTTTCAGACGGGACCCCCAGGTCTTTCTGTGCCGCCTTGACCTTCCCATGGCCCCTAAGGAGCCCACAGCCCAGGCCTGAGCCCCGCGCAGGGATGGAGCCCACGACCCCTCGCTTGGCGGGATGACGCCTCACCAGCTGAGCCACCCTGGTCAGGGCCAAAGTTATTGTTGAAGGTTATTTTCGTGCCCCGCTGGACCCCGACCGGGGTACTATTTCTCAGGCGCCCCGCCCGCGCCGAAATGCTGCAGGGTCTGGTCTTGTCCCGGGTCTGGGGCTCCCTCTCGTTTGGGTGTCTGTTGTGAACTGGAAATGTTTGGACATGGTTAACGGGTCATTTGTTGCCCAATTACTTTAAAAATAGCTTTATTGAGGTGTAATTTACATGCCACAAAACGCACCTGTCTTCAGCATACAATTCAATCATCCGCAGTAGCAGAGCTGGGGGCCCAGGACCGCCATCCGGGACATCCGCCCCTTGTCTTCTAGCTCTCGAAGACCCCCCAGGGACAGTGTGCATCGGAGAGTGCATGTGTCTGTTTAAAAAGAGAGCACGCAGAAATCTGGAAGTATTTTTAAAGCAGTGTGTTTGTTTCTCTTAGGGACAATGGCTTGAACTCTTATTTTCATGAATGAATCAACTACTCACTCCTTACTGGGCATCATGTGGCGGCTACTTTTAGGTGCCAGCTTGGCTAGGTCCTTGTACCCAGATACCCGAGCAAAGACTATTCTAGATGTTTCTATGAAGGCATTTTTTAGATGTCTCCTAATCTCTTGTCCCCAGGACACCAGTCACAGCAGATCAGGGCGCACCCTGACAGGTCACCTTATCCACCCCCTGCCCCCCAGCCTCCCTCTCCAAACGTGGTGGCAGCCTGAGGTTCTGGGGTGGGGCTCCGCCACCCCTGTGTTTAGGGAGGAGGGAGGAGACACAGTGCAGCCCACAACAGCTGGAAAAGCTAATCTACTTTGGGGGGCCTCCTTTAACTTTTTATTTTATTTTTATTTTTGAAAAAAGAGAAAAAAAAAAAAGAAAACCGTTTCACCCAGTGTCTTAGCCAGTTTGGGTTGATGCAGCCAAAGCCTCAGGTGGTTTATAAGCAGGAGCGTGAGGCCCACAGTTCTGGAGGCTGGACGCCTGCGGTGGGGTCTGGCGCGAGCCCCCTTCCGGTCGCAGACGATCCCTTCACATTGTGTCCTCCGGTGGCAGAGGGTGAAGAGGGGGCCGGCTCTCCGGTGACCCTCGGAGGGCACGAATCTCCTGTGTGACAGCCCCACCCTCACGACCTGGTGAAGCCCGGTTGCTGTCCCAGCGGGAGCAGAGCTTCAGCACCTGCGTCTCAGGGGGGACGCACGTGTTCAGTTCACAGCACCCTGGCTGCAGAGTCAGAATTCAATTCTGAACCATGTGAGCTCCCTCAGGACCTAACTTGTGTCACAGTGCCGAGTCTGGAGACTGGCAGCGTCCTCGGCCACCTGTGTGGGCTCCAGCTTTCAAAGGCAGGTGGTGAATGGAGACCTCCTTCCCCAGAGGGCTCTGCGTCCCCTCCCCCACGTGACTCCCAGCGGGCCCTGCCACGGCAGCCGCGCTTTCTGCTTATCTTGCCCCTTTGCAACCTGGTGAATAAATATTCTGTTTGTTTATTCACACGCATTCCTTTCGCCGTTAATTGTTATTAGGCACCTACTGCGTGCCAGTCACTTCCTGAGCATTGGGATAGGGCACGGACTCAAAGAGTGTAAAAGAAGAAAATGAAAATTCCCGCCCGTGTGGAACGTACATTTTAGGGCAGGGCTGGGGGGAGACATAAAATATACAAGCTACTTAAGTTAAAACGTTTTTTTCCTAGAGAGAAAAATAAATCAGGGAAAGAGGGTAAAAAATGTGCGTGTGTGGCGGGGTGGAATTGAAGAGACGGTGAGCACAGCAGGCCTCCCTGACAATCTCATGTTTGGGTGAAAACCTGAGGGAGCAAGTGTGGGAGCCACAGGCTCTGCCAGGAGCTGGTGGTGGCTTGGGCGAGGTGGCAGCTGTGGAGGTGGCAGAAGCGGTCTGGTTCGGCGTGTTTTGGTGTCAGTGCTGACGGGGTTTCCTGGCAGATGGAAAGTGAGATGGGGCGGGGACAGCAGGGGAGTCAAGCGTGGCTGGAGGCTTTTGGGCTCAGGCCTGGACGGAAGGAGGGGCCGTGTGCGGTGATGGGGAATTCCGAGAATGGGAGTGGTAGATTAGATTCCGGGTCAGCATCAGCCGCTCTCATTTTGCTCACTTTGTAACCGGAGACTGATGAAAAGAAGATAATGTGTCTGAAGCACACGATTCTAGACTCTTCTGGATAATCTGGGAACCATGAACTGTGGTAGAAACTGCTCACCCCAGCGACACCCCTTCACACCATGTGAACATGCCAACTTCACGTTTCTGACCCTGCTGCTTCATGTCACACCTGCAGTGTAGTTAGTGACAGCTGATGTCCCCTGAGGGCTGTCCCTCCAGATGGACGGGGGAGCCGCTGGCCCAAGCTCGCGCAGCCAGCAGGTGCAGAGCCAGGACGGGAGTGGCATTCTGGACCTCGAAGCCCCGTCTCTCCGACACACTGGGGCCTAACTGCAAGTCTGACTGTTGTGCCGCCTCAGAAACAAGGCTCGACGCTCGTGGCGAGTGGCCCACCCCCAGGCTCCAGAGGGTGCCATCGGTCACTTCCTCGGTCTGGTGGCAGCGTGAAGTTCCTCCCCCGTGAAGGTCAGCTTCCCTGCAGGCGAGGAAGCACAGGCAGACGCTGCTTAGTCACGGGGAAATTTTCTGCACACAGGACAGTGCGCATTTGGGGAAGTGGGCAAACAGGCCCTGAAAGAGTCAGAGAAACGCGCACTTCTCCATAATAATGGCTCCCCGCCAAAGGAGCAGCACAAAAGCGGCATGCCCCCCAAGTTTGCGATGGGCCTGAGGCAACGGTCCTTGAGCTCTGTGACAGAGAGCCTTGCCGTGTGGGGCCTACGGTATGGGCGCAGTTTGTCGAGTGAATGAATCTTTTTGGCCTTAATTTGTTTGACTTCCTTTCCCTGAAATGACAAAGATCAACCGAAGTAGGAAGAACCGGGCTCCAGTTCACATATTTCTTCTTGATTGTTATCGTCACCCAGATGAGAGTTACAGGAAGTGATACGGGTCGCAGCCGGTGTAGGGCTAGGCGGAAGCTTCGGGTGCAGCCCCCGTTTAGAGTTACAGAAAAACAAGTACGGAAGAAGTGCTACATTTCACCCATTTCTCTCTACCCCACTCTCCAAAAATCTCAGCTGCTATTTTCCACATAGTTATTATTTTAATGAAGTCAACGGTCGCTTCCTGCGCAGGGGGAGTGGACGCTCGAGCCCTGTAAGTCGCTGGTCGCTGAGATGAATTGTCTCAATGTCTAAGCCTGCGGTGTGTGGACCGCCCGGGCTCCCTGCTCAGTGCATCTTAAAGCTGAAATCAAGATGTAGGTCGGACCAGTTCTTGTCTGGAGACTCGGAGGAAAAAATAATCCTCCTCGAAGCTTATCCTCGTTGTTGGCAGAATTCGGTTCCCGAAAGCTGCAGGATGAGGCCCCGCCCTGACCTGCATGCCGGCTGCCAGCCACCCCCTGCCCCATGTGCCGTGCCCCCGTCTCCCTCCACCTTCAAGCCAGCGGGCATGTGGGGTCCTTCCTGACGCCCTCTTCTGTGACAAGCTGGGCAACGCCCTGCTTGGAAAGCTCCGGCCCAGCGGGAACATCGCCCTGTCTCGGGGTCAACTGTGCTGGTAATGTAACCTAATCACGGGAGGAAAACCGGTCTGTTCACAGACCTGGGCACCCCACGGGGCACCCAGACCAGGTGTAGAGATCGTGGGGCCCATCTTCGGACCCTGCCGACCACACCCAGCCTCAAGAACGATCTACTCGTGGCCGACCTTGTTTCCCCTGGCAGTGGTGTGGGTCCCCGGGAAGCAGGCTCTGAGATCCAGGCCGGCCCTCAGGAAGTTCAGGGGAAGGGTCCAGTCTGCCACAGGGAGGGCCCCGTGGCATGTCCTGTGCTGGGCAGCCCCTGCATGGACAAACTGCTGGAGGGGAGTAGTCCCTGGCCAGGGTCCCTGGCGTGGGCAGTCCCTCAGTGAGGCACTCCCTGAAGATGCCGGCAGCGCCAGGGTGGCCCCTGGCACTGCTTCAGCCGGTGAGGGGCCCCCTGTCAGTGCCAGCGGGTGCGCGGCGGCGATGGTGCGGCACCCCATTGCCACTCCTCCAGCCTTCTTCAGAGTTAAACCCCAGATGTCCTGTTACATCCTCCATAAACTTTTCCATGTTGTGTCTTTAAAATACAAGGAGCCAGGACATTATGGTTGCCAGGGAGGCAACCACACATTGATGTTTCTCTCCCTCTCTTTCTCCCTCCCTTCCCCCACTCTATCTAAAAATAAATAAATAAAATCTTTAAAAAAATGGAAAACTGAAAGACTCTCTCCCTTTTTCCTTGCGGCTGATTTGTTCCTGACACCCCACCACTGTGTGTAGTCCAGGGTTTGCCAGTTGCCTCTGCCCCGCATCTGGCAGCTGCTCCTCTCTCCCCTGCACCCCTGGGAGTCGGCCATGGGTCCAAGGTGCACCCGGCTCAGGATGGACTTTTTGACAAGACTGCTCCACAGCGGGTGATGTGTTCTTCCATCAGAAGCTGCACGACGCGTCTCTCTTTATGAGACTGGCAGTCGTTAAAGTTTAACGTCTGAACAGGGGTAATTGTGATGAAAGTTCACAGAGCCGCTTTTGACCCATGACTCAGAATCCGAAGGCTCAAGGGGCGGAGACGCACCCATGCTCCTTCTGGGAGTTCCTCCGACCCAAAGGTGCCCCCCAAAATGTGGAAAACAGGGCCAGCGAGGTGGTGGGCCCTGTCTCAACCTGGCGAGACGCCGCGGTCACTCGTGGGCACCCATACTAGATGGAGCAGTGCCACCACTTTCCATAAGGAAGGCATTTCTCATGAAACTTTACTTCTTACGCTCAAAAATGATTTCTCGAAAGTTGTGAAATATTTATGGTTTGATCGAGCGTATACTACTAAGAGTTGCCAGGATAGTTCAGTTCAGAAGGAAGTTGTTATTTTAAAATGTTGAACTTCTCCTGCTGGCTCATGTGATTGGCCCTTTCTTCCCCCTCCTAGCATTCTTGTTACAAAGTGACACCTCCACAGGGAAGTCACCTTCTCTGTTTGCAGGGCAAAACGTCATTAACCTGTTCACACTTCCCAGCAGTAGAAGTAATTGATGGTAAGAGGGACTTGTTTCTCGGCTGGGAGGTTTTGTTGCTGTTGTTTTATTATTTAGAGACTCTGGTCATAGAAAATAAGGAAACAAAGTCGCATATCAACTTCTGTGCTTTTTTGTTGCAGATATACAATAAGGGGATCAATAAATACAATACACTAACAACATCTTTGGAAAGAAGACTATGAATTCAGGGAGAAAAAGGAAGGACACAGATTTCAGACCCCATCAAGAAGAGTTCGTAACTTCAAAGCAGGTGATGGTGGGGGTGGGGGGGGTGCTTTGGACATTCGATTCCACTGGATACGCTTACGTCAGTGATAAAGAATGTCTGTCTTTAGACATTCCTTTGGGCAGCACTTACAGCCGACTGGAAAGTCCATCCTTTGCAACTATTCAAACTTTTCAGGAAGTATTGTAGAGGTCAATGAAATGTGTGAGGAAGTATAGGGCTTATAAAATTCTCTCAGGCGCTGGGCCAGGAAAGTGTTTAAAAACGGCATGCAGGTCACCTGCCCTTCTCCCCCGCCTGGGAAGCTTGGCAGGCCCGTCCCTCCGCTGTTCCACAGCCGCGGGCAGTCTGCTGGACATTAACTAACACCAGTGCAAGCCCGTGTGACTAACCGCGCGCTTGCTCTCAAAGGAGATTTGTACACACTGGACGCCCAGAGCAAACCGTCTCCATACTTGAGTCCCAGCTCACGTGCGGGCTGGCTTTAGAGAAAGGGGGAAATGACGGACCGGGAGCCAGGGATGAGCTGGCTGTGGACGCGAGTCTGCCCGATGTGTACTTTCAGTGAAAACCGTGCCGCCTGCCTTTCATTCATTAGCCTTTCATCTCAGAATCTCTCAACTGGCTTCCTTGCCGTGCATTCTGCCCCACTTTGTGTGACTCAGAGGTTCTTCCCGTCCCCACAAGCAGGATGGGAAACACCCCGCCGAGCCTTCGCTCTCCCCGTCAGAAGGAAACCACATCCAAAGACGCTCCCGTGAGAAACGCGAAACACCTGGGAGGTCTGCTCTTCGGCAGCGAAGGCCGAGCATGGACACGCACACTCGCAAAACCGCCGAATCTTTTGAGTGAAAAATAAACACAAAAAAATCCAATTTTTTTCTTTTCCAAAACAATTAATCACAGATTTAAAAAAAACCACCAATGAATAATTCTTTTTAAAAAAGTGTGGTAAAGAACACAGAGTATAAAATTTATCATCTTAACCATTTTTCAGTGTTTAGCTCAGTACTGTTCACTACGTGTTTGTTGTTGAACAACAGAGCTCTAGAACTTTTTCTTCCTGCAAAACTGAAACTCTGTATCTCTTGAACAGTAACCCCCCTCCTCCCCCTCTTTAGCCCCTGGCGATCGCCACTCTTTCTGTTTCTTTTGATTTAACACCTGTAGCTACCTCATACAAGTGGAATCACAAGGATACATACACGGATTTGTGACTCAGCATTTCACTCAGCATAATGTCTTCCAGGTACACGCATGTTGCCACATGTAACAGGGTTTCCAATTTAAAGGCTGAAGAGAAGAACAAAGTTGGAGAAATCACACCACCTGATATGGAACTACAGTACAAGGGCGTGGTCATCAAGACAGCGCGACACTGGCATAAAGACAGACACACAGATCGATGGAGCAGGACAGAGAGCCCAGAAATAAACCCGCAGCTTTATGGACAGTTCATGTTCGACACAGGAGGCAAGAACATACAATGGGGTAGAGACAGTCTATTCAATAAATGGTGTTGGGAAAATTGGATAGATATTGAAAAAATTAAACTAGACCACCTTCTAACACCACACATGAGAATAAGCTCAAATGGAATAAAGACTCAAATATTAGACTAGAAACCATAAAAATCCTAGAAGAAAACATAGGCAGTAAAATCTCAGACATTTCTTGTAGCAAATTTTTTTCTGATATGTAGTTTCAGGCAAGCGAGACAAAAGAAAAATAAACAAATGGGACTAGATCAAACTAAAAGGTTTTTGCACAGCAAAGGAAACCATCAGCAAAATGAAGACAACCCACCGAATGGAAGAACATATTCGCCGATGATACATCTGGTGAGGGGTTAATATCCAAAATTTATAAAGAACTTACAAAACTCAACACGAAAAAACAAACAATCCAATTAAAAAATGGGCAGAGGGCCTGAATAGACACTTCTCCAAAGGGGACATACATGTGGCCAATAGACATATGAAAAGATGCTCAATGTCACTCATCATCAGAGAGATGCAAATTAAAACCACAATGAGATAGATACCACCTCACACCTGTCAGAACGAGCGTCATCAGTAAATCCACAAACAACTAGTGCTGGTGAGAATGTGGAGAAAAGGGAACCCTCGTGCACTGTTGGTGGGAATGCAGACTGGTGTGGAAAGACGGGTTTGCCACTGTGGACAGCAGTATGGAGCTGCCTCAAAGAACTAAAAGGGGAACTGGTTTATGACCCAGAGATTCCACTTCTGGGAATAGATCCGAAGACCCCGAAACACCAATTCAGAAGCAAACATGCCGCCTGTGTTCACTGCGGTGCTACTTACAGGAACCAAGATCTGGAAGCAGCCCAAGTGCCCACCCGTGGATGAGTGGATGAAAAAGCTGTGGGACATTTACACAATGTGTCACATTACTCAGCTGTACTGAAGAAGGAAGTCTTCCCCCTTGCGACAGTGTGGACGGACCTGGAGAGCAACATGCTGAGTGAAATGAGCCAGCCAGAGGAGGACAAGTACCATGTGACTTCCCTCATCTGTGGAAGCTAGTGAACAAAATAAACTAACGAACGAAAAACAAACGGACTCATAGAGACAGACACAGACTGACGGCTGTCAGAGGGAGGGGAGCTGGGGACTGTGTGAAAAACGGAAGGGATTAAGCAAAAAACCAAACCGAAATAAAAACCTCAGACACAGACAGCAGTGCGGTGATGACCGGAGGGAGAGGGGAGGGTAAAGGGGGGTAATCGGTGACGGAAGGAGACTGGACTAGGGGTGGTGAGCACACGGTCCAGTACACAGATGATGTGGATAGAATCGTGCACCTGAAACCTGGATACTTTTATCAACCAAGGTCACCCCAGTAAATTCAATAAACATTAAAAGTCGAAGGCTGAATAGTCTCCCATCATACGTCTGTATATTTTCTTGCTCTGTTCGCCCATCGGGGGACACTTGGGTTGCTCTCACCTCCTGCTGTCGCGAGTGTGGCTGCGGTGGACATGGCGTGCAGCTCTGTGCCCCGGATCCGGTTTCCAGTGCTCTAGGGTTCGTCCACAGAAGCGGGGTTCCTGGGCCGCACGGCAATTCCCCTCAGAATTCTCCGAGGGACGTCTGTACTGTTTTCCATCGAAGCTGCAGCTTTTTATGTCCCCCGCAACAGAACATGGCCTCCCAGTATCTCCACGGGCTCCGGAGCGCTTGTTATTTTCTGGGTTTTGTTTTTATTTTTATTTTTTTTACAGTGGCCATCCCAGTGGGTGGGAGGTGATATCTATTGCGGTTTTGATTTGTATGTATTTAATAATTAGTGATGTTGTGAATCTTCTCATATGCTTGTTGATCAAACGTTGTACGCCTTCTTTGGAGAAATGGCTATTCGATTCCTTTGTCCGTGTTTTTAACTGAGTGATCTGTTATTTTGCTGTGGAGTTGTAGGAGTTCTTCATGTATTCCGGGTATGAACCCCTCCACAGACACAGGATTTGCAAAGGTTTTCTTTCTGCAGCTGCCTTTTCACTCTGCTGATGGTCCTCTGATGTGCAGACGCTTCTAAGTTTGAGGGACTCAGCGTCGTCCGTTTTTGTTCTGGTTCTTATGCTTTTGGTATCCTATCCAAAAACTACTGTCAAATCCAATATCATGAAGCTTTTCTCCTATGTTTTCTTCTAGACTATTTTTAGCTCTAGGTCTTCCATTTAGACCTTTAATCCATTGTGCGTTGGATCATGGTGTACGGCAAGGGTCCAACTTCATTTTTGTGTGTGTGTGTGGATACCCAGTATTCCCATCCCGTTTGTTGAAGAGACTATTTTGCCCTGTTCTGTGATGGTGCATCTTTGCTGCCCATTTGACTGTGTTTACCCGAGTGTTGATTTCTGGGCTCTTGATTCTGTTCCATTGGCCTGGAGGTCTGTTTCTATGCCTGCACTGCATTTGTTTTATTAACATAGTTCTGTAGCTTGTTTTGAAATCAGGAAGTATGAAACTTCCAACTGTATTATTTTCCAAGATAATCTTGGCTACTTGGGGTCCCTTCAGATTCCTAATGAATTGTAGGATTTTTTTAGTTCTGCACAAGTACCTTTGGGATTTTGATAGAAATTGCATTGAATTTGCAGGCTGCTTCAAATAATAGAAACTTTTTAACCACATATTAAGTCTTCCAATCCATGAACACAGAATATTGTTCCATTTATTTATGTCTTTTTAAATTTTTCCAGCAACGTTTCATGGTTTTCAGTGTATCGATCTTTCACCTGTCTGGTTTACCGTTAAGTGCTTTATTCCTTTTGATGCTATCCTAAGTGGGATTGTTCCCTTAAATTCCTTTCCAGGCTGGCCGTCGTTGCTGGACAGGTGTATGACTGACTGCCTTGTGTTGACTTCATACCCCACGACTTTGCTAAATCTGTTAGCCTGCCTTCAATTTAACATTCGGGAATTACAAACTTTTTCACGGAGAATTTTATGTCGTTAATCTTTCCTGGAACTCTATTAGGTAATATAATAGATGACTTCCTCAGTCACTGTCGGGCAGAAAATAACATATTGTAGTCATTTCTTTGATTCATTCTTTCTTTGACAGATGGGAATCGAGTGCCTACCTGTTCCGGGCACTGTGCTCGGGTCTGCATGTGGATGGAGACAGCACAGTCGGTCTCTGCCTCATTGGGTCTAGATTCTAGAAACGAAACGAATAAAAACAATGACAAGACGTGGTGAGAACTGTGAAGAAAATGGCCCAGGAGTCAGGTCACGGACTACGGAGAGGTTTCTCTCTGTAGGAGCGGAGACTTGGAAGAGGGAGGCCCTTGGTGAGGATGGGTGGGGGGCCCAGGGGGCCACTGAGTCCCCTGAGGCAGCAAGGAGCGCCGAGAAACAAAACCGGGGCCGGTGAGGCTTAAGGGGGGTCAGGGGAGATAAAGGCGGGCGGAGAAGGGCGAAGCCTGAAGAATAGTGTTGAGTTGTGGTTTAGCAGCAGGCTGTCCACAGGATGTGTCAGTCCATCTGCTGCTCTCCGTGTTCAGGGGCGTGGCTGGCGCCAGGCGAGCTCTCTGCGGCCGCCTGTGGCCGGCTTCCCTGGGGGAGGCAGAGCCGCCCTGCTCTGGGGCTGAGCTTCCCGGGCAGCGACCGACCGAGCCACAGACGAGCCTTGGGCCGGTCGGGGAGTGCATGGCCAGGGAGTTCGGTCAACACAGCAGAAACTGGTCCCTGCGGCTCCGACCAGCTGGACAATCCGATGCAAGTACAGTGACTTTCAGTGACGCGAAAATTGGGCCTAAAAGAAACCCTCCAAGTAAAACGTGTGGAGACACTCAGTTTCTTGAGAAGAAGTTTTAAAGAGAAATTTCGGGTATACCTGGCAAACTAGTTTGCCTGTAATTGTGGGAAAAGTTGCTTTTCTTTTTTCTCATCGTACAAAGGGGCTCACCGTTGTTTCTGGTGGCCCCCGAGTGAACTAGTTGAATTAGGATGAAAGGAAGACACACCCCACGAGTCCCTGGAACCGAACCCGTGTTCCTGTGCTCTGTAGAAAGAGGACACCTCACAGACCACTTGTAGTCCATTTACTGGGTTCAGTGGACCGGGAAGGGAGACGGGACACCAAACACTGTTCCTTTAAGGCCGCACCGTGTGTGGTCTGGCCTCTCCCTGGGTGTAGAGGGGCCGGCGCTGAAGCTTCAGTCACTCTCTTGGGTCCTAGCTGACTGTCTTACAGCCCCCTCCTCCGGGGCTCTTCAACAGGGGAAAGTAGGGGTGAATCAGAGTGCGGGGAGTCATCTGAGCCGGCAGGGAGGGTAGTGCAGCGGTGGGGCGGTCTCCTTTCGGGTCCAGCTCAGCTCAGCTCAGCATCAGGCCCACTTCTTCCCATCCTCCCCAAGGTCATGGCCACGCATGTGGAGATTCCCTCTCGGTGACTCAGCCACAGAGCCCTGCTCGTGAAAAGGCAAAGGAGGTTGTCGTGGAAGAGGTGGGGCTCAGTGTCTGTGCAACGCCTTCCATATCGCTTCATCCACCTGAGGACCAAGCCGTTTCTGGGGCGGGTCACGGCGGCCAGAACACAAGTCTTACCTTTGCTTTCCTTTCCTCGTGGCTGCCAATGAGTTCACAAAGAGAGCTTCACGGAACCCTGCATAACAGCCCTACTGTGAGTAGGTGCTTTCTGAGGGTCGCAGGGGCCGAAGTGTTCCTGGGGAGCCCTTTGGAGAGGACTGAGGCACACCATTAAAAAAAGTCCCAAGCTGGTGTTTTTCAAATTTAAGACCTATTTATGGGGCGTGTTAGCTCTCTTCTAGAAATTAAAAGATTTGCTTTCGCTTTGCTAGTAATCTTTAAAGGAGGAATAGAAGCATCTTCTGGAATCATCACAACGAAGCTACTGTGTGTTTGTGTATAGGGCATCCTCGGCCCGCAGCAGTGCTGTTGGGCATTTCTAGGCAACGGGACACGAACAGGGCCAGACTTAATACGATCTATTTCACCCAAACCTGGTCCAACAGTCCGGCAGTGCAATCAGAGATTCACCAGAGTGTGATTTAAACAGCAATGGCTAACGTGGTTCATCGCTGGTGTGTGGTAGACAAGTCACACTGAACTCTAAAGAAACTTCCCTCTGACCACGTCACTCTGCAGCGGCAGCTTAATTTCAACAACGCAACATTATTCTAAATACTGGATTAATGTTTTTGCCTTAGTTTTACTGTTTTGCAGTTTTGATTATAATTCATTTATAAACTGGATTTGTTTGTGTGGTTGTATGAGAGCTACAAACTGAAGGTTATATTTAGTTCTAAATTCATACATATTTAAGGAATATTATAGTAAAAAATATGCCGAAGTTGGGAGGCAGCAAAGAACCTTCCTTGTAAAGGGGTCCAAACGCTTCCCAAGCTTGGGGACTACTCTGCTGAGCAAACAGGTTTGGGGACCACTCTGCTGAGCAAACAGGCCTCATGACCAAAGATGGTCTCTTTTGCCCTCCCGCCTTAAAGTGTGTGTTCTGGTGGTCCTCATCCCCACCACACATCAGGGTCCACCGAGGAGCTTCACCCGTGCAGGGTGGGAAAGGGTACGCCATGCAAACAGTAACAAAAAGGGAGCTGGCGTAGCTACACTAATACCAAACAAAATAGACTTTGAGACAAAAACTGTTACCAGAGAAAATAACATTTTATAATGATAAAAAGGCAAATCCATCAGGAGAAATAAAAATTGTAAACATATACACATGTACCAACAGAACCTCAAATACATGAGCCAACACAGACAGCAGAGAAATAGAAAGTGCAACAATAGCCCGGGCTGGTGTGGTTCAGCAGATTGAGCACCGGCCTATGGACCAAAAGGTTGCCAGTTTGATTCCCAGTCAGGGCACATGCTTGGGTTGCAGGCCAGGCCCCCAATGGGGGGTGCACAAGAGGCAGCCAATCGATTGATGTTTCTCTCGAACACCAATGTTTCTCTCCCTCTCTCCCTCCTTTCCTCTCTCTCTAAAAATAAATAAACAAAATATTTTTAAAAAGAAAATTCAGCATTTACAGTTGCAGGCTTCAATATCCCTCTTTCAATAATAAATAGAACAAGTGGGCAGAAAATCAACGAGGAAATAGAGGCATGAGCAATACTGTAGACCAAACAGACCTGACAGGCATCCACAGAACACGCCAGCCAGTAACAACGGAAGCGACGTTCTCCTCAAGTCCACACGGAACATTCTCCAGAACAGGCATACGTTAGGCCAGGCAAAAAGTTTCCATCAATTTGAAAGGACTGAAATCAAACAAAGTATGTTCTCCAACCACAATGAAATAAAATTAGAAATCAATTAACAGAAGGAAATTGGTAGCAATCAAACAACACGTTCATAAACAACAAATGGGTCAAAGAGGAAATCACAAGGGAAATTAGAAAATACTTAGAGACGAGTAAAAAGAAAAATGCAGCGCACACAAATCGTGGACACAGCTGAAACGATACTCAGAGGGAAATTCACGGCTGCAAATGCCAATATTAAGAAAGAAGAAAGATCCCAGGTCAGTATCTCCATCTTCCCCCTTGAAAAACTAGAAAAAGAAGAGCAAACTAAACCCAAAGAAGCAGAAGTCAGTAAGTAATAAGTATTCGAGTGACAAATAAATGAGGGGACTTCCGGTCAAGACGGCAGCCTAGGCAAACACGGCTCGCCTCCTTGCACAACCACGTCAAAATTACAACTAAGCTATAAAACAACCATCATTCAGAACCATCAGAAACTGAGCTGAATGGAAATCATACAACTATGAAATTAAAGAAGAAACCTCATTGAGACTGGTAGGAGGGGTGGAGATGTGGAATGGGCTGGTCCCACACCCACGTGTGGAGGATAAAAATTGAGAGGGATATCTCAGGAGAGAGGAGTCCCAGCCCCACGACAGGCCCCTCGGTCCCACGACAGGCCCCCCAGCCCAGGGCTCCAGTGCCAAGAAGAGAAGTCCCCATAGCTTTGGGTTGTACAAACAGCAGGGATTGAGGCTGTGGAAGACAGAAACAGCTGGACCTAAGGGCCCACACACAGACTCACTTGGACTCACTCCCTCTGAGCTCCAGCATGGGGAGCAGCAGACAGAAAGGCATCAGAGATGTACAGGGAGAAACTGAAGTGTCTGGCATCAGGGTGAGAGCTGGGGGGCAGGTTTCTCCCAGACAGAACTTCTCGCAGAGGCCACTGTTCCTCTTCTGAGCCCTCCCCACACAGAGCCATAGAGCAGGCAGGCAGGCACCACGTCTGCGTCTCCATCGAGCTGGCTCACACTGTTTGACCCACCCTGGTGATTCCATGAGGCCCTGCCCCACCTAATTTTAGGCCCACCCAAGCTGTTTCCAGTGGCTTTTCCATACCAGCGACTTGGCCCATGCTTCAGATTTTCCTAAATGCTCTCAAACAAGCAGCATCTGGCTTCAACAAGCCCCAGATCTCTCACTAAGTTGCTCCAGGCCCTGCACTAGAAGCAGCCAGTCTAGGTTCACAGCTTGGCCTCACCTGGGCACCTCCAAGCCCAGCACAAGTAGCAGCCACTTGCAGATCCCTTTGTAGCTTATGCTGTGTGACCCCAGACAGAACACAGTCAGTGGCTGACCTTGGATGTGCCAATAGCAACCAAGGCTCAACTACAACAGGAGGGTATAGTCAGCCCACACAGAGGGTGCACCACAAGTACCTAGCTTGGATAATAGGGGAGGCTGTGCCACTGGACCACTGGACCCTACAGGATACCAACTACATTACACCACTCTACCAAGCCTAGGAGACGTAGCAGCTCTACCTAATACATAGAAACAAACACAGGGAGGCTGCCAAAATGAGGAGACAAAGAATCATGGACCAAATGAAAGAACAGAACAAAATTCCAGAAAAAGAACGAAAGAAAATGGAGACAAGCAAGCTATTAGATGCAGAGTTCGCCACACTGGTTATGAGGATGCTCTAGAAAAATAGTGAGGACCTCGATAGGGTTAAAAAAGTTCAGTCATAAACCATGGATACACTAATTGAAATAAAGAACAACTTACAGGGAATCAACAGTACAGTGAATAAAGCTGAGAAGCAAATCAGTGATTTAGAATATAAAGAAGCAAAAAAGAACCATTCAGAACAGCAAGAGGAAAAAAGAACCCCCCAAAATGAGGACAGTGTAAGGACCCTCTGGGACAACTTCAAGTATACCAACATTTGCATAATGGGGGTGCCAGAAGGAGAAGAGAGAGATCAAGAAATTGGAAACCTACTTGAAAAAATGACAGAAATCTTCCCTAACCTGGTGAAGGACATAGACATACAAGTCCTGGAAGCACAGAGAGTCTCAAACAAGATGATCCCCAAGAGGCCCATTCCAAGACACATCATAATCAAAATGCCAAAGGTTAAAGATGAAGAGAGAATCTTAAAAGCAGCAAGAGAAAAGCAGATAGTTACCTCTAAGGGAGCTCCCATAAGACTGTCAGCTGATTTCTCAACAGAAACTTTGCAGACTAGAGGGATTGGCAAGAAATATTCAAAATGATGAAAAGCAAGGACCTGCAGCCAAGATTGCTCTACCCAACAAAGTTATCACTTAGAATCAGAGGATAGATGAAGAGCTTCCCAGATGAGAAAAATCTAAAGGAGTTCATCATCACCAAATCAGTATTATATGAAATGTTAAAGGGTCTTCTTTAAGAAGAAAAAGATAAAAAAAATGAACAATAAAATGGCAATAAATACATATTTATCAATAACTGGTTCTAAAAACCAAAATAAACAAACAAGCAGAAAAGAAACAGAATTATAGATACAGAGAATGTTTTGACGGTGGCCAGATGGGAAGAGGGGTTGAGAGGGGGGGAAAAAGGTAAAGGGATTGAGAAGTACAAGTTGGTAATTACAGACTAGTCATGGGGACGTCAAGTACAGCATAGGGAACAGAGTAGCCAAAGAACATCTATGCGGGACCCATGGACATGGACAACAGTGGGGGACTGCCTGAGGGAGTGGGGGGACTGGGTACAGGAGGGCAAAGGGGAAAACTGGGACAACTGTAATAGCATAAACAATAAAATATAATTTAAAAAGTAAATGAAACAGAGAATAGAAAAACAATAAAGAAGATCAATAAAACCAAAAGTTTGTTCTTTGAAAAGATCAGTGAAGTCGACTAACCTTTAGCTAGACTGGCCAAGAAAAGAGAAAGGCTGAAATTACTGAAACCCCTGAAATCAGAATTGAAAGAGGAGCCATCTCTATGTACTGGCAGACCTGGAAGGACTACAAAGGAATACTGTGTGCAGGTGCATGCGAAGTATTAGATAACCCTGATGAAATGGACACAGCCCTAGAAAGACACAAACTATAAAACGGATTCAAGAATAAGCGGGGAATCTGAATAGACCTATACATGTAAAGAACGGAATTAGCAATCCAGTCCAATTACAATCCAGCATCCTACAAGGAGAAGTCCAAATAGCATGGTGTCACTGGGAAATTTTACTAAACATTAAAAATAATTAATAACAAGTCTTCACAAACTCTTCCAAAAAATGGCTAAGGGAACCTTTCCCAATTCCTTCTACAGGGTCAGCACCACCCTGTTGCCAAGCAGAGGTAATGGCGTGAGAAGAAAACTATGGACCGATGTCCTTTCTGAATGTCAGTGCGAAAGTCCTCAACCAAATGCGAGCAAACAGCACCGGCATGTAAGAATGGTCATACATCACAACCAAGTGAGTTTTATCCCAGGAATGCAGGTTGGTTTAGCATGCAAAAACCAATTACACCATACTAATAGAATAAAGGACAAGACATCAGTTTGGTAGACATAGAAAAAACATTTAATAAGATTCTGACACCCTTTTATGATAAAAACAGTAAATGAAGTAGGAATAGAAGGAAATTTCTTCAATCTAATAAAGGAAGACTACAAAAAAAAAAAAACAACAACCCAAAACAAAAAACCAACAAAAACCCTACACAGGTAACATCATAGTTAACAGTGAAAGACTGCAAGCTTCTCCCCAGAACCAGGAACAAGACTCTGTGTCTGTTCAACATTGTTTTGGATGCTCTTGTTGGAGCAATTAGGCAAGGAAAACAGATAAAAGACATCCAGGTTGGAAAGGAAGACGTGAAACTATCTCTATTTACAGATGATATAATTGTGTGTATAGAAAGCCCAAAGGAGTACACCAAAAAAAGAGCTAATAAGTGAGTTCAGTAAGGATGCAGGATACAAGATAAATATACAAAAAAATTGTTTCTATACACTAGCAATAAACAATTTGATGAGTAAATTAAGAAAATAATTCCATTATTAATAGCATCAACTAGAATAAAATACTTAGGAATAAATTAAACAAAAGAAGAAGAGCAAGGCTTATACACTAAAACAAAAAGTCATGGAAAGAAATTAAAAAATGATTTTATTTATTTATTTGTAGAGAGGGGACGGGAGGGAGAAAGAAAGGGAGAGAAACATTAATATATAGTTGCCTCTCACGTGCCCCCCACTGAGGACCTAGCTCACAACCCAGGCATGTGCCCTGACTGAGAATTGAACTGGTGACCTTTTGGTTCACAGGCCTGTGCTCAAGCCACTGAGCCACCCCAGCCAGAGCTGGGAAACAAATTAAAGCAGACCTAAATAAATGGAAAGATGTCCCCTATTCATGGCCTGGAAGATGTAATATTGTTAATACGGCAATATTCCCCCGAATTGGTGTAGAGAGGTTCAATGCCACCCCTATCAAACCCCATCTGGTTTTTTGGGGGGATAGGAATTGAAAAGCTGATCCTAAAATTCATTCTCTGTCATCCTGTGCATTGTAGGGTATTCCACAGCATCTCTGGCCTCCACATGCTAGATGCCAACTCTCATCAATCCTTGGGTACAACGGGCCTTGGAAGCCAGATATTTGGAAGGTCCCCTGAGCTTGGAAACATTAAATGCCAAGGAAATACGGGAGACACCATGGCCTCTGCCATGGTGTACTCCCGCAGGTCTCAGACACACGCGTGTGCCACATTAATTCACGCCAGGCTGCCGCTGGTGCGCATGTGACGGTCGGTCCCAATTAACCCAGAACTGAAAACCAGTTATGACAGGGAGCTTAGCTGGACAGCTACAAGCTACAGTCCCCCCTTCTGAAGAAGGTCTCCAGGCCATAACACACCCTCATCTTCCTCCTCCTCCTTTCTCCTGACTCTCGGCCAGCACTTCCATTCTGGGTTGCTTGCCTGGTGGGTCTTTACCCCCGAGCACCCCCTTTACTGTGTCTTGTCAGGCTCTGTTCTTGCGATCGTCCACTCCTAGTCATCCCTTGGCCTCGAAGCACCCCAAGGTGCCCCAGGTAACCAGGCCCACCCCCCTCCCGCCCACCTTTGTGTACAAGTAACTGTATCTCCTCGCTGTAATCAGAGGGAATTATTGCTGCCTGTGGAACGGCTCCTTCCTCTGACAACCGGTCTATTGATGTAAGGGTGTAACAACATCCTCAAAATAACCAGGCCTTAGATTTAGTGGAGCCCTTACTGGCCCTTTTGCAAAGTGCTCCCTTGTCCCTCTCCCTGCACCCCCTCAGGAAACTAGGGCCTCAAGTCCAGCCAGACCTAACACGCAGTCCCCTCAGGGGGCGCCGAGAGTGGTGGTGAGGGAGGCTGGTGGACTCCCGCCCCTCGGCCCCACCCACCAGGAACCCAGCACCTCAACCCCTCACGGTCCAGCTGGTGCCTCAGCGGCAGCATTTGGCACACAGCCGTGGCACACTAGGGCCATGGGACCCCGTGACCACGTGCCCATTGTCACATCGCCCTTGACACAAGCTGGTCCCTGGGTCTGAGCAGATCTCTCAGGTAGGAGTCATGGGAGAAGCAGAACCACCTTGGGTGGAGAGTAAGGTGCTGTGCAGGGCAGAAATGTTCCCTCGGAAAGATGTCCATGCTGGAATCCCTGGAACCCATGACTGTGTCAGGTTGGACGGCAAAGGGGAAGTTAGGGGAGCTTACGGGACTGAGGTCTGTTTCTCAGCTGACCTTAAAGCAGAGAGCTCACGCGAGGTTTGTGGGTAGGCCCAGGTCAGGGCATTGCCATGTGAGAAGAACTTGACCTTTGAGGATGTTGCTGGTTTGAAGATGGGTGGAGCCACAAGCCAAGGGACGAGGGAGAAGTCAAAGAACGGAGGTTCCGGAGAGCTTCCAGAAAGGCACACTCGAGGTGTCAGCAGGGGGTGGGGCTCCTTTCTAACTGCTGAGGGGCTCTTCCCTGTAATAAACATCAACACCACTTTTCTGTTGCTACTCTAACAAAGTAACCACAGAGGCTTAAGAGGCTTAACAGTTACTATATTACAGACTTGCAGGTTCCCCGCTTAGGAGTCCCAAACGGGTCTCACTAGCATGAAAGTACCGCGGAGTGAAGCAACACGTGATC
This sequence comes from Desmodus rotundus, assembly GCF_022682495.2. Classification (NCBI taxonomy): domain Eukaryota; kingdom Metazoa; phylum Chordata; class Mammalia; order Chiroptera; family Phyllostomidae; genus Desmodus; species Desmodus rotundus. Next base: position 2,449,537 of record NC_071388.1, on the reverse strand, counting down.
TGCCCCAGGTGGGGCGTGGCCAAGGATGGAGACTTCGCCCTAGCCTTCTCCTTGGGAACGAATGAGATTAGAATTTATTTTTCTGGAAATACAGGGTGGGGCAAAAGTAGGTTACAGTTGTGAGTACGTGAAACACAGACTTTATTCTTGTACTATTATTTATTAATTAGTGCATTGTTTTTCATAGGAACTGTAAACCCACTTGTAACTGTATAAGTTGTTACAGTTATAGGAACAACTGTAATACAGGGTTATTACAAACCCTATATAATGTTTGTAATATTAACTCTTAACTATTGTTTTATTTTTTTTTAAGATTTTATTTATTTTTATAGAGGGAAAGAGAGGGTAAAAGGGAGAGAAACATCAGTGTGTGGTTGCCTCTCGTGTGCCCCCCCACTGGTGACCTGGTCTGCAACCCAAGCATGTGCCCTGACTGGGAATTGAACCAGCAACCCTTTGGTTCACAGGGTGGCACTGAATCCACTGAACCACACCAGCCAGGGCTTAACTATTGTTTTAAGTGGTAAATAAAACATGTTCTGTGTAATGGAGCTGGTACAAATTTCTTTATAAAGCATTATTTATATTGGCGTGGGGGGTTGGGGGGGCTAACTGTCCTTTTGAAGCTTAACGGCATCAGGTTTGCCATGAAAACACAGGACACCCAGCCACATGGGAACTTCAGATAAACAAATGAACAATATTTTACTATAAGGGTGTCTCCAGTGTTACAAGGGACGTAGACTAAAAGGTTATTGTAGTTTATCTGGAGTGACAGGTGGGGCACAAAGATGTTTATATGGTAGAAATCATCCAGAAGATTGCGAGGAGGGAAGGGCTTGCTTTTACACTAAAATCACATCGTCATCTCGTTCTGGGGGCAATGCCGGAGCTTTCAAAGCACAGCATGACAAACACATTTTAGCGTATGCCTCATGCAGTATTTGGGACACCCTTACACTCAAAGAATTGTTCACCCGAAATGCAAATTTAACTGGGTGTCCTGGCTTTTTATTTGGCGAAATCTGGCAACTCGAAATGGTGTGCTCGCCTTCGCCTTCGGCTCCAGCAGCGTCCGCAGGCTGCCTTGTGACAGGCACTCGGATCAATTTCTGTACAACCTGCTGGTTGTGAATCTAGACGGGGTGATTGCCTCCCCCTAGTGGTGAGCCCGTCAGACCAGCAGGGCCCCACCCAATACTCACTAAGTGCCCCAGGGTGTCCCTGCGAGTCCCCAAAAACTAGTGCTTGCTTTTGCAGGGTGCGCTGGCCGGCAAGGGTGGCTTGGGTGCTGTGTGCCAAGATCTCTCCCGGGGAGAGCACCGCCCAACGTCTGCAGACAGGTGGACGGCGGGAGACTTCAGGGTGGATGGTGTGCTTTTATTCTATGAAATTCATAATCCCCTTTTTACAAGTAAAAGCATTATAAAAACTGGGAATAGACAAGAATTGAGTATCCCAAAAAAGTACTATACTCGTTGTTATATATGTAAAGACTATCATTTTTTGAGAAAATAGACCATCTTTCTTGGAGAGATCGGAAAATGTTCTTCTTTTTCATTCATTCCCTTTCCCCTCAGCCCCTTCCTTCAGGAAAGTTTCAGGACAGGGGGTGAGGGTCAGGAGAGTCACTGAGAAGAGAAATGTTTAATTTAAATCAGCTACTGCGAGGTGTTACTTTTCTATTTCCTCCCGCTCCCCAAGACCATTTTTCTTTCAGAGTCAGCATATCTGCTCCACCAACTTCTCCTCGGCTGCAGTTACTGATCCTTCGCCCCCGCTCTGCTCTCTGCCAGAACCTGCGTTTCTGGAGGGGCAGCTCCTCCGTGGCACGACAGATGTCCAACTTCCTCTTCTTGCCTCTTTTCTCTCAGGTACGCTCAACGATATGCCGTCTCCTGTCAGTAATCACGGCCCAGCACGAACACCCTCCCGCCTTCCTGTGGCCCAGACCTAGACTTCTGTGGTCCCCTAAGCCCCAGGGAAAGAGCAGTGAGAAAAACTGCGTGTTGCTGGTACTTGTCACTACATTTAGGGACCAGGGACTTTGTTGGGCATCAGAGATGGATTTATTAAATATTTGCTTCCCTGTCCATTTTGAAAGAAAATGAGAAAGCTTATCAAAAACACCAAGGTAGAAGGGCTCCTGGTAGATGCCAACTGTGTTCAGCATCAGCCAAGTGCTTAGCTGCAGGGAGGCAGATTTGCGGGGACCAGGAGTCCCCTTGGGAGGCGCTTATCCCAAAAAGAACCTGGAGAAGCGTAGCAGCGGCAGCCAAGAGAGCAGGGCAGGCACACTGTGCTCCAACCAGGCCCGCCTTGAGCTGTGAGAAAAAGCGAGTGCAGAGGAGCTCCTTGTCTAGGACAAGTGGTGGGACAGTGGTGGCAGCAGTGGGCGGCCCCTTGGGATGCGTGATGCTGGCTGGGGGGCGTTGGGCTCAGGGACCCACCCCTGGACCATCAACTCCTGGGGCAGGTTCTGGCTGCAGCACCTCTGGTGCATAAACGTTTACTAAGTTCAAGCAGAACAACAAAGTTGAAGACTTTTGGCCCCCAGTTTTATTACATCAACATAAAAACTACTTACAGGAATACGGTTTAAGACAAAAACACAGATGGAATTATCGGTACAAAAGGCTTTCACAAGGAAATAGTGAAAACATCGGTACGTCTTTCCACAAGTCAGGGGACACACAGACACTGTTGGAAACGCTCACTCACATCACACCGTGCATCTCGCACACGTGACCACCGTTCCCCGCACACCTTCACAGTGTCGGGCTCCACGCCGGGACAGACGCGGGGACGCGCCGCAAACATGGGAAAGGCCTGCTCTCCCGGAGCGCGGGGCTCGTGGGGGCCGCTGGACCCCACACAGCAAGCACGTGATGTGTCAGGCAGTCACCGGTGCAGTGCAAGGGGGGTAGGAGGGGGAGCTTCCGAGCATTCTGATTCTCAGGCGCTGCCTGACACTTCTTTCAGTATTACAGGCCGAGTGAAAGACGCACAACTCCGATTCTATCCGTGAAATAACTTTTCGTAGGTTGCGAAGTTCTGAACGGTGTTTCTAACGCTCTGATGAGAACCCAGCCTTGGTACTTCGTGGCCCTGTAGCGGGCCACGGGCCACACGGGCGGGCACACGCGTGGGCGTGCGTGCAGGTGTGACTGCAGACCGTGCCACTGAGCACGCCTCTAATACACTCATCTACCTTCTGTGCTAATAACGATAGCACTACTGCAGCCGCAACGATGTAAATCTCTTGCATAAACTCTTAGGTTACACCTGGCCACGCTGGGAGCCTCCGGTGTGGTAATTTTGAGGCAGGTCACCGGCGCCCCAAGTCCACAGCGTCTCAGGAAAAGGCCCGTCGGCCCAAGGACAAGCGCCTGGTGGAGCCGCGGCAGATGGGGCAGGCTGTGTGCTCCTGCCCCCAAGGCCGGCAAGCCCAGGGTGCCCCACATGCTGCTGCCGCTGCCGCTGCCCACGTGCCGTTCCTTGACAACCACAGAGGGTCTCCAACCCTGGAGATGCGCTCCTACGTCTCAGGAGCCCAAAGTCACTGGCGCCTCCTAGCTGCCATGTCCGAGATTTCCTTGGTTCATCCCACCCGCAGCCTGTGGCAGCCCCAAGGCTTCCTCCGACTCTGCCACTGACCTCTTCACTCTCCACTCCTTAAAATATCAGAGTAACTTCTCTAATTGGAGAGCTTTCCGTGTCTCTGCAACTCTGCTCACTGCACATTCTGATCAGCCGCTGTCGCTCTAACAAGGTCAGAATCAGGCATCTCAGCTACTGCGGAGATGACCTGGTTTGGCCCTGAGCCGAGGAAGCTCAGGGAGCTGTGATGCGGGAGCCCATGCTCTCCGGAGGACCGGGCACAATTCCTCTGGGAAACATTAGGTATCACGTTTCCGGCACCTGAGGATGCTGTCTCGGACAAGCTTTTTTTCCAGAAAGTCTTTTCAGTGGTAGTGATCATCAGCGTTTCTAAAGAAATTCGCTAGGGTCCGCTTCTTCAGAAAAAAAGACCGAATGTCTAGACATCTCCTGAGACACGAGGGGCTGTGTCCTCGGAATGGAGAATTCGCCAGTGACAACGCAGCAGCACCCAGCAGCACCGTGACAGCGTCAACCGACAGGCGCACAAGACGCCCCGAAGCCCGGGACAGGTCCAAGGGACAGGTCTTTGAAGACGTTCCCTGTGCGAAGCCACGTGGAAGGCTTGTCCCCAGATTCCTGCAACTTGCTTTGTAAACAGGCTAAGCACTCACCTGCATTTTTAGGACCCACGACACGAAGATGTTTCTTCTCCAACAAGCAAATGTCCTCCCGTCAGGCACCAGGGAGAGGGGAGGGGCCGAGGCTCCTGGCGGGGCCGGCTGCGCCCCCGACGGGTCAGTGCTCACTCCCGCCACAAGCAGTCCTCCTGCGCGAGGTCGTGGTTCGCTCTGCCGCCGCTCTCCTCTTCGTTGGAGTAGTTCCCCGAGTCTTCACTGGTCTGGGAGCTGTATGCTTTGTGCCCTTCACCCGTTTGGTTAGCTTCTTCCACTGTGGCGACAGTGTCCATATTTTCAATTATAAAACACTTTTCAGTTTGCTCCTCAGAGGTGGAAAGCAGTATGTTCTTTAGTGACTGTTCAGAGACGTACTAATTTGAAAAAGAAAGAAAATAGAAATGGATCACTAAACGTAATAAAAGTCAATTTTCTAGTTCTAGTAGCTTTTATTTTGTATTAAAAAGTCCGCTCAGAGCACAGCGCCTGCATCATCACGCTCCGACCACCCCCGCTCAGCGAGGCCATGGGCGGCCCGGTGTCCTGCTCGGCGGGTGCACCACGCTGGCAGGGGCAGAGCGCCGAGAGGTCAGGGGATGGGCAGTGAGCGCCCTGGACTGTGGGCGTTTTGCTGTGAAACATAAACATTTTATACCCAGTCCACAAAGATCCAGAAGCACAAAAATGATAAATTTTCCCTGTTCACCTAGGAACAGCTGTTGTCCCCAGCTAGTTTTAATTTCTTTAACGCGATGAGTATTAGAGTATATCAAAATCACTTGAAAAACTCAAGGACAGGTGAGAAAAACATGTGCAGAGAATTTCTACGGGGCTCAGCCCCCCGGCTTGTTTCTGTCGCTCACGATGCTGTGGGAAGGTGTCACCGGCTCCCCACACAGCCCGGGAGGCCTGCTCGAGCCCGCAAAGCTCACGCAGAGACGCACCCCAGCCGGCTGGTTCTCCTTCACGTCTCTCCAGCCCCAGGGCTCGAGCTCTCCACTACATCTGGGACAGGCCTGTGAAGCCCGCAGATCCAGGCATGAGCCTTCCGCACCCAGGGCTCTCCCAGACTGTCCTGACCTCACAGGGGCCACGGAGGAAGTGCGCATTTCGTCCTTCCACTTCCTGGGCGCCCCTCCCCAGCAGGCCCTGGACCACAGCTTCCGCCCCAAGGGCAGTGTCTGGTCTTTCTGGGACTATGAAGACTTTCAGGGTAAAACTGCCAGAAAAATATGAGACTACACACAAACCTTACTCTCCCCTGCCATGTCCCGTTAAACAACTGTCTCCAAAGTGGCCTCACTGACAAGGTGAAGTCCGTATTGTTCTCTGAACAGCAAGAGAGCTCATCTATTCTGTAGCAATCTGATGCAGTCCCCCTTGTTTTAAGGAAAATCCCGCTGCTGACGGGGAAGAGCCACCCACCTGGTCGATGGCGGAGGGTGGCGTGTGGTTCGGGAAGAACACGTAGTCGACCAGTCTCCGGAGGCACTGCAGGGCGCACAGGGAGGCAGCGACAGCAAACACGGCGCAGGTGACCGCCACCAGCCAGGTGCTGGGAGATTTCCCTAAACACAGGTGCACCATGCTTAGCACCCACACAGGATTCGACCGCAAACGCGTTAAAAGCAGCGACAGGTTGTATGAGAGAAATGTAGCCGTGTGAAAGGGGCTCTATTAAGTGAAAATCTATTAAATAACATCCTTAGAAATATCTGTGGCAGTGCTGAGCCCACGCCTGCTGCTGGCTGGACATGCGCTCTTCACGAGTGGCCTCCCCGGGAGGGCACAGCCCCGGCGTGCCTGCACCAGGGGCTAAAACACAAAGCGGGATCAGCCCGGCCCCACGTGAAAAACCAAATTCACAACGGAACTAATTGATTTCTACGTAATACGTCAAGGAGTATGTAAAAAACTTAAGTCTTATTTAATGCTAAAGGGTAATAATCACAGGAAATTAATTACATGGCTATTGGATGAAATATAAAGCAATCAAAAACCACTGAATGGAACTGAACTCTGACAATATTTCTGAAACTGAAAGACTTAGCCCGAAGGCCTACTTCTAATTCACGGCGTCCGTGAAGAACACGCCTCTCCATTTCCGCAGTGAAAATGAAGCGCTGGACTGTAGAGGACGCGGGCTACTGGGAGGATCTAGGCCCTCGTCCCAGGGAGACGCGCTCAAGGGCTCTGACCTGGCTTGGTCCTCTCGCACACGGTCTCGCCGAACTCGCTGCTGTTGTTCCACTTCCTGCTCTGAAGGAGTGCCCTGGCTTTGACACAGTAAACGGTCAGCTCTTTCAGGTTCGGAATAGCGAAGTCGGTCCTTTTCTCTACAATCTTCCTCTACAAAAAGAAGTGCATCGCTGATGAAATTTAGTCGCTTATGAAACCACAGAAGGAACAGCTACCTTCTGAATTCTTTAAACGGTCCATCTCAGACCAGCCTCTCCCAAACACTGTTGGGGTATGTTTGAGAAATGCAAATTTGTTTTCGACAACACAGTATAACCCAGTCGGAAAGTTAAAGACGCTGCTGCCAAAAAGGAACACGATTATTTCTAGGGCAACTCAGACGCATTTTATTAAGAACGTGCCGACTGGGGCATGGGGGCCATCGCCATTGTGCAGCCTCTGCTGAGGGGCGGAGGGGGTGGGGCAGGGGCTCTGGCCCCCAGCTGCGGAGAGAAGGGACCCCTGACTGCTCTGCAGCCTGGGGAGAGTCGTCTGGCCTCTGGGGCCGACCCACCCAGACGGGAGTGCAGAGGACAAGGCAGCCCGGTCCCAGTCGGCCACGCCAGTGTGAACCGGGCGCAGAAAGAGAGCTGTGCAAAGCGGCACCACCCTTCCTGGCTCAGAACACACCGTCTCCCTCGCTTGTGAGTGTCCCTGCGGGCACAGGCTGGGCATCAGGGCCGGGCCTGCTCCGCGGTCGGCTCCGTCCTCCTCGGACGAGGGCCTGTGCGGAGCACACGCTCCTCTGGACGTGTGGCACACGTACGAGGGCTGGCCACACCAAGCTCGCACACCCTCTCACATGCCCCTGTCTGACGCCCGCCAGGGAGGCTGCAAGGGAAGCTTATCCCAAGTGTTTACTGAAGGGAATCTCACTGGTCACTCCGTCCGGCAGGGCTGCTGTGACGAGTGATGGAGACAATTCACACAGAACCCTTCTGAGCACACCTGACAGGTAGTAAGCACTCAGTAAACACGAGCTGCTATTGTTGCCGCAGCCACGGACGCGTGACCCAGCACAGGACAGAACGGTGACTGGAAGTTACTGACTCTCTACCCCTTACCAAGCAGCGCGCTAGGCATCGCTTCATTTGTTACCTCCTTTAACCCTTACAAACAATCTCCCAGAGGTCAACCTCTATGATCACCACCACGTCGAGAGGAGGAACAGGCTCAGAGAGCAAAGCGCGTTCCTGCAGACAGGCGGCAGGACGGCCTGGCAGCTTGAGACGCAGATCTAGGTTTTCCTGAACGAGGGACAACTGCCCATAACTATCCCTGGGCTAAGTGGTGCTGTGGCTACAGTGTGTTCAGACAGTTAAAGTGAGAGTGGCCAAGCGACTTGGCATTTCCTTAGATTTCCAACAGAAAGTGAAGTGACAGAACTAACCAATTCAGCGGCATGAGACTTTTCAAGGCCAACCCCTAACTATACCCCACAGGAAAAGGTGGTCGGTCCAGGAGTGCTGCGGACTGCCCGGTGGTGTCGAACTCTAGTGTCACAGCTGGTGGTTCTCGGCCCTTTGTCATGGCTGCCCCACAGGAGCCTCTGTAGATGGGTTTTTCTGAGCCACCCGCACAGCGAGGCTGAAGACGAAGGGGTAAGACCGCGCTGGGCCAAGGAGGGGCGTGGAGGCAGCTGTTCTCCTAGAGCCACAGGCCACTGCTACGGCCCCGCTGGAGGCACCCAGTCCGCAGGCGGCACCTGGAACACCTGGAGGTATCTTGGTTGTCACAACTGGGAGGAAGCTCTGCACACAGAGGGAGCGCAGAGGCCAGAGACGTGGCTGGGCGTCCCACGGCGTGGGAGACAGCTCCCCCAGCAAAGGGCGAGCCCAGCCCAGAGACAACAGGCTGACCCATGGAAGGACGTGACCACAATTCCTGAGCTCCACCCTGAGAGAGTCTGATTGGCTGCGAAGGGGCAGGGGGGGGGGGGGCCTGAGCTCTGCAAACATCCTGGGGCCCGGGGCAGGTGAATTACAGCTCTGCCCTGCAGCGCTCGGAGACGTGGGCGGGAACCACACAGTCTGCAATCGAAACAGTTCCCTAAAATGTAAACTTTAGGCTTTTTTTTTTACCCACTCAACCATAACTCTAAATTACAAAATCATACTACATAGTCTTTTTACCTCTGCATTCGAAGTCTTTTCCCAAAAAATAATTTCGTAGGTTAGCGGGTAACGCTGGTGCGCAGACTTGCTCTGAGAGCCGACGTAGACTCGCAGCGAGTTGTTAACGGCTTTTAAGACCATGACAGGCGGGGGGATGACAGCTAGAAGACACGCGGGAAGGTGCCACGTTAACTCAGGCTGGAGAGACAGGCTGAGAACCGCACCACGCCGGAGACGTGTGACCTGAAGCGGAAAGCGCCGGCTTACTCTGGCTGTCGGTGTCGAACTCCGTCTCTTCGGACCACGGAGACGTGCGGTTCCCCTGGGAGGCCCGCACTCGGAGAAAGTAGATTCCTTTCCCGAAGGCGTTCCGAGGGACCACACACCATGCAGCTCTGACGTTCTCACAGTTCGGGACCTGGGCCCACTCTGCCTCGTAGTTTTCAGTCTTTTTCAAAAAGGCACTTTGGAGACAAAAAAAAGTTTTTTTTTCTTAAGCTCCAAATACGTTCATTTTATCGAGTACCTGTAGCAGGCTCCACACCCTGGTAGGGGCTGGCCTGTCATGGCTTGGAGCCCCACCCTCTCAGGAAACCGGTGACCCAGAGACTGGACAGAAAACTGGAGACCTTGGCCGGGAGGCTGACAGGGTGCTGATGTGCTAGAGGTGCTCAGATCTGAGCCATGGGTCCCCAGGAACGCTGCGGGCTGCTTGCTAGACACAGCCCCTCCCTCACTGCCCTGCTGGCCCCAAGGACCCGCTGCCCCTGGAGCGGGTCTCCACGACCGGGGTGGTGACGTTCCGCCCTCACGGGGGCCCCAAGAAGCCTGCACCCTGGTGTACACGTGGGCCCTGGGTGTAGGCAGGGCTCACGACCCCTGACGAGGTCACATCAATACAGCAGAGGGAGAGAGAATTTACAAATGAGGTTAAGGTCGCAAGTCAGGGACTTGGAGTGAATCCAAAAGAAGGTCCACATGGACCATCATCAGCTGTCTTGTGAGGAGCTCCAAGAAGCAGGGCACCGTGAGTTCTGCAGCTGAAACATGCCTCCTGCCAGCAACCACAGGAGCGCAGGAGAGGGCACCGCGCCTTGGAGGCGACTGCAGCCCTGCCCAGGCCTGGACTGCCGCCTTGTGAGACACGGGGTGGAGGACTGGCACAGCCCGCCTGGGCTCCTGGCCAGGACTCCCCCAGAGACAGCAGATGACGTTTTTAAAGCTGCTGAGCTCACGGCAGTTTGTTACCGAGCAACAGGAAACCAGTACCTCTCTCCACCCCATCTTCTCGTATGTTTCCCCTACCCCGACCTCCCTGTCGGCTACAGCCCGGCCCAGGGCACCCTCCTCTGTCCACTCTTTGTGCCTCATTCAACCATCAGCTCCTGCCAAAAGGCTCCTCAGGACTCTCCAGACCCACCGCCTCTGTATTTTTAATTTCCACTGCCTTATAGTTTGCATTCCGTTCCTCAGTCCTAAACAGCACTTCGCTAGGCAATGCCAGCTAACTGCTTGGGTTTCTAGGACCACCTGTTTTATTCTCCTGGACCTTTACAACCCCTTCAGTGCTTCATACACAGTGCCAAGTACACACAAGAAACTTGGAGAGCAGTCTTCAGAAGCCCCTGGCCCTCTGCTGTCTGTGCCCGTTCCTGGACAAACTTCTGCAAGCGAAGCATTCCCAGAAGACTGCGGCAGAGTCCTGACAGGTCTGTGAGGTCACGCAAGCATGGAGTGGCACGCACACTCCCAGTGCCTCTCCAGCACACACCTGCTCTCGGCCCCAGGCTGACGCCTCAGACCGAGAGAAGTCCGTCTCGGCCGTGCCCGCCTCCTCCTCCCTCACCTCTCCTGCTCCTAGTCTTCTCCTCTTCCTTCCTGCCTCACCTGGACCTGCCCTTGTTCCTCTACTCCTCTGCCCTGGACGTTGCCCTCCCCGCCCACCCCAATTTCCCTCTTCTCCTCCCCCTCTCCATTCATCCCCTAGTTTCCATCAGCAGAACTGTGTGCAATTCCCTCCCGCTGCGTGGGTCCGACTCCACCCATAGCTTTCTGGTCTCCATTCAACCACGCAGAACACGGCTCTTCCCAGCCTTCTACAATCTCCACTCAGGTGCCCACTAAAAATCTCTCAAAACCACTGGACTGGTAAAGGAAAGGGGGAGGCCGACCCGAACAGGCTGCTCCCAGGGCCACACAGGCCTCGCGGGGCTGCGTGCTGCAGGAAAGAGCAGGGTCCACGCCAGGCACTCAGAGGGAGGAGCCGGCCCACCACCAGAACCATGCCTTCCTGAGGAAAAGGACGGGGAAGGACACCGCATTTGTGAGCACACACCCGCCTTTCAGAGGCAGAAACTCAGGCCCAGGAGGCTCAGTGACTGGCTCAGCGTCGTCCAGGAGGTCCCAGCAGAGCCAGGGCGAGAATGAGGCGTCCTGTCCCCACAGCGCAGCCAGCTCATGGGAGTCAGCCCGGTGGCAGGAGTCGGGTCCCATGAGAAGCAGCAGATGACCCTGGCCAAATAAACCATTACGTCAAAGGGTGCGTGCGGACTGGAACTCACTAGAGCCACTGTGCTTGGAAAGTCGCGTTCTCGAGTGTGTGGTTCCACTGAAGGACGTAGGCCTGCTCTTCCCCACTGACTCGTACGTTCTCTGGCGCAGGCAGTTTGTCCACACTCTCGACTAGAAGGCAAAGGACACAGGGGGAGCACACTTTAGAGCGACGAGCAGCGCGCGACCCTGAACAGCAGGGGCGAGCGGACCACGGCCTCCCTGCGGCCATGGAAAAGAGCACGGGGCACCGGCGGGGGCACTGACGCTGAAAGAGATGGTGGATATATCAGGTGAGATAAGAAGCTGCAAACTCCACCTAGTAGGACCGTTTTCTAAATTTAAACCAGAGAACAAAACGGCTGCACGTCTACGTGCGTGCTGAGCTTAGCTGTGGAAAAGTCTGACAGGAGGCCCCAAGCTGCTTCTCTCTGACGCACGGGGCTGGGGCAGGAGGCCGCAGAGGGAACGTCACTCGGCAGCCTTCCCTAGGTCTGGCTGCAAAAACAAGGCGTGTCACATGGGTAAGTAAAATACACAAATCTAAGCTCTTACCTTTGACCTAAACTGTTGGCAAGGGTGTTGCCGATCACTGCACCTGCTTGGACGCTGGCGTTTTCTTTATAAAGGTAGAGCTTTTGGAAGTCTCACTGTTCTTCCAGCAACTCCCTCCCCCTTTTTGTGGATACTGAACAAAGGTTTTTGCTTATGTAAGTGCTTTTGTTTTAATGCTTATTAAACCATCATATACATTTCAGCAACTACAGGGAAACGCCAAAACTGACAGGCTGCCAACCTGTCTGTGTTGAGCCTGAAGCCAAGTGCCCCGCTTACCTGTGGTGTTCACACAGTACACGGGGCTCTCCACCGCAGGTCTCCTCCGCAGGTAGAGTCTCGCCTTCACTTTCACGCAGTAAGTAGTCTCGGGTGAGAGGTTACTCATTAGGTATCTGGGATACGGAGTTTCCCTGGGTACCTGTGACAAAAGAAGATAGAAGTCTGTTTTTTAAGAGTACAGGGTCAAGTTTTAGAATTAACTCACGTCGTCTCTCGCACATGAGTCAAAGACGGAAACATGCTTACTTGTGCACCTGAGGGGCTCCTCCAGGAGACTATGCTGTACTTAAACCTGGACTTGTCCATGGCCCACATGAGACTGTCTTTTCCTCCAGGAGGGGAGATGGTTATTATTATCGCCTTGTCTTCAGCTTCTAAGTGCACCTTTGGAGGGCCAATTCGAGCTGTAAAAATCAAAACATTCACTATCTAACCTCTCCCACACAATGCCCAGTCACCGAACAAGTAGCTGTGACCGCTTCACGTGTGCCTGGCACGGCAGCCAGAGACCGTGCCTCTGGAGCTCACGCTTTCACGGGGATGCAGCAAAAACCCTTCAAACACATACACGTCCTGGTGCTCTCAGCACCGGAGGTGACATGGAGCGACAGAGAATGGAACGAGAGCTGGGGCAGGCACATTAGTCAGGGAAGGCCCCTGGGCTCTGCTCTCCAGGGAGAGAGTGGATCCCAGGCCCTGCTGGGGGCGGGGCCAACCACCCTCAGGAGGCTGAGTGGTGGGCGGGGAAGGCTGATGGCAGCCAGCAGCCAGGGACTACAGAACTGGGGGCTGTGGCTGGTGGAGGGCCACTGTCTGGCTGACGTCTGTGTTGGAGCGTCCTGGCCATTGTCTGAGGACAAAGGGCAGCCAGATGCAGCTGCTGCAGCGAGGGCTCCAGCACCAGGGACAGTGGCCTGGGGAGAGCCTGCAGCTTGAGTGGAGGGACAGGCCCACAATCCGGGAGGTGCTGCCCACGGAGCAGAACACAGGGAGTCAGGAGAACAGGAGAAGTCGGAGACGACTCCGAACTCTGGGCCTGAGCAGAGGAACGGGTGATGAGTCACCAGGGGCGGGCAAAGCCACAGACCAGCCAGCTGAGAGGGGAGAGTGGAGATGACCTGGGACACCTGAGCAGAGATGCTGACTGGAGAGCGGGAGAGACAAGTCCAAGGTACATGGATGGAGTGGGGCTCGCGGGCCTTCTGGGAGTCCGAGCACAGATGGCATAGAGGCCGTCCATCACCCGTGGGGCGAGAGCAGAGAGGAGGCTCGTCTCGGAGCCCTGCAGCGGTCTGGGTGAGGAATAGCAGGCACAGGGGTGACTGAGGAGCAGGACAGGCAGAGAGGGCCTCGCCCCTGGGGGGCCAGAGACGCAAGCGTTTCAAGAGGGAGTGGTGATCACATTGATGCCACAGAGAAACAGACCCCGAGGAGCAGCTCGGACGGAGAGGGCAACGGTGTGCGGGAGGAGGAGGCAGAGCAAAGCAGGGCAGACACCGGTGTGGGCTCCGTGGGGACAGCAGCTCCCAAAGGCTCGGGTCTCAGGGTCCTTTTAAAGGAACCGAGGGCCTGAGAGCTTTTCTTCATCGGGTTACGTCCTCTGGTGTTTAGCACATTAAACATTGAAAGTGACAAAAATTTAAAACATTCAATTCATTAAATATAATGACACTATAACAAATATTTGTTATGAAAAAAACCCTGCACTTCCACAAACCAACCAAACACTCTGCAAGAGCGTGCTGTTCCCCATTTTGTTCGAGTCTCCTTCCTGTGCAGCTTATACAGACGGCCTGCCTGCCTCACACCCGCTTCGCCCACAGCCCACAGCTTCAGAAAACGCCCGAGGGCGCTCGAGAGAGGCTGGCGAAGGCAAACAAAAATGAGCCTTCTGGTTCTGACGGAACTGGTCGGCCCGGACAGGCTCCCGAAGGGGGGAGACATGCCTTGAGAGCCACCACTGGGGGGAGGCAGACAACTCGGGCGGGGGCAGGAGCGAGAGAGGTTTGAGGTGGGACACCACTGGCCTTGGGAAGCTGTCCGGGCGACATTTAACAGACGACGTGACTCAGCCAGCAGCTTTTTCTCACCTTCCTCATATGGTATGAATGGGCCGAGCTCACGCCACGGAGAAGTGCTGTTTCCTTCTTCCGCTCTTACACGCAATTTAACTTCGTCATAAACACTTATCTTGAGTGAAGAGAAGTCACAGTTGGTACTGGCAATATACTGACACCCAGGCAATTTCATCCAATTACTCATCGTGAGCCTTTAAAATAAAAAAGCGAATGAATGAGTGGATGAGCAAATGGATACATACGAAAGAGTGTCGAATAAGTTCTCCGTTACTAACATTATAAACCTGGGTTATTTCTTCTACTCGAGTTACCGTGCTGTTGACATTTTAGTGTGTACCTGCCACTTTTTCAACGCTGTACAATATACCACGTTATCGCGCATAGAAAGGGTTCATCCTGACATAGTTACTTGGCAGTTCTATCATTTTGTGGGGGTTGCGTTCATCAGATTTCAGAGTGAGAGTAGGCTTGGCTGGGTGACCTCTGGCTGGCTAGCTGTATTTCTGGATTTTCTCTGCCTTCCTGAAAATCAGGGAGCTGGGCCTCAGGGTTCCCTCCTGGCCTCCTCCTGTGAACAGAGGGACTGGCCCCAAGGAAGGCCTCAGAATTGACACGGTTTGAGAATTTCCTCTCCCCCTCAAAACCGAAACATCCCTCCCTCCTGCTGATCTCCTTCCTTCTTCCCGTCACATCACCAGAAGCAAAGCACTTAAAATAACATGCACTCATGCATTCTTCAACGTGGACCAAATCAATCAAAAAGCATCAGTGACTACTAACGTGAGGTTCTCCGGGCACGAGAAGAACTCGATGGCCACCCCACGTCCACACCAGAGAGGACCTGCTGCCGCAAAGGGAAAAGGACTCTGGAGTGAGGATGAGGGGCAGAGAGCAAACAGGAGATTCCAAAACGTTGCCTACGAAGCCCCGCCCACCTGGAGGTGGAGAAGCTGGCCTGTGGGAAGGCAGTTCTGTCCAGCTGAATTCAGAGCCCTGGCATTCGCTGACTTTGTTTTTGTGATACTGCAGAACTCACTTCAAAGATGTTTTATGACAACAGAAACTAGGGAGCATTTCCAAGTAATCGTGGTGCTGACACAAATACAAGTCTACCTTATTTTCCAAAGGGAAACATTTTTTAAAATGGCCACAAGCACACACTAGCACACGGCACACTTCCTTCCCGGCCGGGCCCTCTTCGACAGCACCTGTCTGGGCTCTGAGAGTAGGCTGGGCGGGCTCCGTGGCGCCTGCACGCAACATCAACATTCCAGAAAGGTGCCCCCGCACCTCCAAACCCAGGCTTTTTCTGATACTTGTGCTCTCCTCAGATGTCACTTATTAGAAAATACAATTCCAGAGAAAGGAGGAGGCAATACCATCCTGGACAGGGAAAAGGCACGTAGGCCTCTTTCGATCGCGGGCACAGGGGGCCAAGATAAAATAAGGAGATGCAAATGCGGTCATGCACCGTGGTCCATTTACCCGAACACTCTGATGTCAACGGGAAACTTCCTGCGTGATAGGCAGTTGGCGCTGCCGGAGGCAAGAACCAACACTGCCCGCCGCTGGCTCCCTAACGGATTTTGGGGAGAGGTCACAGGCACTGCCGTCTGAGCCTGTGTGAGTCCCACAGGCACTGGGTCCTAGCAGCTTCTTCGAGGGTCTGTCACTTGTCAACAGTGACCTGTGTTCTCTGTTCTGAGAAACACCGCACTCTCCAGGAAACCTCCGCCGGCTGCCGCCATGAGCGACGTGCCAGCAGACCGCCTCTGCCCCGCCGCCATCCCGAGCGCTTTCTGGCAAGTGCTCAGCACTCACGACAACCTGCTTAGTCAGACACTGTATTATTGGGGTGTCCCAGCCCAGTTTGCCTGGACAGTCCCTGTCTGAGCCTGTCGTTCCAGCTTCTGCAAAGTTACATGCCTCTTTTCACCCTCAAAAGCATCTGTTTTGGATGCTAAAGTATATATATGCTCATAGTTTTTCTCTTTACTTAGGTGACAGACAAGGAAACCGGAGGACAGCATAACGGGCAAAGGATGGCTTCACACTTGAGCAGCAGCACGCTCCACGAGCTCCCCAAACATGCAGGCTGGCACGTTTTCCCCCCAGGCAGCTGCTTCCAGAGCTGGCAGAGGGCGGCAGAGGAAGCCGCAACACCCTGCACCTAGAGGTCCGGGGGAATGGGGTGAAGGGCAGTGGGCACAAAGGAACATGAGGGAGCAGCCCCCGGGTGAGGAAGGAGCCCCAGAGCGCAGCCCGGGCTGTCCTCAGGATGCGGGCCACTCTCAGTAAAAGCGCCGGAAGCCGCCTTTGCCTCCCACACAGTCGTCTGGTAAGAAAATTCTGAACGGAGGCAAAGAACACAGCTGGTAACAGATGGCAACGTTAAATTTAAAGAAACCCCCTAGAGATAAAAATTCTTACATGGGGTGAGCAAAAGCAGGCTTACAGTTGTTTGTTTGGGAAACAATACAGTAATTAATGAATAATCATGCAGGAATAAACCCTGATTCATGGGCACACAACTGTAAACCTACTTTTGCCCACCCCGTAGTATCAATTCTGAGAAAAACTGTCTGTCAATGTATGTGTGCCTGCACACACACACACACACACACACACACGCGCGCGCGCTCGCGCTCACAGGGTGTCACAGTCCCTGACAGTAACAGCAGAAGAGGAGTGGCCTGGCGGTGGGTGAAGGGGTGGGGTCCTGGTTCTGCCCACTCCTGTGTCCTGGCTGTGGACCGCGGGCTCCCTCTAGGACAGGGAGCAGGGGCGCACACAGGCCCAGCACCCCAAGCAAAGCACTGGGCTTCCTGAGCTGCGTCCTCCTGGAATCCCTCCTTCTGCGAGCCCTGCCTGCCTCGCCCCCCAGCCAGGTGCCATAGAATGGTGAGTCTGCACTGGGGAGCGGGCCCTGAAACCCCACATTGGGGGCTGTGGACACACAGGGGCTTATGCACTGCAGCTAGAATGCAGACGCTGTAGACAGTGCAGGTAAGAGTGAGTCCTGTCCGCAGGAGACTTGCTGCCCTGGCCCGGGGCCCAGGACTGGGGATGGGCCTCCCTGGCTTCTCCCCTCCTCCTCTAGTGCCTGCTACACTCCAGTTTCTAGTTGAAGCTGGCGGAGCATCCATAACAAAAGATCCAGCTGTGGGCCACTGAGCCGCCTGCCGGCCATCCCCAGCATCTCTTTGGTGTCAATGCCCAAAGTCGACTGACTCTCTGCCGAAAGAAGTTACAAATAGCACGTATACATGAAATTCCTTTAAAAAACAAACAAACCAAATGTTACTCCAACCTGAAAAAAAATGATGGTGCTAGAATTATAAAAATGTTTCAGATGATTCCAGCCACGGGGTCAGCAGAGTCACGTACGTACGTTTGGTAATCTGCCGAGAAAGTCACATTGCCACCAGGGTCACCGCCGCTGGCCCACTGCAGGATGAAGGTGTCGTCAGTGATGGAGACTTCCACACTGTGAGGGGGTTTCAGATGTGCTCCCCCTGTGAAAGTAACAAGAAGGAAGAGTTATGGACACGCTACAACGGGGCGGGTCACTCAGTCTCTCAGGGCCTTACTTCGCTCATAGTGAGAACGAGGACAATAATGCCTAGAGGTTGCTTTGAAAGCCGAGGGAGTCATACATTTCAAACAGTGATTTTCAACCTTTTCCATCTTGCGGCACACATAAACTAGTTACTAAGTTTCTGTGGCACACAGAAAATGTATTGCATTTTGGGCCGATCTGACCCCCCCCCCAAAAAAGGGTATAATTTTGATTCATTTACACGGGACAGGTATTGTGCTGGCTGTGGTCATTTTTTCCTCTACCGTCTAAGGGAAGAGAGGTCAAGTGCCCCTGACTGCGTGTCGGGCACGGCCCGTTGTGCCAGTTCTTGTAGCACAAGGCTGAAAATCACTTAGAGTGGTGCCCGGCACACATGACAGTTAAGAGCACAATAAATACTACCTGTGCATAAAATTTACTTTTAGCGGCTCTTAGATTAAAATTAGGATCTTTTAAAACATATTTATTTTTCAGTTACAGTCTTAACGCACAACCTCCTGGAATGTTAGTTTTATGCAAAAACTCTGGGGAAAGTCTTTTTATGTTAAAGCAAACACCAGTTTAATGCAAATTTTCATGAACCAAAGACTTCAAATAAATGACCGCGGGGCACCCGCGAGCCCATCACCACCCGCATACTGTACTGTATGCCATATCGGTGGCAAGGCTTGAGAAACAGAACACCAGGTACCACATTGCGGGGTGGGCTTCTAAGACAACCGTTAAGTATTTGAATCCCCTAGACGGCCGTCCGGACCCCTGGGTACCTGCCTTAGGTTGCCAGGCCTTTTCTCTTTGGGAACCCCCCCTCCCCCCGCCCTACTGCAAAATCAGCAACGGCAGCTGCTGTCCCCGCTAAGTAGTAAGAAGGGAAGCAAAAGAGCCAGGTGGCTCCAGCCTTTGTATTCCGGCCGTGTAGTTGTCCTTTGTTACTACTTTTTATTAGATTCTAGGAATGCTGAGGACACGGAAACTCCCGGAATCTGATCTCCTTCCCACTTGGGACGAATTGTTTACTAAACGGAGGAAACGGGTTTTCGGGGGGCAGAGGCACCGTTCGTGGCTCACGCTTTAAATTAAACTGTCCATCCGGGCTCCCCGATTTTCCACCAAGAAAACAAGCTCGACCCGAAGGCTCTCGCCCCAGCGCTGCGGGGGCGAAGGGCCGGGACACCGGGGCGCTCGCCGCCAGGGAAGCGATGGACGGAACTTCCACACCGCTTCCTCCAGTTTGATTTCCCAAACCAAGTCGGTTTCAATCCGTGCTCTGGGGCTACGGATAACCAGAGGTCTCCCAGAAGGACGTCCGCCCCGTGCCACCCGCGTCCCGGGGCCGTGGCTTCCAGCCTCGCCGCAGCCCAGCCCGGAGACTGCGCGCGGACCCCCGTCTCTCACGTGCGGCTGCGGAGAACACCCGCGGCGGCCCAGCGACCAGAACCAGGGTCGTCACGCCCAGGACGGTGATCATCCTCCGCGGCCCGCCGCCAACCCTCCCAGTCGCATCCGGTGCCATCCCGGCAGTGCGGCGACACCCACCGTGAGCCCGGAGCGCCCGGGCGGAGCGCAGCCCAGCGCACGCCCCGCCCCACAGTCGCGCTGCCCTTCCCCAGCCCCTGCGCACGCGCAGCCCTCTGCGCATGCGCCATTCCGCAACAGTGCCGCGGGGGTCGGTGCCTGCCGCCTGGACGGCGCCGACCGCGGAGAGTGTCGGGCCGCCCCGCCCCCTCCTCGCCCCGCCTCCTCACACGCCCTCTTTCCGGGCGTTGACGGCCCACTCCGGGTCCACCCTCATCTCCAAAAGCCGCGCCTAACGGGAGCCCTGGATTCTGGCAGCGACCGAGCACGTTTGCAGTGCTCCTGCGCAGGCCTCGCGACCCTGAATTCCTCCCTCCCTCCCCGCGGATCCCCGCCCTGCTCGTCGACTGGGGGCCCGGGACAGCGGTGTCCGGGAGCCTGGGGCTGTGGAGAGGCGGGAGGGCGGAATCTGCGGGCGGACCGGGCCGCTGGCTGGGCGCAGAACGCCGCCAGCCCAGCGCTCGTTTTCGGGGCGGGCCCGGCCGAGAGGCAAACGGAGGGCCCCAGGCTTGGGGACCGCCGACCCTTATCAGGAGCAACTTGAGTCCGCCATTCAGATGGTTACTTACAGACGTTAATAGATTATGGGCATTATGAAAATAAGCAGATGAAATGTACAAACGGTGAGAGGTGAAATAAGCAATTACATGCTTAGCTGTTAAATGTAACACCTAACACTGTTAATGATCGATCACACGGCAGAGGGGATATTTGGAGAGAACAAACGCGATTCAACGTGCCTTATAAACAGCTTTGAGGTATCATTTGCGTGCCATGGAATGCACCCATTCTAAGGGAGCAGTGATTGGTAAATCTACCCAGTGGCAAACTGGGAGATCGCTGAGCGATTCTGTGATTCTTTGGTTTGATTCCGAGGTTGTCAGTGCTTTGCTTCATCGATGTCATGGATGGAAAAATACCCCAGGAGAACATGTGTATCCAAGTGGCAAAGGGAAATTCCTGGTTGCAGTTACTAAATCATACTCATCAAAAGATTTTCTAAGGACTCTTGGACTTAAGGTTCTTGTTCAAATTCCATTTCCTGCTGCCAAAAGTTTTCATACAAATTAGTTGGAATAGGTTGTATTTTTACATTTAGGACAGTGGGCCCCACACCGACTGAAACATTTCATTTGGAAGATTTTTTAATGTTGGGCCCTATCACCGCACTCCCCCCCCCCCCGCCCCAAACACGCACACACACTTTCGTGGGCAGCTAGGGGTTTTATACAGGCACATAGCATTTTTGGCAACAAAAAAATCACATTCAAATGGGAATACCCTCAAATATATGTAAAAGTGCAAGAGTTATATCTAGGTTATAACTACATAGTTGCTTTGGGTTTTGACTTGCTCACAATAAAATACATTTTAAGGTGTAATGCAGTATGTCAAGCCCTGGGATCTTGACTGCACCTTCCGAGAGGCGGAAAAATACACAAGGAGGACTGGTTGGACTAAACGTTGCCTTTATTACTCACGGGGCGGGTTGGCAAGCAGGACTGCCTCCCCCTGTGTCTGAGACTTGTTTTAAGGGGTCCCAGGTGAAGGAGGCACATCCCCTACCTGTGACTCTGAACTACATTACCTCAACGTAAAGAAAAGGTCAAGAAACAGTCACAGGACAGGAAGCCACTCCCAAAAGGTGATGAGGAAGTTGCAAGTCTTTTCCAAAAGAAGACAATTCCTTCCGGCCAGCGGCCCTCTGACCAGCCCTCAGTCATGGGCGGGGGAGGGCCATGTATTGACCCCACATGAGAGATTCGGTGGTTTGTTTTGGTTTTCGGTATTTGTGACGTATTTAATGCTCTCCACCTGATAAAGAAGAGGTCAGTGAGTATCGTGTAAAACACGCGTAATGCATCTTCGGGTTGACAGCATTTGCACGGTACAGATTTTCACAGTCTTTCCTCATCTTAATACAACGTGTTGTTCAGGTCGCATTGCATTTGAATACACTTAGGTTGCTTTAATAGGGTTTACCTGCGGTCTGACTGCCTGCAGCACTGCGTACACTTCAGCTTCAGGTTATTTGCCGC
Source organism: Desmodus rotundus (assembly GCF_022682495.2). Lineage (NCBI taxonomy): Eukaryota > Metazoa > Chordata > Mammalia > Chiroptera > Phyllostomidae > Desmodus > Desmodus rotundus. Next base: position 2,428,246 of record NC_071388.1, on the reverse strand, counting down.
AGTAGTTCTCGGACAAACGGGGGATCGCTTTCCCCTGTGGTGAGTGCCAGCTCTCACCCTGACCCAGCACGCCCCGCCCCTTCAGTCAAGTCGGAATGACCCAGCAGAGGTTACACTTTGAGTTTTTCTACGAAATGTGTTCTTGTAAGCTTTTTATTTTGAAATAATTTCAAGCTCCCAGAAAAGTTGCAACAATAGGGAATTCCTGCATACCTTTTGCCCAGAGTCACCAAATGGTTAATGCTATGCCACATTTGTGCTCTATATCAATATACATACAAATACACTCACATATGTATGTGTATATATATTGTTTCCCTGAACTTCATCAGACTTGGCCTTGGTCGTCCACAACATTGGCTTTAAAAAAGTAATAATACAGGCCCACTGTTGCATAGGATGCTTCTCAACTTGGGCTTGTCTGGTGTTTTCTCCTGACTAGATTCAGCTTCTGTATTCCCAGCTGGGACACCGCCTACGTCATGTGGTGTCCTTGGACATCCGTCTGCCCACATGCTCCATTCATTCGTTCCTTATTGGTGATGCTAACTTTGATCCCCTGGCCAAGGCGCTAGCCAGTTTCTCCACTGCACAGTTACTATTTTCCACCTTGCAACTACTTTGTGGAGAGATACCCGGCGATCCTGGAAGTACTCTGCTTTTCATCAGAAATTTTCATCCAGAATTAGCATCCATGAAGGATCCCGGCCCGAGCCAGCCTGCTGATGGTCATGATGTGGGACCTGCAACCTGCCTCTCCCACTGCAAGTTTTACGCAGTGGTCGCAGCACAGGCAGTGCTTTCCGTCTGCCCATTCATCGTCTGGATAGATTCACAGCGTCTCATTCAATCAGTTGTAGTTCATTGCCATCCTTATTTGCTTATTAAACTTTTAGATTACCGTATGTTGCCATGTACAATGTGCCCTTTTTGCCCAAATTTTTTGGGAAAGATAAGGATGTGCATTATACGTGGGTAAGATGACCACATACCACAGGTATAGTAATGGATACAGTAACCTTGTGTATAATTGCACAGCAAAATACAGTAATATAACAGGCTTTACTTTTTAGAGAAGTTTTAGTTTTACAGAAAAACTGGCCTCCTGTCAGTGCACGGAGTGAGCCTGGGCAGCTTCCCCAGCGCCAGGAGGGGTGGGGGGCAGGGGGCTCTTCTCCTTTGCTTCTCTTTTCTCAGTGGTCGCTGTCCTGAGCTACCTACTGTTTAGTACTTAAAAATATGATCCTAAGACTGTGGGCCAGTCTTAGGACAGGGTTTCAGCCAAATGCTCATCAGCTTGGGTGCATTTTAAATATGCCGATGCATCACGATGAGCACATGGGGAAGTTTGGGGTTAGTCTGTGGGCTGCTTTCCTGGTTTTCTTCTGTCTTCCGTCCGTCTGGCTCTGATGGGGTTTTTGGTATTTGTTCCCCTGACTTCATCTGTCCTTGGCTTTGGCTGGCACAAATGGGTCTCTGTTCTCTATCTTCCAGACTGGGGATGGGGGATGGGGTGGGGGGTTGAGCCGTGTGTTCTGTGGTCAGGGAAGAGCGGTGCAGACCATTTGCTGTCCGGTGTCCTCGGTCAGGGGAGACCAGCTGGCTGCCAGTTGCTCAGCCCGTCAGGCCTGGTTTCATCACCCTGTCCCAGTCTCCGCCTTCCCTCGCCCAGGAATTCTCCTGGCTTCTGACTCTCCTGTCTTGCTTTCAGGGCTTGCTTTGGTTGGATGGGACCAGACGAGTATTTCACGTTGGGCTAAATTTGCCCCTTTTGAGGTCACATCCTTCTGATTTACGATGAATTATGAGGTCTCCCTTTCTAGCTGGTGAGCCTTTCCCACCTGGTATGATGCTCAGGCACTGACCCCCCCGGCCCTCGGCGGTTCTTTCTCTGGTCTCAAGTCCCCCTAACACAAATGCTCTGCTTAGTATTTAGCCAGTCCCTGAGGGAGACCCTCTGCAGATCTCCGGAGCTTGTCCTTGGGGTGGCTCTCTCCTCCCAATACTCTGTCCAGAGAAACCCCGACGCCGCGCCCCTTCTGGACTCCCAGTGCCACCTCCTCAACGCACAGCACAGCAGGCTGAGGGCCTCCTGTCAGTGCACGGAGTGAGCCTGGGCAGCTTCCCCAGCGCCAGGCGGGGCGGGGGGCAGGGGGCTCTTCTCCTTTGCTTCTCTTTTCTCAGTGGTTGCTGTCCCAAGCTACCTACTGTTTAGTATTTAAAAATATGCAATACATGTTACGTCATAGATCATGTAATACTCTCTCTCTGTATACAAACACACCTATACGTATGTTCTGCCGGAAGAAGGGCTCCTTTACTGGACTGTTCTGTAGGTCCTTCCTCTTCCCCATTTCCTCCGCCCTCCTTTTTCGTAGAAAGTCGCACTTGCTTAATTGACCCTGGGTGTCTCAATCTGTTCTCGCTCGTTTTTATCTTTGTGTTTTCCCCCTTGATTGCGAAGCATTTACTTGACCTTTAATGAAATTTTTATTTCTACAATTACGTGTTTAATTTTCAAAAGCGCATCCTTCCTCTGACTGCTCCTGGTTTTCAAAGTAGCATGTTCTTGTTTCATGGGTGCGTGAGCGTCTCAGACATTGTAGGATTTTGGTTTTTGTGATGTTTTCTTCTTTTTGACCTTGTTTTTCTTCAAGTAAATTTGTTCTATTTCCTTATCTTTGTCTTTCTCTTTTATGCTATTCGTTTTTTTCCTTGTCTAGTAAACTTCGAGTGTCTGTTTATATTTAAAAGGACAAATGTTTTATTTTTAATTTCAAAAAAATACCTAAAGTGATTCTCAGGCATCATAGCTGATGTCTTATTCAGTAGAGCGAGTTGTTGCTGGGTTGGAGGTAATAAGAGGCTATGAACCCCCAAGAGTAGGCCGCTCTCAGTACACCACCCGGTCTCCCCGCCTGCGCGTGTGAGGCTGAAGGGGGCAGCACTGAGCGACAGGTCCCGCTCCCCAGCTCCCGCCTCTTTTCTCATTTCGATCATTAGCAAAGCTTACTTGATGCTTCAACAATAAGCCAAAACAAAATTCCCTCTTGAGAGGAATTTCCCACCCTCAGTGGCTGGCCTCGCGTGTACGGACGCGCTTGGTGACCCATCCGTGACACCTGGGATCCCCTTTACCTGTGTGGGTACATCGGCCTGCGTCTTCCAACAACAAGCGCAGCGCCTTTGTCCGACACAGGCCGGAGGTCTTAGGAATGGTGTGTGGGGACATGGACCCCCCAGCCCCTTGCCCTTGGCCGGGGCATTTCGGAAGAACATGGTCTGCACCGTAGTTGAGCTTCCCTGTGGGTTCAGCACACTCACCCGCTCTGACATCTGGCTTAGTGGAAGTCTTCCCTTCCTTGTATCGTCCCCCTCTGCCCTGGTGCTGCCCCTACACCTCTGAGAAAAGCCCCACACTCTCACTTATCATCTCAGGGTCTCCTCCTGGGAAGAAGTGCCAGTGGCCACAGAGGGGACTGTGGGCCAAAGTCTGACACCCTTCCCCTTCCAGCCAGAGCTCCGCCCTCCCACCTTCTGATGCTCACTGGGAGAGAGAGGGCGGTGATGAGGGTAAATATTCGCTCCTGCGCCTCCTGTCACGTGCTTCCCCTGCTGTGGCAGGAGGAGCTCAGATACCAAAAGTGGCAGGTCCACATGGACCGTTAAACCACAACACACACATGTCTGTGAGGCCACCTGGTGTGCAGGTCCAGCTGCCACGAAGAGCCGCCCGTGCCCACGCTGGGGTTTCATGTCATCTCTCTGCACCACAACAGGCAGCTCTTCCACTCCTGCACAAGCAGAACGTCCCGACAACACGGGAACTGCAAGTTTTGCGCTCACTCGACGATTTCTGGGTCCTGTAAGGGACTGGTCTGCAACGCTGGTGTGTGCCGCAGGGCTTGTTAAAGCAGGGTCACATCCTCCCTCCTGGAGTTTCTGCGCCGGGGCCTGAGGTGGGGCCAGAGAGCCTGCATTTCTCATAAGTTTCTAGGTGATCGCTCTTGTCCAAGAAACCCACTCGGAGAACCATCGCTTTAAAGGATTTTGATGTTCTTCTCTTCACCCTAGCTGGGACGATTACCCAGTGTTTTGCTGCCTCTGCTCCTTCATGGAATCTGCCAATACGATACCGACGTAGCTTTCCCTGCGATTGTATCATGTCCGATAGGTGTCAAAGTTACTCGTTAGTGCTGGCAGGATATTTAGAATTTTCTGTTTATATACTTGTCCTCGGGCTAGCTTATTCCATGTTAGCAGTTCTCTTTCCCCAGTGAATGTTAGCCTACTTCATTTCGTTTTAAACACAATTAGCAATCTCATTCTCTCCACTGTCACAATTAACACACCCATGTATATGGCAGATACAGTGCAGTTTCTGTCAAAATTAATGAGGTGTGCAATCTTTCAGGACACGCCTCTACACACATGAAGTGACACACTCTCGTGCAGAAAGCCATACGCTCTGAAGGCAAAGCTCCAATCTCTCCCTTAACTCGCATGCATTTGCACTGTGATTTCCAGAGTGAGAACAAGGTCCCCCGAGGGGCCTGTACACAGCGGTGCATCTGGGAAGTGGGGGAGGGATGCCAGCGTGGGGCTGGGAAAAGAGGGAGATCTCGGCTGAGAGGCCATGGCAGGTGGGGCAGCAGTAGAGAGCAGGAGGGCCACCGTCAGAACCTCCACATGCTCCCGTGCAGGAGACGGGAGGGAGGGTGGGAGGGAGGGTGTCGTGTGGGCAGGTAGGAGAGGCTGAGCGGGGGCAGGAGCCAGGTGGCCTGAGGGGAGGGCGCTGGAGAGAAAAGGTGAGGGGCAGGAAGTGCACTCCCAGAGCTGGAAGCTGCACAGGCATAGCAAAGCTCCCTTAATGTGTCTTAAATGAGGGGAATGCAGAAGCGGCCTCTGGTAGCTCTTAGTCAGGAACCCTGCTTTGATTTTCCATACGAAGCACTGCAGCATCCAATGAACGGCTGTGCTGAAGAGCACAGTACGGCGGAAAAGAAGGGTAGGGGCTCTTTCATGTGAAACGAAGTTGGTCGGGGGCGCGGGGGTCTGTTTAGCTGACCCCAGTCACGTCCTCTTCCACGTTGCCTTTGTTGCAAATCTCTTAAGTTTACTGAGAGTTAAGAAGAAGGGGAAAATAAGACTTTGGGGAAATGTGATGTATCTGATGACAAACAGGTAAGCCACACTTGTTCTTGGATGCCGCGGTCCAGCCGCAGCAGAGTCCAGGGGGTCCCGAAGGTGCTATGAGGCGTCGGCGATGGGAGACAGACGACATCACGCCTCAGAGGACAGTGAAGCTCTGTTCCGTTTATTGCAAGCACAAATGGATTTTTATATTTTCTTTTTTGGCATAGATTAACATTTGCAAGTGTATAGCATGATCAGTTAAGCAGAAACATCAATACAAAGGTAACCAGGAAAAGTACGAAAGTTTCTATGGATTTAAATATATTAAACAAGGATTGTTTTGGCCAAAGTTTCCATAGATTCAGTTATAGTGAACAAAGATTATTTTAACTAGGAGAGTCATAAATCAGACGATTAGACATTTTCAGAAATTGTTCATAGGGCAAAAGTATACGGTAGATTGAGCAGAGGCAATAAGGCCTTTGTGATATCTAACTTAGCTATCTATCTTTTCTGTCTAAAATATTTCTCTGTGTACTATAAACTTTAGCTCCATAGTAACTATTTCTGTATACCTAATAGCTAACCAGCTTTTCTTATTTCTATGGCTGTCTAATTGATATATATTCTTATTCAAGGTAAAGGAGGGGGTGTTACTCTAACGACTTTTAGACATTCAGGGGCTTGTTGACTAGAAACGTATTGGTCTGATTATATCCTGTTTCTCCTTCGTGGTACATTAATCTTATGAGAAAGTTCTTTTGTTTTGACTCCCTAGAATTACAGGCAGGAGTATCGGGGCGTGTGGAATTACTTTCTGTCATTCCGTCTGCAGTCTCCTGTTTCCCTGGAACCCCTCTTGGGAAAGTCTTTTTCCCACCATTATGATGCACCATCCAAAAACCACCCATGATTAATAAGATGAAACACACTATAAGGGGAAGAGTGGGGAGTTTTCCTTTCCCATCTGGTCTTTGCCTTCCGGGAACATCTTCTGGGACTTTGTCAGCCAGCAAGAGTGGAACCGCTCCCAACACTTGGAGATGAAACTCGCCTGATACATTGTGAGCGAACACACCTGTGCTGCGTGGCGTGCCCCTCCCCCCTGCAGCCCAGGCTTCGGGCCGCTGTTTAACTCGCCACTGCGGGGGAGGTCCCTTTGTGAGTCTGAAATATCACATTCCAGCTCTGATGTTATCTTCAGAGGCCTGCTCAAGGGACACTGCCTGCGACAGCCCACACGCTCAAGTGGATGAACGGAGGAGCAAACCCATCCGCCCGTCCATATATGTGTACACGCACGTACATCCTTGGAGCCCACTTAGCCGCCAGGACCCCTTTTGGTGGGAGTCTTCCTTCTCAGGGTCCACCCACATGAAGTGAAAGAAGCCAGGCATGAAATGTCACATACTGTTCGGTTCCTTTCATGAGCTCCACCCCGAAAAAGTAAATGCCCAGAAACAGAAAGCAGATGGCGGTGGTTTCCAGGGGCGGTGCGGGGGGGCGGTGCGGGGGCCGGGAGGGTTATTTAATGGGTGTGGGTTTTCCTTTGGGGTAATGAACGTGGTGTGCAACTTGATCTGGGTGGTGGGTGCAGGACATTGTGAATGTGCTAAAGGCCACAGCGTTGTACCTTTCAAACGGTTGATTTCACGTTATGTGAATGTCAACTCAGTTAAAAAAAAGAGAAATAAAAAGTACCGCCGGCGGCACATCTGATTCCAACACCTTGGGAGGTTTTCTCCCCCACAGCCGGCGCTCTGCTTCCGGGACCTTCCTGCAGCGCCTCTGCACTCGGCCCGAAAGGCCAGAGGCCCCTGTGATGAGACCCCACAGGAGCCCTGGCCAGTGCGGGTCAGCGGACTGAGTGCTGGCCTGCGGACCGAGGCGCCGCTAGTTGGATTCCCGGTCAGCGCACACGCCCGGGTTGTGGGCCAGGCTCCCCAGTGAGGGGTGTGCGAGAGGCAGCGGATGGATGTAGCTCTCACCCATTGATGTTTCTCCCCCTCTCCTTCTTCCTCCCTCCCCCCCGGTCTAAAAATAAAGAAAGAACCCCGAACGGGGCCGACGCCCCTGACGGAAGACAGAAGCCGAGGGTCATGGGCAGGAGAGGGAATCTCCGCCGCGAGTTCTGCGTCTGGGGATGAATGGGAGCGAATGGATGTGACGGTGCTGAGCGCTCTCCGGGGGGGGGGGGGGGGGAGTCGGCGTCGATGTCCTAGTTCTGGGTACCGATGCCGCTGAGCCACAGCTCGGACCACGGAGAAGGTTTACTCACCGATTCCACCTCGGGGCCCGTACTGTGGTCAGAGGATGAGAAAGGTGGGAAGTCCCGCAGCAGCGCGGCTCCAGCACCGTAGGAGGAGGGAGCCGAAGACCTCAGCTCCGGGTCCCGTCGGCCTCTAAAGTGCTGGATGAGGGGCCCTCACGCAGGCCTGCGCGCGTGCATTCGGGCGCTCAGCAAACCCGACCTGAGCACCGGGGAAGTGCTGCACACCGCGCGAAGGACCGGGGGCCGGCCCTGAACGAGGGGCGCGCCCGCAGCGTCTGCCCCGGTGGAGCCTGCGGTGTGGATGAAGAGACGACCATACGAACAAATGCGTGCACAACTGCGTGGGAACAACGCAATGCCAAGGACTGAGTGCGTGCCCTGACCAAGAGCCCAGCAGGGCCAGCGACAGCGAGCAGACGTCAGCAGAGAGGACACCCTGCCCCAGAAGTGCAATAAGGAGGCCCGAGGGAGGGCTGGTTAAACGGAGAGCGCCGCATGGGGAAGAGTGAGGGCCAAGGGTCTGGACGCACCGCCCCCGTGCGCTCCGTCCTAGGCCCCGCGGCAGGACAGAGCCGCATGTGTGCGGGGCTGGGTGCTGCTGCGCACTGGCCTCGGCGGGAGTCTGGGGGGCCTGCAGCGCGCAGGGAGAGGGTGGGCGTGCTCTGAACGCGGTCGGAGGCCATTGCAGAGATTTTAGCGGCAAAGGAACTGAGGTCTCCAAAGGATCGCCGCTGTGGCTGCTGTGTAAAGACTCAAGTGCAGGGGGAAGTGGAGAAACCCTCTGGGAAGTGACTGCGGTCGCCCAGGTGCCCCGGCAGGGAGGCCGGGCCAGGGCAGAAGCCACAGCGCGGGGGGAAGGGCACACATCTTGCCGGTGGATTGTATTCGGGAGGACGGAGGAGTGGGGGGTGACGCCGGCTGTTGCCAGGCCTAGGAGTCTAACAGGGCCCTGGATGCACACAGAAAAGGAAGTACCAAACCTCAGTTTACCCGCCCGTCGAAGACACCCATTTGAGGCTGGTGCTGAGGAGCAAACGAGGTCACAGGTAGCACTGCCACACCCTGGGGGCTGACAATCACTAGCTCTTTTTTTGGACGCGCGAGCATGCCCAGCTGGGCCAGGTGCTCCAGGCCGCCAGAGACAGGGTTCCAGAGCAGCGCCTGGGTGGGGCCTGCAAAGCAAGCCCCGTGCTGGGCTGGCACTCACAACTGACATCCGCGCAGAGCCTGCACTTGAGTGTCTATAGCAGCTTTATTCGGAGTTGCCAAAAGTCTGAAGCAGCAAAATGCCCTTCAGTAGGTGAGGGAGTAAGTGACCTCTGGGTCCATCCACGCGAAGGAATCTCATGCAGTGCAAAACCGAGCTATGAAGCCGTGGGAAGACGGGGAGGAAGTGGAAAAGCACATCACCGAGTGAGGGAGCCAATCTGAAAAGGCTGCTTACTGTGGGATCACAGCCACATGGCATGTTGGGAAAGGCAAACGTAGGGAGGCAGTGACAAGATCGGGGTTGCCTGGGCTTGGGGGGAGCCCTGGGGACGTGGGGGCAGGGACCCTTCCTCTGGGAACCATAGTGGGGGCCACACGCCATCATACTCTTGTCCGGGGTGAAACCTCATGCCCCTACAGACTCTGTGCTGCGGATGGGTGGGTAGGTGGGGGGTTCATCCGTGGTAACAGATGGGCCACACTCTGGGGGATGCCGATTGTGGGGGAGGCTGTGTGTAGGAGGGGAGAGAAGACAGGTGGGAGCTCTCAGGAGCTCGCTCAGTTTTGCTGTGAACCTAAAACTACTCTAAAAATAGTCTCTTCATTTATTTTGAAAAATGCAAATGACCTTGAGGCAGAGCCTTGCGGGCCTCACTGTTCCTTGTGGCGCCCCTACTCCTGTGGGCATGCAACCTCTGTCTTTTACTGTCCAATTGAGCGGTTTTTAGTATACTTGCAGACTTGTGGATCCATCACCACTGATTCTAGAATGTTCCATCATTCCCCCAGAAAACCCTGTACCTTTAGCAGTTACCCTTCGTCTTCCGCAGCTTCCCAGCTCTGGCGACCACCAATCAGCTTTCTGCCTCTTCGGCACATTTCACACAGTGGGGATGGTACAATATGTGGCCGTTCACGCCTGGCCTCTTCACGTAGCATAACGCTTTAAGGCTCGTTTGTGTTGTATCCTGTGCCAATTCTTCATTCCTTGTACTGCCGAACAATATTCCATTGAACGCACGGGCCATCTTTCATTCATTCATTCATCTCTTGATGGATGTTTGGGTTATTTCTACTTTTGGGCTGTTATAAACAGGAGTCCTATGAGCATTTATGTGCAAGTTTTTCTATGGACAGATGTTTTCATTTTTTGTTGGGTATATACCTAAGTATGGAATTGCTGGGTCACATGGTAATTCTGTTGAACCTTTTAAGGAACGGCCAGACTGATGCCTGAAGCGGCTGCGCCATTTTACCATCCCACCAGCAATGGAAAAGGGTTCCGATTTCTCTACGTCCTTGCCAACACTTGTGATTGTCTGTCTCTTTCACACGGCCGTCCCGTAGCTGTGACTTGCACTTCCCTGCTGGCCGAAGAGACTGAGCAGCTTTTCACATGTGTCTCGCCCGTGCAACTTCACCGGAGCAGTGTCTATCCAGATCCTTTGCCCGTTTTTCAATTGGATTATTTGTCTTTTTATTCCCTTTGAGACTCTTGAAAGTGCCCATTCTTCTGCCCAAGACAACACATATAAGAGCTCAGGTTACGTCACTTGGGCCCTGGAACCAGACTCTGGGGCTGACCCAGGACAGAATCAGCGGGGGACTTGGGAGAGGAGACGCACGGGGCCACCCGGGTGCCCTCCCTCCTGGTTCACCGGGACACTGCCCCTATTTTTGTAACTTAAGAAACACACTAAATCATTACCTGTTTTTAAAGAGTTGATAATTATCTGAATAGTCACCTTCTTCTTAGATAACTACTACATCAAAACCATGAATTTTACAAATTAGAGTTCCTCAAAGATTTTAACTGTTATTAAAAACTGAATCAGTTAAACCCTTCCCAATGCAAACTGTGTGAAATCATAAGCCAGATTAAAATGTCTCTCGGCCATGAAAAAAGATGAAGCACTACCATTTGCAGCAACCTGGATGGACCTCGAGAGTATCACGCTAAGTGAGATACGTCGGTCAGTCAGAAAAGCTGAGGACCCTGTGATTTCACTCGTGCGTGGGACACAAAACTGAAACTCACAGACACAGACAACGGCATGTTGGTGACCAGAGGGAAGGGGGCGGGGAGTAGATAGTAAAGGGGGTAACATACACGGTGACGGGAGATGACTTGACTCTGGGTGGTGGGCACGCAGTGCGATCTACAGGTCACGTGTCACAGCAATGTGCACTTGAAACCTAGACGAGCTCACTAACCATTGTGACTCCAGAAAATTCAGTGAAAACGCACCCACACTCCAGAAATAAATAAAGTGCGTTAAACACCCTAACAATCCCACACACATGAATACGTTGTTTGGCAAATTTTCAGTATAGATCCCCAAAACCCTTTTCTTGCAAAAATGCCTGTGTCATGGATCAAAATTTGCTTCTTCATGAACTCTGTTCTTATTCCCCCCTCCCCCCCCCCCCCCCCCCCCCCCCCGTTTTCATGCTGCTCCCCGGGGAGCTGGAGGCCTCCCCACTGCCTCCCGGTCCTCTGCCTCCCTCATCTGCACACTCTGGGCCCAGAGACTCCGGGCACGAAATGCATCAGAAGACCTCTTTATTCTCGGACTTCAGACTGGGTGGGGTTTGGCCGCTGGGAGCCATCAGGCCTGAGACTGGAGGGTGGGGGGACCCTGAGATGGGCTCCCTCCCTGCAGGGTCTCCATGAGTCTCGGTCCCTCAACAGAAGGCCACGACCCTGCGTGGACCCCTACTCTTTCTAGGGTGGTGGTTCCTCCCTCCCCCTCCAGGCCCAGAGCTAGTAAGGCCCCTAGAGCCTCACGCTGCCGTCCTATTGGTTCCCCTGCATCTGCCTGCTCTGCTCTGTCGACCCTTCATTCCACTCTCCCCAGTCACTCTGTCGCAGGGGCCGTCTCCTTCCTGGGAGGTCCCTGACAGGCAGGACGGCAGAGCTCTTTGCCTGACCCTGAGCGTCAGATGACCTTCGCTGGCCAGTTCGGGCGACCAGGTGAGGTTGGCAGGTGAGGGCTCAGAAGCAGGGACAGGAGACTTGCATCCGCGTCCAGGGCCCTGCCTGCGCAGACCCGGCCCTTTGCCCTTGTTGGGGTAGCCCTTGCCCATTGCGTGAGGAGCCGCCCAGGTTATTGGCTCCAAGTGGGCAGTTGCGCTTTGATTTTTTGTGTCCTTCCTGTTACGACCTTTGAAAAACAATGCTGTTTGCCTGTCTTCCCTGGTGGGTGGACCTGGTGAGAGGCCGGGTCTCAGGACGGGAGTGTTTACGGCGCAAGCACTGTAAGCTGTTTGTCAACTGCCTGTTTCCAGAACGGCGTGGCTTGGGTTGCATTTAATTATAGTCAATTCTGTTGACTAACACTGGGACTTTTCTCCCCATTGGCCACTGAGACCAGCAACGACGAGGCCTCTGCCCCTCCGGGTCTGGCCCTGTGTGTGTGCGGGCCCTGGGGTGCACGGAGCTTGAAGGACGGGCAGCACAGGCAGGGGTTCGGGGCCTCTCTGGGCAGCCCACTTGAGACCTCAGTGAGCGCCTCAGTGGCCCCTCTGTGACGGAAGGAGGCTCAGGAGGAGGAAGAAGCTGCCGTTCCACAGCCAGGCCTTTCCCGTACGGACTGTCTGTTCTGAGGGGACAGCAGCTGGGGCTTTTCTGCGTGGAGTTTGCCACCTGATTTGGTGTCTGAAAAGCTGGTCCATATTATCCACTGCACAAGTTAATCCCCCAATAGACAGAAAGGAGGTTCTTAGTTCAAAACCATCTGTTCAATACTCAGTCCTAGACGGTCATTTTTTTCTGAATCAGAATGAACCTTAATGGTTTTTAGCTTCCTAACCCTTGCCTCTTTCCACTTTCTGAAATGTAATAATCCGTTGTCTATGTCTGCTGTGTCGTCACCTTGTCATTTACTGCCGTCCCTCTAATCTCACAGCTGCGGTGCTGCAATGCCTGCATGTGGCAGTGCACTAGTCCGGCGGCTTGGCCTTTGCCCTGCAGGCATGTCTGGGCCCCTCCCCCTGCCATTCCGCCACAGGCTCTGAAAACGGGACCTTCCCTCCAGGCCCGTGGACGACCTAGGGAAGCCTGAGCTTGCCAGGTGTTCTTGACACTTTTAAACAATAACAAGATGTGTGGATACATCCAGGCCTCAGGGTTTCTCATACATATGAAACCTCCCCTCTATTAGTTTGCTGGGGCTGCCACCGCAGATTCCCACAACTGGGTCGCTCCAACACGAGATTTATTTTCTCACACTTCTGAAGGTTGGAATTCAGAAATTGAGGTGTCGAAAGGGCTGGTTGAGAGAGAGAAACATCAATGCAAGAAAGAAACATCAATTGGCTGCCTCCAGGGTGGTTAAGGCTTATTTTAAAAGTGTGTTAACCTAGATGCACAGAAACAATGCCCAGGGCTGGCTTGAGGCCAGGGGAAGCCCTTTCCTAAAAGGCGACAGGCCTGGGGCGTGACTGGCTACCACATCCCGCCCAGACAGGGGTTTAGGATCAGGTTCCCCTGTGAGGGAACGTTCCACAGAATCCTTTGTTTTTCAGTCCACAATCCTATGTCATTTCATGTACTTGCCCCATTCCATCTTTCATTGTCTTCAGGATGGGTGACCTTCCATGTCTCCGATGAGAGAATTCAGGAAGGCAGATGTTAGACGGTCTACCAAGGTCTCTCAGTGAGCAATGGCAGAGCTGGAATCAGGATGCGGGCCAGGCGGTGGCCCCCCGAGCAGAGTGGCTTCCCCATCTGTGTGAGTGTCCCCAGGCTGCTGTATGAAAGAGCTGCACGCCATGTGGCTGAGCACAGTGGAAGTGGGTTCTCTCGCAGTCCTGGAGATGGGTCGCCCCCCATCACTACCACCGAGCCTGAGCCCGTGGCTCAGCCAGGCTGCGTCGCTCAGGAGGCACCAGGAAGGAGCCGCCGCTTGCTCCTCGCCTCTCCCAGGTTCCCAGGGCTGCAGGCCTTTCTCCACGCGGGCAGACGCTGTCCTCTTCTGCGTCTGTGATCTACCTCCGCCTCTCACACAAGACACAAGTGAGGGCATTGAGGGTCTGCCCGGATCACCCAGGGCACTGTTTTTGTAACGGGGTACAGGGCATGGGTCCCCTGATAGTAGGGGACCACCCCACAACCCTGCCTATAGGAAGCATCAGAAGGTGTGGCAGTTTAAGGCACAACAGACAACAAAGGCAGGTGATAGCCACACCCTCCTGAAGGGACGGCCTTGGAAGCTGCAGAACTGTCCACGTGACTGTGAGAACATGCAGGGACTCGTGACACAGCCGAGGGACAGGTGCCCACACCTGGATGCCGGTGCATCGCGGGGAACTCTGGCCCTGACAGATGGCCCTGAAGATGGCAGCCGAAGGAGGGTCGAAGTCACCAGGGAGCTGACAGAAATGGCAGACACTGACTTGCCGTAGGAAGGGCTGGCTGGGGGGCCGCAGGGGACGTTCAGAGCTGAGCATTTGCATCAGGGTGGGCTGAAGGCTGAGGCACCCACGGGCTCAGAGATGGTGCGCAGGGCAGGGGCCACGAGGTCTGCTGCCTGGAGGCCTGCCTGAGAGGACAGCAGCAGCGGGCAGAGCCGTGGGGACGGCCTGGCCACGCACGGACCCTGTGACCCAGAGTGCCAAGCCACCGACGCTGCATGGCGTGCTCGCAAACGGGCCTGGTTTGGCGGAGGGAGGCAGGGCTGTGTGTTTTGGGGGTTCTAAGGGAGCAAGACTTAATGGCAGACTTCTGCCCTTATTCTAACCCTGTGTGACCCGTACATCCCCTCCTCTTTCTCACCAGGCTCTTGCTTTGGGAGTTGCGCTTCTTGGTGGTGGGCACTCAAACCCCATGGTTGTTCTAGAACACCACAGGCGGGGTTCTGTGACATTTTCTCACCTCAGAACCCTGAGTTTAATCCCATCCCCAAAGGCCCCTTTTGCACAGACCACATCCCCGGTCACATGAATCAGGACCCCGATGTCTTGTAGGGCGCCCTGGTTCACCCTGCCACCTCACCCCACGCAGCTGCCCGATCCCTCCCGTGATTTACTGCGTGCACGAGGCCCTGTGGACAAAGGGGAGAGAAGCAGCCCAGTCGAGGTAACGGTGGGAGGGGCTGAAATCTCAGACAAGGAAGGTCCTTTCCAAATGTCTCAGAACAAACTGAGGCTGCCTGCCCCCAGGGCTGAGTCAACAGGAAGAGGCCCTGAGCACTGTTTCAGAGCAGCTAGAACCTTCTGGCCAGGTTACCAGCAGGCACCATAGCCCCAGGAAGAACTGAGAATGTGAGAAACCGCATTTGCAGCAGGAAGGCAGCCCTTTCCTCTGGCTAGAAGGTGTTTTGTACGTGGAGAACCAAGAAGAAGCAGAACTATTGTCTTGCTCTTCTTGCTGCGGCCTTCCCCTTCAAGGAGACCGGTCTGGCAGGAAAGGACAGGTGGGGCAATCAAAGCCGGAGACCACGGCTCTCACCTCCATGGCTGGAAGGCTCGCAGACTGGACCCTGGGGCCAGCCCTGAGCTCTCTGGGGAGCACAGGCAGGGCTGCAGGAGAAGGGCCCCGGGAGGGAGGGCGAAGGACGTGGCCGGGAACCAGGGGCAGGTGAGGCTCCTCGGTCAGGACAGGACCCGGTCTGGCTCAGAACGCAGAGACCCTGTGGGCCCTGGCCCTGGGGAATGGAATGAGGACAGAGCAGAGTCCCTCCGGTCAAGCAGAAGCAATTCCACGCCTGTTTCAGCTAGCCTGGGACCTACCTCTGAAATTTCCCGTCCATGCCTGTCAGCGCTCCAGACCCTCCGATCCCCTCAGGCAGAGTCATGTGTCCAGACCACCTGGCATCCCTTCTCGGCCGGTGTGCCGTGAGAGTTGGGAAAACGCGCGGTGCCTGACGGTTTAGTCAGGGGCACTGACCGGGACGCAGGAGAGCAAGAGGCTAGAAGATTGCCAGGCAAGTGGACCGGGGAAAGTCAGACACGAAAATGAAACAAGGCCCAAGAGTTTGACAAGCTGACAGCAAGACCTTATCTCCTCTGACCAAGGACACTTGAGAGTGGAGAGTTCATCCCCCTCCTCCCTGACCAGAGAACTCACAGCCTCCCTGGCCACGAGCCACGGGCGTCGGGAAGAGAGAGAGACAACACCGGACTCCGCACCAGCTTGGGAAGGAGCCTCATGTCTCCCCTGGCAGCTCCCCCTCCCCTCACGCCCGAGGGAAGCAGCAGGTCTGCGCTCCCCTAGGAACATCCCCCCCAAACCCCAGGTTTCTCTGTACAAAGTTGCTTCTGAAAGTTCCAGGCGGGGAGGCTGTTAGGGTTTTAACCCCCCACCTTCTCAGACTGCTCGACTCTGATGGTAATAAAAGCTCCATTCTAATCCAGTCCCCGTGTCTGCTTCTGACTGAGCGGTGGCCGCAGGCAGTACAAGCCCTGGACTCGGTTGCCTTCCGGTTTTGACCTCCTTTCCCTTAGGTTGTCAAGGAAAAAAGATGACAACAGCCAACACAGCAATAGGCATCTGGTGTGCAGGAATCAAAATTATACCTATTTTTTAATTATCTGTTTTTTAATGCCTATTATTAAACCTGTGTACCGTGAGGTGAAAAAGGTTGAAAACTGTGGTCCAGACCGTTTCTCGGCGCCCTGTCCAGACCACCCGACCTCTGACCTCTGACTGTCCTGGGCCCGCGCTAGGCCAGAGAGCACAGGAGGGAACAGTCTCAAGAACACACTTTTCACTGTAAGAACTCTGAACTTTGTTCCTCAGAACACTTTTGGGTTTCTTCTGCTTTTTGTTTAGTGGTGTTTCAGGTCTGCAAACCGTAGACCCTTGAAAAAACATCTTTATCATTTCTGTCTAGCAAAGCCTCTAGACTCTGTCTGAGTTCTTTCAAACAGCCTAGAGAATAATTCTGGTGTTCGGGACATTTGCTGGAGGTGGAGACTTTTAGTTGGCAGTGAGGGGCAAATACCATATGATCTCCCCTTTAACTGGAACATAATCAACAAAAGAAAAAAGCAAACAAAATATAACCAGAGACATTGAAGTTAAGAACAATGTAACAATAGCCAGAGGGGAGTGGGGAGGGGAGAGTGGGAAGAGGGGTTTACAGGAGCTACCATAAAGGACACATGGACAAAATCAAGGGGGAGGGTGGAGGCGGGAGAGGGAGGTGGGTTCGGCTGGGGCGGGGTGGAGGGATGGGGAGAAAATGAAGACAACTGTAGTTGAATAACAATAAAAATTTTAAAAAGAAAAAAAAAAGGAAGAGGAAGAGCCCTGGGGAGAGCGGCTCTCTGTGGCGCACACCTGCTCCTTTCCTCCCCTTCCCCCAGGCACACAGTTTCCTTTCCTCTTTCTCCAACCCCCCACCCTCCATGAACCTCCCTCTCCTGAGCTCCGAGGGCCCTTCTTCTGCCCTTGTTTCCTGAGCCCATTTCTTCTAGGACCCACTTCTTCCACCTCTGTGACTTTCTGAACAAGCCTTCTCTGTAGTCGGGGAAAAAAAGCGACAGGGAGATTTACCCGACATGGACGCATGGAGCCAGCTAACTCCTCTCTTCGAGGGCTTGTCCTCTGCCCTTTCCGAGGCGAATCGAGAGTGTTTATGTCCTGGATCCCCGGATTCAGTTCTTGGGAGTCCTCTCCTCCCCTCCCCACCTCCCTTATTTCCTTGGCACAGACCCTCCAATCTACCCCCTTCCCCCTCCCCCGCAGCGTTCTCCCCTCCCATGCACAGGAGGCAGATGGAGACTCGAGCCCTCGAGCCTTCGAAGGGGCTCCTGACAGCTTGGGCCGCGGCGCTGGAAGCAGAAATGGTAAGAGGAAGGAACTGATTTAAGCAAGAGATGGCAAAGGGGTAGTGCAAGCCCCTAGAGCGTGACCAAGAAACACTCTGCACGTCACAGTGAGTGTCAGGATCACTGGTGGACTGAGGAGGAGGGGCTGCGAAGGACAGAGAACCTGGAATTGGTGGAAATTAGGCAGATGTCCATCACCACCTGTGTTGTTCCAGGTGCTGAGGCGACGGGAAGGAGACGAGAAGACGGTCTTGTCGTCCCTGTTGTTGACGAGGGCAGGGCTGCTTTGCGGAGCGATCGTGAGACCCAGCAAGTCCAGCCCTGGGTAGACCTGTCCCAGAGAACCGAAAACATCTGTGTGCACAAACCCCGGTACATGCATGTTTGCAGCTGCACTATTCATAGTAACCAAAGAGCGAACACCGGGAACGCCTATCAGCGGATGAGGGATAAACACAGTGCGGTCTGGCCATGCAAGAACCCTGTGTGGCCAGCACAACGAATGAGGCGCCACTCCTCCACGCTGCAGCGTGGGCGCCCCGGAAAACGCGGTGCCACTGAGAGAAGCCAGACAGCGGCCCACGTGCTGTGCTATTGCATGTCGGCGAAATGTCCAGAAGAGACAGCCCCACTGACTCAGAAAGCAGATCTGTGGCCGTCTGGGGGCTGGGAGGGGAGTGGGGGAGCGGGGAGCGACTGCCCACGGGTGGGGGCCGCTCTCTGGGGCGATGAAATGTTCGGTGACGAGTAGGGGTGGCTACTGCGCAGCCTCGTGAACGCACGAACCGCCTCCAGGTCCTGCACTTCAAATGGGCGAACTGTGTGGTATCTGAGCTGCATCTCGGTCAAACTGGTTTGGGTTGGTTTTGTTTCGAGGGTTAAAATCGCAGAATACAGAGGATGTCAGCTGGCTGAGGAGGGCTCACATGAGCTTCCTGTGTTCCTCACACTGACGTGGTTTCTCCGCTGTTTCCTCCAGGTGTCTGTCCCCTTGTTTAAATAAAACAAGCGAATGCAATTTGTTGTCACTAAAAAAAACCAACCCAACATGTTTTTCTAGCTATGAGTTCTACGTAGGATGCCTGGAAAGCTAGAAGAAAGGGAAAATACTGACTTTTAAAAAACATTTCTTCTGCAGTATTTGGTCCCTGCTTATCGTTGGTCTGCATCTCTTTCTTCCTCACCCTCTGGTGAGTGTCTGCCGGTGGGCGCAGGTGCACCGGCCACCTCGGTCGGAAGCACCTGCAGGTGGGAAGACAGAGCGGGCACCTCCACAGAGTGTGACAGAACGTCAGGTGGGGACTGACGTCCGGGAGACCGGGTCAAAGCAGAATCGACAGCCCAGCCACCCTGTGCAGACTGTTCTCTGCGACCAGGCCTGGTGACAGTACCTTTTCTACCGTGTGACTCGGTACGAACAGTTGACAGGGCCAAGGGGCGAGGAATGCCGCAGCGCTGGGACCAGACCCCCTGTGACCGACGGTTGTTCGGTTGTTCGTAACCGCTGCTCTTATTAGTCTGGTGCTCATCTCTGTTATGCTGCGGTTCTGGCCGTGGCTCACGCGCGCATTTATGCTACATTTTAAGGAACACTGATAATCATCAGCTTTGACGTGCTTGTCAAGGACAGTGAGGTCGGTCAAAGGTCACAGCAAGAAACTTAAAAAAAATGAAATGAAATCCGGGATGGAGTTAGTTTTGTTCATGTCTGCTCAGTACAAAGAGAATGACAGTTTTTAGGGCTAAAATGAAGTTTGCCACTGAGGGTGTGGTTTCTAACCCGTTTTAGTAAAAAGCAAGTGTCGGGAGCCGACCAACAGCTGACCCCTGACACAGTCGGGACGGATGAGATGCGTCTGCCCACCAGAGGCAGCTGTGGCTGGACTTCCTGTCTATCTCTTCTTGCATGCATGTCTTTGCTATTACTAGGTGGTGGGGTTTTTGAGCACTTGTATTTCAGGTCCACTGATCCGCAGAATTCCGATGCAATTGTACAAAATGCCTTCTTGGCCATAGAACAAAAGTCCCTTGTAACCCCTCCATGGCCTACTTCCCCTACCTATTGGAAGATTAATATTAGACAATGGGCAGGCCAGCTGCCCAAAAAATGGAGAAAAGTTTTACTAGATGTCCCCCTTAGCACAACCCCCCCCCCCCACCTTGGACAGGAGTAATAATTGACAGAACTAGAAGGGTAAAAGAGCAAGGAAAATGCACGAACTATTATGATTTAAGCACGAGGGAACAAATGCAAAGATCATCCCCTGCAAAACGCATAAAGAACCTGGACAGGAAGACAGATGGCTGAGTTAGAAAGCCTAACCACATAGGCCCTTTAATAGTTCACATGTAACCGCTGACTAGCCTAGTGTATCTTTTCGACCTATGCCAGATTCTGAAAACGTTGTTAGACATCAAATGATGTACATGTAAATGTGCTCGAGTGGAAACAAAAGCTGCTCCCCTGAGTTCCCAATTTCCCGTTTCGTCCATCCTGCTGTGGAAGAAGTCTGAAGTCTCAGCGAGGCCACAGCGAGGCCAGTGACCAACCAGAGTGTCCGCTGCGTGTAAAGCTCAGTCCTCTGGAGCTTGCAGACGGCTGCTGCAGGTCCCAGTAGCTCCTAGATCCACATGGTTGCCGCCCCCCCCCCCCCCCCCCCAGCGAGAGAGAACCCGCAGAGCAGAGCTCAGCCTGAGTGTGTTACTGGGTGGGGGTGGGTTGAGAGGGAGAGAGAGGGAGAGAGGGAGAGAGAGCGCTTCTTTGTTCCCCTGGGATTGTAACCAGGAGCTTTTTCAAAAGAACTGATCAACCTCCCAAGTTTTTGTGAGCTTTTGATAGGTCCACACTCCCCAGTTAGTCTGCAGCCCCGAAGGTTCAGCGCCGCCCCCAGCGCCCCCCCCCAACGATCTGGTACCAGAGAGGGGAAGGAATGGTGGGCAACGCTGCGGCCCCCTGGGGTGTGAAGCAGGCAGGCTCCTGCTCCCCAGTGTATGAAGTTCAGTGTCTGCTCCCCTCTGCCCCCCTTTCTTTATGAACGGTCTGCTGACCACCCACAGTGGCAGCAGGCGGGCCCTGCTGGCTGGGGCTGACAGCAGGGGTGGCCCTCGGAAGGCTGGGGAGCAGGGTGCTGTCTGGGAGTGCTGCTGGGCTGCTGCCTTCAGCCTCTGTGTCTGCTCTCCAGTTTGGTTGCTCTCCCCCTGGGGGAGCTTTAGAAAGCAGGGGGCCTGCCGCCTTCCCCAGAGAGGGGAGTTCAGTGGTCCAGGTGAGGTCTGGGCCCTGTCATTTCTCCGGCTCCCAGGCGGCTGCAGTGGCAGCGGAGCTGAGAACGAGTCAAGAGAGGAGGACCCAGTACCAGGAGAGTCTGGGCCGGGGGGCGGGGCAGGAGCCCCTGGGGAGTATGGCGAGCTCCTTCCCCACAAGGCTGGGCCCCCAGAAAGTGCAGGGGAAGACGAGGGGAGAAAGGGGAAGGAGGGAGAAGGGTGGAGGTGGGTGGGTGCAGGGGGAAGAGAGGGAGGAGGAGGAAGAGGGGTGTAGGTGAAGGAGGGGCAGCTCGCCCCTGGCTTCCCTCAGGGGCCTTTCAAACCAGCAGGACACTCATTTCTGCCCCAGCGCTCAGAGGTGGCGCACAAGAGGACCTGCTGAGTGCTCCGCCGGCTCAGAACCCGGGCTGTTTTCTCACGAGTGGCGTTCTTCCCTTCGTCTTCGCTTCCTAGCTGCAAAGCATGCAGCCTCAGCAGCTGGTCGCCCACATCCTTCTCGATACAGCCGGGCTCCAGAGACTGGAGGCCACAGAAGCTACCCAGGCCCCAGAGGGCACAGGCCTCAGTCTCTGGCAGGCATCTGGGAGGGAGTCTTTCTGTTACATAGTTTCAGAAGTTCCTGCGCAAGTTTCGACCACAAAGAGTCAACAAGATGATAAAGGTCAAGTGTTTCTCCCAAAGCCTGGCACACTGTGAGCACTTACTACTACCTTTGTCAATAGGATGAAGGAAAAGAAAATGAGGTGCATGTCTATGGAGAGGAAGACACCTCGGACAGCTCCATGACGTGACAAAAGACACTCGAACAATTCTGGGGAGGACAGGGCTGTGAGTGCCCGAGGTGACCTGGCAAGTGACAAGGAGTCAGCCAGGGCAGGATTCGGCCCCAACACCCCTGCCAGCATCCTGCAGGTGCAGTGTGGCAGCCACAGGTCCTCCTGTTCGCCCCTCCCAGGGAGCCCCTCAAGGGCTGCTCGGCATGGGTCAGCCCTTCTCCGCACCAGCCGGTGCACCCGCAGGCACGGAGCACAGCGGTCCCCTGCCATTAGGACCCTCTGCCAGGGCAGCTGGTGTCCCTTCAAGTGCGTGTCCCCCAGCAGCACCCTCCCTGTCAGGCTGCGGTGGAAATGTCACCTGTCGGACGGAAAGATGCTGGGACCAAACGCTTCATGAGGCTGCAGCAGCCAAATGAATGTGAAATGCCCACTCTGATGTGCTTTCCTGAGACTGAGGCCTGTTACCGGCTGGTTTGGAGAATATTCTGTGTGTTTGAACCTGCCTGGGAATTGAATGCGTGTTGGAATGAAGGCTCTTTGTAAGCATTTGCATGTTCATTACATTTTCCCCCAACGTTTTATTTGGAAAACTTAAATCCATAGAAAAGTTGATGGTTTAGATATCCTTCATCAGCATCACTATTAACACTTCACAGCATCGGCTCCCCCTCTCTCCACAGTCATACACCCCACTGCCACACACACACACATGCATGTATGCACACACCAGCACACACCTGCACATGTGTGCACGTGCCCGCACACCCCTGCGCGCACACACATGTTAGTGCCTGTGACATTTTGAAGTGTCTAACACTCCGTGGTGAGCCGTGGCTTACGTGGCAACATTTCCACCCCAACCTAGTGGTTCAAACACTATGTAAGGGGGTATCTGACAGCTGGCTACACCTCGGAACCAACAGACAAAGGAAGCGCAGCAGGGCGTCTGGCTCACCGCCAGAGCTGCCCAGACATCGGCTATGTTACTGAATCAGTGTGTCGGCGAGTTTGGCCAGAGTCCCACGGCTCCGTCCATCAGCTCTATTTCAAGGCCATGTTGCTAAGCGAATACGCACTTCAGAACCGCCTCCTCGCCCCCATGAGCTGACACTTCTTATGGCTACAGAATGGTCCTCTTCAACTCTAGTAGTGCTTTTTGCCTTAAAATCTGTTTTGTATGATATTAATACAGTAAAAGCCACTTTCTGGGTTAGAATTGGCCCAGGACATCCTTTGCCCTCTTTTCCGATTTTTTTACGGTCTTATGTTTTCTGTGGGTCTCCTAAAGACAGCTCAAGATTCATTCACTATTAACTTAGAAAGTACAGTCTGACAATCTTGTCTTTTACTGGATCATTGAGTCCACTTACTTTTGGATTTATTTCTGTCACATTACTCTATGCTTTCTATTAGTTCTGCCTTTCTTTTTTCAAAAATGCTATCTTTCCTACGGCCCTGTTGGAGTAATCTCTTGGCTGAGTACTCTTTCCCATTCTGCCTTTCCTTCCTCAGTCCCAGCCCTGCTGACACTTGGGCCCAGACAGTTCCGGGCTGTGCGTCCCCAAGGGTCTGCCTCGTGCGTCCTGGTGCTTTTCGCATCCAGAGGCCCGTGATGCCCCTCCAGCGGGGACAGCCAGAAATGTCTCCAGACGTCACCCAGGGTCCCCCGGTGACACAGTGGCCCCTCTCTCCAACTGAGAACTGCTTTTCTGGGGATGAAGTTATGCATGAAATTTTAACTTATGTAATGTGTCCAATTCTCAAATAAATCTTTATTAATTCTCTGAGATGCAACTGAAACTTTGAAACACTTGCTCTTCCATTGTTCCCCTGAGTTTTAGTTGTTTTTTAAACCCAGAGTATACTGTATTTTTCCACGTATAATGTACACCCATCATATTTTTGGCTCAAACTTGCAGGAAAAAAAATCTTTCATTTAAAAAAGAAATTCAATTATTTATATATTTATATTTAGAAACAAAACTGATGATCATAGTCCAGGGTTTTATTTTGCATATGGATATCATTATTGCTTTCCGGAGTTACACTTTAAATGTATATGCATAAATAAAATAATTAAAAACATTTATATGGGTATGGAATTTGTACTATCCATATATAATGCCCATGGTTATTTTTCCCTCCAAAATTTGGGCAAAGCATGTGCATTACACACGGCACAAGACGGCATTACTGTTGTTTGGTGCAGCCGGTGTTTATCTGGGCATACGTGAGTAATTACCACTCTCTTCCCCGTAGTTCTTACAGGCCGTCACTTCCGCCTGGGGGTCATTTCCTTCTGCCTAAAATACATCTTTTGATCTTCAGACAGTCAAGGTCTTTTGAAGTCAAAAGCTCTTAACTTTTGTTTGTCTGACTCTTTATTTTATCTTTTTTCCTGAAAGAATTTTTTTTTTTGCAGGATATCCCCTTCTCAGTTGACAAAGATCAAAGATTTTTGATGTACTTGGATGGTGTCCTATCCCTTTCGGCACCTGCTACGGCTGAGATGCCATCTGGAGGCCTAACTGTTCTTCCTCTGGCGGGAACCTGCCTTCTCTGCGTTTGGTGTCTGCAAGTTTCGCTCTGGTGAGAGTTCTGATTTGGTCGGCTTGGGATGTGTGGGGATTCCTGAACTGGTAAACTGCTACCTTTCATCAGCCACCATCCTTTCAAATATTCAAATGCAGGTACACTTCAAAAAATGTGTGGGTTCGGTTCCAGACCACTGCAACAGAGCAAATACTGCCATGGAGAGAGCCGCATGAATTTTCTGGATTTCTAGTACACACCTAAGTCATGTTCACACTGTGTGTAGTCTCTTATGTGCACAATAGCCTCACTGCATTTTGCCATGTACGATGCTCATTTTCTTGCACAGATTCCTGAGGGAAAAATAAGGGTGCACATTATACATGGTACAATGATGACATACCATGGGGATAGTAATAGGCATAATAATCCTGTGAATGATGCCCACGAAAATGTGGGTGCGCATGATACACGGCAAAATACATTGTGTCTAATAAACCAATGTATCTACCTTAAGGGAAAGTACTGTATTGCTACAAACGCTGACCGACGTCTGAGCCCTCAGTGAGTCATAACCCTTTCCTGCGGCAGGGCCTTCAGGCCCTAAACACCCACAGCGCCTGTGCCCAGCAGTGAAATGAGTGCATCTGCCCCATCCTCCCTCCCCTCTTCCCCCGGACTCTGGTGGGACAGCTGACAGGTCACCTCACTCATTCCTTTGTGGATCTTGTACCGTGACCTTCACAGTCTCCATCTTTACATTGCTCTGCGCTGCCCCCTTGGGAACGACTTCGGGTTCGCCCTAAGAGTGCCGGTGACTTTTACCTGTCACCGTGGCAAGGCCACAGCAACCACGGGTTTGGTCCATCCCCCAGTCTGAATGTTGCGGTAAGCACTGTTCTAGATGAGATGAACGCTGGAATCTGCAGGCTTTGAGTAAAGCGGACGGCCCTTGGCGCTGCGGGTGGGTGGGCCTCCTCCAGTCAGTTGGCGGCCCTAACAGAAGACAGACCGAGGTCTCCCGAGGAAGAGAGGGTTTTGCCTTGAGACTGCTGTGGACTCAACTGAAATGCCGACTCTCGCCTGTCAGCATTCCCTTCACATGTGGGACTCGCCAGCCCCTGCTTCGGGGTGAACTGGTTCCCCACAGTGAGGTTCTCTCTCCACGCTCACACTCTCTCTCTCTCTCTCTCTCTCACACACACACACACACACACACACACCCCTTAGCGGTTCTGTCTCTCGGGAGAACACCGACGAACGCACTCCTCCTTTGCTCTCGCTCCCTGCTTCTCCCTGTAGCTGTGTCTCCTCTGCTGTGAGGCCTCCTCTGACTTTCCCATTTCAGTGGCTATACTGTTCATCCCTCGGGGTCTATCTGCCCCTCCTCCAAAAACGTTTGGTCATTTCTCAGTGTGCAGCAGGTGTAGTTATTGTAATTATCGCTCCTAACGATTCTTTCCCTCCCTTGTAAGAGCATTACCCACCCCCCTGGTGCTGCCAGTGCGCTTCTCCCTGGGAGTAGGACACTCCCCACTCTGTTGACGCTGGATTTCTCCAAGTCTTTGGCCAGAAAAGCAGAAGTGACTAGCTCCATGTCCAAGCAGAAGCTTCGAGAACTATTGTGGGAGTTGGATTTCTCTTTTATTTAAAAAATTTTTTATTGTTGTGCAATTACAGTTGTCCCCATTTCCCCCTTTTACTCTCCCTGCCCCCCCACCACATTCAACCCCCCACCCCATTGTCTTTGTCCATGGGTCCTTTATACGTGTTTCTTGATGTGACCCTTCCCCTTCTTTCCCCCGTTATCCCCGCCCCCGGGTCACTGGGGTGGGGCAGTTGCATTTCTGTCCCTGTGTGGCACGTCCCTCAGCCTGCATTCATTCGAGAAGGAAGAAGTCGCAGAACCATGGCTGACCTCCAGCCCCTTGTAAGATGAGTAAGAGATCTTTGTCTTAAAAGCTGCTGAGACTGGGGTTTCCTGCGTGACCACTGCCACGCAGAAGAAGGCAGCCTCTGTGCTCTGCTGACGTTGGTGATGTCACCTCTGCGGATGTAACTGGGAGCGGTGCATGTGGGACCTCTGACTGTTTCTAGCCGCATCTGGAGTCCTCAAGGGCCTGGCTCAGGGGTGGGCGGTTTCTGCTGGCTCTAGTTCCGTTTTGGTCGCCGGGTCTCCCAACAGCTCACCCTGAGGTTTTATTCAGTCTCCCAGGTGGAGTGACCTGGGGCTGCGGACCTACTCTTTGAGATGAATTCTCAGAAAAGAGCTGTTTTGCCCCTCTACCCAGGAAGCAAATCCAAAACCAAGAAGGCATCCTTCTAGTCCCCGGCAGGGGTGTGTAGCAGGCTGAAGAATGGCCCCAAAGGTACCGGGCACCTGTGAACGTGACCTTATTTGAAAATAGGGTCTTTGAAGATGTGATGAAATGAAGGATCCTGAGGAGGGAGATTGTCCTGGGTTATCGGGGTGGGGGGAGGCGCCCTGAAATGCACCCACAAGTGTCCTCATCAGAGAGGCCGAGGGAGACTAGACACAGGGTGGAGGCGGCAATAAGGAGATGGTGGCAGAGGCTGCAGTGGTGCGGCCACCACCAGGGGAGAGGCCTTCGGAGCAGACCAGGAGCACCGTCTCCCGCACCTCTGAAGGCTCCTCGGATGCCCAGATGCAGCCTGTTGCTACTGGTTTCAGACTGCTGGCCTCCAGGACTGAGACAGGACACATTTCTGTTGTTCCAAGTCACTGGCTTGTGCCCCTCGCTCGCGGCAGCCCCAGGAAACTCACACGGGGGCGGGGGTGGGTGTCCTCGGCTGCTGCCTCAGCCACACACAGAAGCGGGGCTCTCTGGGGTTTCAGATTCATGGGGAGGTGTCTCCTTTAGACCCTGCCTTGGGTGAGTCCTGAGCTTTGTCTCCTGTCCCCTGACCCTTGGGAGTGGCTGGGATCTACAGGGTTTGTCAAACGCCCTCAAGGGGAAAGGGGACACTTGACCGGCTTGTCTAGGCTTAGGCCCCTGAATATTCCTTCCTTCCTTGCTAGGACACACACGGGACATTGCTCTGTAGACATTAGGTCCAGCGTTTTAGTTAACAGAGTTGACTTCACCAGAGGGGCAGGGAGGTGGCCTGCTGCGCCGCGCTGCGGGACGTGGACGTCCAACTTCAGCCTCCCTCTCACTGAGACTGCCTGCGGCTTGTGGCCAAGTGATAGAGGTGTCCAGAGAGTGCGCAGATTTCCTCATTAAAGAGGTGTCGAGACATAAACAGTTGTTAGGACAGTGAATTTGTGGGAGGGCCTGTTTTCAGATCCAAACCAATGTCCAGCAGAGTTGGGGCCTGTGTGTGCAGGGCGGAGGTGAGCAGAGGCCTCGGTCCCGAGATGCCGCTGGTCCCACCCACCCCCACAACACAAAACCCCTCGTCCTCCCTGGCAGGGTGGGGCAGGGGCTCAGCCGTCAGCTCCTGGTCCAGCAGGACCCAAGCCCTTCTCACCCCGCCCCGTCTCCCCGCCATGTCTCCCAGTCTCGGTAGGAGGCTGCTCGCCCCCTGGCATCCAGCCAGCCAATCTCAGGCTTCACCTGTTCCCCTGGAGCGCTTCAGGATGACCACCTCTGGAGGGAAGGTGCTTGGTCACCTACTCTGCCAGGAAGCCACACAGACGATGCGTCATTGCTGTCCTGCCCCCTGCACCCGGCTGGGTAGGGTCCAGGACGGGAGAATCCCCGCCACCCCGTCAAGCTCTCGCTGGCCTGCCTAGGGCTCTCGTTCACACTCTGGAAACTGACAGGCTGATGGGAGGGCAGGAATGCCCCGGTGTGACGTGGGGGAGCTCGCAGAATCTCTGGGAGCGCTGGAGGGGCTGTCCCGCGGGGCTGGGCAGGGCTCTGTGTCTACAGCGCAGCAGAGAGGGCATGGGGACGCAAGGAAGGGATCACACCGGCAGGGTGAGCATTTCTTGGACAGATGAAGGGGGCGGGGGCTTGAGTGAGGGAAAAAGACCACCGAGGGCCCACGGTGGGTGTAGGACAACTGGTGGGACGTCTCCTTCTCTTCTGTCCGAGCCGGATGCGCCCACAGGCCCCTGTCACTCATCAGGGGTCCCAGGGAGGGACAGAACCAGTTTGTCCCTGGCCTCAGACCAGCCCCAACCAGAGGAAGGGACATGGGAAAATACGGCTGTCACCACCTCACAATGTTACTGAAAATAACGTAAAAATACTGAGCTGGCAAATGAACGCAAGGAAGGTCCACAAACTTCTGATTTTCCCCCCATGAGGCTCCATGTAAAAAATGTCAAGTTATGTCAAAAAGTGTTTTTCGTATTTGGGGGGAGCCTTTGACGAATGGGTGTTAGGGAGCGATCCGGCAGAGAGGAAGGGACGTTTGTCAAGTTTGGGAGTTGGTTGCACTGTGAGATTCTGTTTGTGGTAAGCGGCGCTCTACGGGGCGAGTGCTGGGTGGGGGGGCACCGGGGTGGGCGCCTTCAGTGGAGATGCTCGCCCTTAGGTCTTTCCAGCCCCACGTCTGTCTGTCTGTCCATCCGTGCAGAGGCAGAAACTGACTGGTAACAGGTGGGGGACAGTCTGAGGTGGAGCTCAAAGCCCAGTGCCCTTCCGCTCTCCCTCCTTCCTACACTGGGAGCTCCCAGGTGTGGCCGGGCGCTCGCCCCGCCCCGGCTCCCAGCTGACAGCGGGCAGGGACGCAGGACTCCCACCCAGCAAAGGCACCTCAACGAGGCTCGCCAGAGCCTTGCCCAGCGCCTGACAGCCTGCAAACGCAACGTCACAAACACACGCGGGGCCGAGAATAAACCTTTAATGGGGCCCACGCTGCACGAGACGCAACAGGGAGAAAAACAAAGCCCTGGGAACCCAAAGCCCGCACTCTGCGCAGTGCGGTTTCTGGGATCATGGGTCGGCCGTCCAGTGGGATGTCATAGCACCGGTTTTCACTCCTCATCCTAAGTACGTTCAGTTCTCACAATTAAAACTCGTTTCTTCTGATAGCGAGCCTAACGGGCCGAAACGACAGCCTCAGTGGGTAAGGCCTTTACCAAGCAGCCAGTTCCCAAGACGGAGTCCTTTGGCCAAGGGAGCTTTTCAAGACCAGCTCTCAGGCTGTTCAGACACGGTCCCAGGTCGCCGAGTTCCAGACTGGGCCTTGCTCGGGCGTCTGGGCCCCCGTTGGCCGTGCTCTGATGGCCTCTGAGGTGGCTGTGAGATGCAGGACATGCCCTCTCCTCAGGGACTAGCTGGTGGGCAGGCCCCCCCCTGACGGCGGCCTGAGGCTGCAGGCATCCCCAGCACCCTCCCTGCCACCTCTGGGGAGCTCTGTGACGACACTCAGTTTGTCAAAGACTTCGTTCTCGTCAGAGCTCGGGAAGGAGACAAACAGAAGCCTGTTGCAATGAGGCTGGCTCAAAAACTGCAGGAGAGAGAAAGAGAGTTATTACATTTCCCCACTTCTTGTCCTGGGCTAACAAAGGTTTCACACGGAGCTCCTGGCTGAGGACGCTCTTTGAAAGAACGTGGCAAGAACGTATGGGAGTCCTCACAAAATTAAACCTGCGAAGACCACAGGGCCAGCAATTCCGTTTCTGGGGAGCCACCCGGGAGCCCTGCAGGCTGGGTCTCAGAGATACTCGCACACCTGCGCCCCGCCCACCCGTCCCCGAAGCCCGGGGAAAACTGCCCAAGTGTCTGCCAGCGGGTGGACAGACGGACAGACGGACACACGGTGCAGGTCACTCAGCCCTGACTGGGGAGGGGACTCAGACACCTGCCACCACTCGGGTAGAAATTAGGTGAAATAAGCCGTAGAAGGGCAAGTACTAGATGAGCCCACTTGTACGAGCCACCCAGAGTGGCCAAACTGATAGGGACCGAAGGCAGTGGGGCAGCTGCCGGGGGCGCAGGAGGACCAACGGGGAGATGAGCAAGCTCTGGGGGCAGGTGGCGGTGACGGCCGCACAGCAACACGCGCTATCGTTGCCACTGAACTAACTGTACAGGCAAAGCGGTCGGCCGGCAGATTTCATGTCGTGTGCTTTTTACCACAATTAAGAAACAGCGACAACAACCTTGCAGCTCGTTTTCTCAGTGACCGCGGGCTGCCTGCCGGTCACACCGCGGCGGCACCGACACGGCCTGGCCGTCCTTCCTCCAGCGGGCAGGGGCACCGCAGGCTGGGAGGTGTGTCCTGGGGTAATGAGCAGACTCCCCCGTGCGCCCCCCGGCTGAGTAAGGGACCTCCTGGGGGCTGACCCGCGTGCCCCCTGGTTCCAGCCCCTCCACCCTGCACGGTCCAGGGTGGCAGCCACGAGCCACGGGTGGCGACTTGAGACGCAGCTCGTCCGGACCGACACGTGCTGTGCCAGGAGCACACAACACAGGCCACGCTCCGCAGACTTGGGGAGAGAGGATGCGTTTCAGCACTTTCTTAAAATATTGACTACATGTTGAATTATTTTTGATATATTGGGTTATATGAAATAGATCGCAATGAATATCTTTTGCTTTTTTAAAAAAATGTGGCTACTGGCTACTTGGAACTTTAAAACATCGGCGGCTCACGTTTTATGGACACGACCGACCGGCAGGCCTTGTTGCTCCCAGCCGCGGGCCGGTCGGGCAGCAGCCTCGTCGGTCCACCTTGCTCAACAGCGAAGGTGCACACACGGTTCCCGAACACCTGCGGCTGCACGGTCTCCACCTGCGACCCCTGTGGGCCCACCTGTGCTCCCAACCTCCACGACGGGATGGAGATGCAGTTTTCAGAGCTTGGCGTTGTCTGCCCATTGCCTCCAGCCTTTTCCTCCTGGTCCCACCTCTAACGGATCAGTTCTGATGTGATCCCCACCCTCCCCTGGGGTCTACGCGATCTGGGCTCACAGCTGCCTGCTGGTGTGGATTTGCAGAAGCCCCCCACCGGGGGAGGGGCATGAGGAAGGAACCTGCCCAAACCCTCAGGTCCAGTGGATTCGGAAGAATGGACTAGGAGCTGCTGTCGATGCGCCCGGGAAAGGGGACAGGCGGAAGAACAGAGGGAGCTGCGCTCACTCTCCAGGAAGCGTGCTGGGCTGGGGTCTGGTCCGGACTCACGCAGAAGCAGCTGGTGACCGGCCCACGGCACCGCGTGGCGAGGACCTCACTGCTGCTCCTCCCCGTCCCCAGCAAATCTCCTGACTCAATCCTTCTCTGGGCCCCGGCTGCCAGAGGCTCTGCGTTCTGTGTCAGATGGGGTCTTCCTGACTCGAGGAGCCTCAGCTTCCTCTGGCCACCGGGCGAGTCCTGCGCCTTCCCCTGGGTCCTTCTGCAGCAGCCCCTCAGGTACCCCTGGGCCGGCCCCGCGGTCCGGGCTGCAGGGCCTTGCAACCTTGGAGGTGAGAGGTCACACGGGCGGCCCTTCGCTGTGCTGGCCTCCTGGTCTCCGGCTGCTGATGTGCACGTCCGCACGTCGCCCCACCTCTCCTTTCCTGCCAGGCCGGTCTCTTGGATGGCGAAGCTCCAAGCAAAATTAGCAGGAGAATTGTTTTCCCTCTCGGTTCTCCATGTACCAAACACATTCTACCCAGAGGAAAGTGCCGCCCTGTTTGCTTCCTCTGCTGCAAATTCTCACCTTTCATCCTCAGAAGGTTCTTGGCTCATTGTGGGGCTTGCAATCTGGTTGGCATTCTTGCTAGAAGGTTCCAGCCACTCTGACACCTTTGCCTGGGGTCACGTGTCCCTGATCCCCCTCACGGTACAGGTGCTCACCACCCAGCTCCCACGAACATGGGACCCCAGGGCCCGCCCTCCAGAGGAGGCGGCGTCTCGGCAGGGGTGCGCGGACTTCCCGGGGGCCTGTGTTGGCGGACTGGCCAGTGTAGGGACAAGGCCTGACATCAGTGTCACGTCTGAATGCTAACAGGGCCAGAGAAGCGGGAAGAGACACGGCCCCGGGACACCACATTTCAGAGGTGGGGACTCGGCCCTGAAGACCCTGGTCCTGTGGAGCAGGGCGTGCAGGGTCTTCCTCTCCACGGGGAGGGGCCTAGTGTCGTGGCTCAGCCTGGCCACAGCTAAGGAAGAACCGTGCGAGGTGGTGCCGGGTCCGTGGGGGAGGGGTTTGTCGGGGACCAGGGGTGTGGCTTGGGCTACTGAGACCAGTGACGGCGGGAGCTTGTGGCCCTGGCCTCACTCCTGCAACCCCTCAGGAAAGGCCGAGACCTGCAGAGCTGCTCTGGGGGCCCCGTGGTACTGGGGTGGCCGCTGACAGACACAACAGGGTGTCCCGACCTCCTGCAGGCGGGAGGCACACACCCCCATCCAGGCACGCGGAGCTGAGTGTCTCCCCAGGAAGCCTCCTTGCTTGTAGCCCTTCATGAGTGAGGCCCATATCCAGCCCATGGCGAGTGGCTCCCAGGCCCTCTGGCCTTAGCTTGGGACATCTCCGAAGCCCCCAGAATGGGCGGAGGCCTCTGCTAGGACTGCACCCCACCCACCTCTGCCCCCACCGTCCTGCTACCATCCACCCTTAGAGGGCTATTCCCAAGGGTGCTCCCCACTATGGCTTCTGGATGCAAATGTCTGTCTCAGTGTCTGTGTCCTGGGGAATGAGAGCAAAGGGGGGGCCCCTTGGGCATCCAGGTGGGAGAGCAGCCTCGGGAACACACCTCTGTGCCTCCCTTTCGGCTGGCTGGGCACAGGCCCCAGGAGCGGCTCAGCAGGCAGACACATGTGTCCCTCCAGGAAAACACACCGGCCCAGCGGAGGCGGCCCTGACTCGGGAAGCTCCACTAGGTCACGGTTTCCCCTCCATCCGGCTCCCCGCCACCTACCTCCTTCAGGTGCTGTGGGAGCCGGTTCCCCCGGGAGAAGGCGCGCTTGGTCCTCTTGTAGACGCACCACAGCAGGGCGAAGCAGCCCAGGAGCAGCAGGCAGGCCGCACACACCGCGGCCCCCAGCACGGCGGCCACCACGATCCAGGAGGGGCCCATTTCTGCAGGGAGGATGCGCTGTCACCTTCCTGTCCTTACCCGCCGCCACCTCACACTGTTCTCCCCACCCGGGTGCAGGGCGCCCTCGCTCACTGGCGCTTCAGATGAGCCCCCTCTCCGATCTTCCTCCCAGCCGGGTTTCTGGCATGGCTGCCGGCACACTCACACAGGAAATAATGAGCAAGAACTCGGATCCCCCATCCTCACTCGTGGGCAGCACAGAGCCCCCGTCGGGGACACACCTGTTCTCCCAGGGCCCCAGAGCCCACCACACAGCTGTGCTGTGACATCTTAAAACTGCGAGCGCCCTCGCCAGGGCTGCCGTCCCCACCCCTGCACCCAGACCCACACTTCTTTCTGTGGCTCCTCGCCACCCGAGGCCACCGTGTGCCTGTCCGGGCACAGTTGAGGCTGCCCAGGGGACTCCCGGGCCGCTCTGGAAGCATTTCCCATAAAAAGCTGGGGCTCCTTCCTCTGCCCCTTGAGGTGAAGGTCCCCTCCTGCACCCAGAAGTGTCTCCTCCCAGATCCAGAGTCAGCCCTTTACCACGTCACCATCACGCCATCCCTGCGGGAGGGCATCGGCATGGGTCATGGGTGGCAGCCTCGCATGGACACCGAGTGACCACCTGTCTCCGCCTGTTATTATGTTACTTCCCCTCCCTCCTCCTTCCTCCCTAACGCCTGTCAGCGACGTCCCCTCCCGAAGCACTCACCAAACAGATCTGTTTCCACGCTTCAACGGGCGCCTGGCCTTACCTCTTGACAGAATCTATCCAGGAGGCCACTGCGGTTATGCGTGGCCCTGGCTCTGCCCCAGCCACCCGCCCTCTCTGTGCCTGACCCCGCACCCAGCAGCGTCCTCCGGATCAATCCCTGAGCCTTGGTGCTGAGTAGGGTGAGGAAAAACCCTGTCCTTTCGGAGCAAGTCACTCAGGGGACTGTTGGTGGGGGATGTCCATCTCGGAGACAGCAGGTGCTCCTGCAGCTCCTCCGTCAGCTGCAGGTACCCGCAGGCCTCTGCTTGCACTCCCTGCCCCTGGGGCTCGGCTCCCAGCTGCCCCCTAAACATCTGGCCAGGGGCAGGTATTCTGTCCACCTGCCTCTCTCCCTCATCCTCGGGGAGCGGCCTCCTCATCTCCCCAGCTTGTGCCCTGGCTGAGTTCAGAGGGCCCCACCCCCTAGGTCACCGGTGAACTCTTGTTCCACCCACCATGGTCCAGGGGTGGTGCTTTCCAGCCCCCACTTTCGGTGCAAACATGAGTTTCTTGGTGGATGGGGGGGGTCACGTGGCAGGAGGGCTGGCTGGAGTGGCCCCAGTCCACCCCTCCTGCACAATAGGACTTGCACTTGGGATCGGACATCCTGGCTCTTGAGGAAGTTCTGGGATCCCACACGCCCATCTGTCCTTTCTTCAACGTTTCGGGAGTCCTCCAACTTGGCTACTCCCCAACCTCACCCCTACGCACTGACAGAACACGGGTGGCTGGGCCACCCTGACGAGCCCCAGAAAGCAGGGCCTGGGCGCCTCGTGTCCCCAGCCAGGAGAAACAGCGTCTCGGACAAGGATGACAGCCCATAGGCACACCTGGTGGATGGTGACAAAACCCTGAGGACGCTTTTGGGACTGACCCCGAGGGAGAGGAGGGACAAAAGAGAGGGCACTACTTCACACAGGCCGAGGGTCTCGGGAGAGTCTCTTCACCAACACCCTCTCCACAAAGCTCTCGACCTTGTTGATTCCAGTAGGCCACGGGGCTGGCACCTGGCCTCTCCGTTTCATCCACGGGGACGTCGCACCCTCGCTCACCTGCCGGATTAACCTGTGTTGCAGGTGGGCATCCATGGCACAGACAGCCTGCGCTCAGCCCGGCCTGTGCTCTGTCGCTTACCAGCTGAGCAACTCTGGGTGGGTCACCCCCCCGAGCCCCCCCATTCCTGATCCCTTCTGTAGGAGAGAAGACCCTTACGAAGCTGTCACGCACACGTGTTGTGAGGTTTGACTGAGATACAGTGTTTAAACAAACCTAAAAAGATGTTTGGCAAAAGTCAGTCGTCAATGGGTCCTACTTCTCCTTTTCTTTTACAAAATGTTTGGTTTTTGTCGGTGAATGGGTGATTACTTCTAGTCCCAACATATTTGAAAAACTGCTCTCTTTGGTCACATTGTATGGCTCACGCCGTGTTTCGTGACATAAACCTTGGGAATCCCTAAAATGTGACTTCAACACTATCGTTATCGTGACGGCATCGAACGCGCACCCAGGGCGAGCTCCTTGCTGAGCCCGCTGAGCCCCTGCCCCCTGCCCCCTGCCCCCAGCGTCCAGCGGCACTTCTCACTCTTCCTGCTTTACCGAGGAGGCTGCTGCAGGGTAGTTTGGGGCTTGCCCAGTCACGCTGTGCTGGAGTTCACAGCCGGGAAGGACGGGACAGCCAGGAAGGATGGGACATGGGGACAATCCGGCGGTTCTCAAGGCTTTGGGAGAACAGATAGTAAGCGTTGAGAGGAGACAGGGACGATTGATTCCAAGGTCAGGGGTTGTCATGAACCAGCAGGGTGGGGTCCCGCGGGAGAGAACTCAGGTTCAAGCACAAAAGACTCTCAAGAGCAATAAAGTGAGGGAGAAAAACGCAAAGAGGGCCTGTGGAGACAGTGTGTTGTGCAAACGGAAGGCAGGCTTTTGTTGCTTAAAGGCACTGCTGACAGGCTCAGCCAGCTCATGCCACAGAAGGGGGCTCAGGCAGGTCCACTCAGCCACTGACCTTGGACCTCAGCCCAGACGGGGGGGGGGGGGGGGGGGCGGGGGGCGCGACAGGAGGAAGGAGGGTGACCAGAGACTCCCCTCCAGAGAGACAGCAAGACTCTTCACTTCCCGCGAGGTTCTGCAGTCCCGAGAAACCGGCTGCGTCCAGGGTAGAGCAGCTCTGACCACACTGCAGGCCACGCTGGGGACGGGGAAGGCCCCTGGCCCAGGCACGTGAACCGGGGGCTCACCGAAGAGGACAAGAGCCAGCAGACAAGAAGGTGCGGGACTGCAGGCCTGTGAGGCCCAGGCTGATCTCCAGGGACAACACAAACATTCCAGAGGGGATAATTAAGTGGTTGTTTACATACCCTTGAAAGAGGTAAGGGTGATAAGTAAAAACAATGACATTAGGGCACCAAAAAGAAATCAGCTCAAGAGCTGGCTGGTGTGGCTGGCTGGTGTGGCTCAGTGGACTGAGCACTGGCCTGTGAACTGAAAGGTTGGTGGTTCAATTCCTGGTCAGGGCTTGTGCCTGGGTTTCGGGCTAGGTTCCCAGTAGGGGGTGTGAGAGGGGACTGATCGAGGTTCCTCCAGCAGGCTGAGGTTCCTTTCTCTCTCTTTCTCCCTCCCTTCCCCTCTCTTTACAAATAAATAAATCAACTCTTCAACAACAACAAAAAACACTTAAAGAAATTTGTTCCAAGTGGTTGCCTTTTCTCTTCTGGACTGAGTTCCTTGTTGGTAAATTATGGCATATTATGGGCTGGTTCTGCTAATCCTCCGGAAAGGTGTGGAAAGCGCAACTATGCTAGGCATGCTGGTCCGCAGGGCGGCTTCCCTGAGAAGGAAACGCTGTCCTGGCCAAGTACACAGGACTACAGGGCTTTTATCTTGAGAATGACCCAAAAATACGGAGCCCAGGTGCACAACACTGCCCTTGACACCGGGGTGTCGGTTTCAGCTGGTATTTGCCAAAGTCTTTCACAACCTCGTTGGGGACAGTGAAACAAAGTAACTTATATAACAGCGCACTGCATTCAGGAGGACTGGTGAGCAGCCAGCAGGTGTGAAGGGAGGTGTGTCCTGGAACAAGAGCAGTCTGGACACACAGGTGCGGGGCCTGAAGCTCCCCCCGCCGATGGGGGTGGGGGGCATGAGATGAAGCAAACTCGGGCGGGAGGTGAGTCCAGCCACAGAACCAGCACTCAGGAGGAGACGCTGCGCCGAAAGGGCGAATTAACGCGAATGCAGCACTGTGGTCCCCCCGGATCTGCACAGGTACTCGGCCGTGACCAGGCTAGGGCCAGGGCCTCTCTCTCTGGAGGGGATTCTCTGTCACCTTCCTCTGTATTTCTGTGGCCCCAGCTCCATGCCTTGCTCCTGGAAGGGCCTCAGTAAGTGGAACAGCCAGGAGGGACTGCCTGCCCTCATCCTCCCACGGTCTGAGCTGGCTGAGCCTCTGACAAGGCCTTTGCGTAACACGAAGGCTCGTGTGTGCAGACATCTGGCTGCGAGTTTATCACCTTGGCTGCAACTGTGCTGTGTCTGCATGCAAATACTCTCAGGGTCCAGGACTCCAGGGACCCGCCCCCCCACCTCCCTTCCGCCCGTTTTCCTTAAGAAACAACACTTGTGGAGGCTCCCTGTTGGTCTCGGCGCTGAGGGCCTGGCACCCGCTCCACGATGGCCCCTGACACCAGCATCGCCTGCTGAAGTGACAGGGTTCCGGAACCCGCCCCTCCCATCACGTGTCTGAAGGAGCTGGAGACGGGCAGCCTTTGCTGGGGGTCTTAGGGGACAGATGGGACTTGGCTCAGGGAGCCTGAGAGGACAGGCTGAGCAGGGCGCAGGCGGGTGCACAGAGGCCGACTTCTCCGCCCCAGACGGGAGGTGGCCATCCATCCCTTCAGGCCAAGAGTGAGTGCGTTGCCTCTCCAGGTGCTGGTCTCTGCCCAGCATGAGGCCCGCCCATCAGGGCTGCCCCGGGCGGGGGTCTGAGCTGGGAGGGCAACGTCTGCAGAGCCTCCCGAGCCTTGCAGGCACCAGGGCCTGGGAAGCTGCTTACAGTGCCTGGAGGGGAGTCGCGGGCCACGTGCGTCTCGACTCACCGTCACCGGAGGTTTGCTCGCAGACAGGCTCGCTCCATTCCCCGGGCTTGTTCTGGTCGGGGAGAAACCCTCGCACTCGAACACAGTACGTTGTCCAGGGCTCCAGGTTTCGCAGGACCTCAAAGTCACGCTGACAAGCGACTGTGTGCTATTGAGGAAGACAAAGATAAGCACATGGCTGAGCAGTGAAGGGACATCCTCTTCCCCCCACTTTCCAATCACGTGCACCCTGGGCTTCAGGCTCTAAGCAGGAGGACGAAGGAGCCGCGCTGCCCGGGTCGTGTCAGGGACCCGCTCTGAGGGACGGGCAGGGGCTGACTGTGGCCCTCGCGAACAGCTCCTTCTTAGCGTTCCCTGGGTTAAAGGACGTGCAAACCACCCCACTTCCCACTTTAAGAAGATACGTACACTGAGTCTCTTCCTCACCTGACCAGTGTCCTTATGGAAAGGAGAGCTTTGATACACACACACAGGAAGGTCCCATGTAATGACAGGGGCAGCAACTGGGACGAGGCTCCCACAAGCCCAGGAGCGGAAGACGGCCAGCCCCACCAGAGCTGGGAGAGGGGCCTGGCACAGAGGCCCCCAGCCTCCGGGGACCAGCCCTGCCACACCCTGGTCTCAGCCTCCCAGCCTCTGGAACCTTGAGACAACACACTCTGATCCCGGTGGCCCAGTCCGTGGTGTCTCATTACAGCAGCCCGAGCGGCTGACCTGCCAGTCGCCTATTGCGAGACCCATGGTCACCTCCTTTCTAAGTCAAGGGTGTGCTTCTGACGCTGGTTGCCTGGGGACTCCCCTGAATCTTTCCTCACCTTGGGCACCTGGGCTGCCCTCCTCGAGCGGCCACCTCACCTGGAGGGCACACACCGCACCTGCTATGGGGCGGGGGCTCCCTGATCCCTTCAGTTTAATCTGAATATAAGATCCCATGACTGTTGATATAATCCTGAACTGGAGAATCCAAAATCGTTCCTGGCAAAGTAAAGGGAACTAGGAGCGTACTCCACTTGTATCTCCATGTGGTGGGGACGCCCTCCCGAAAGGGTGCCATGTAAAACCTGTTGCAGGAAGAGCAACTTTGACACAGTGAACAGATGTCTCCTTCCTTCAGCACTTGGCTGTTCTTCTCGGGCCTGGGTTTGCTGCCCTCTCGTGGGCACTCCTTTCCCGTGTGAGAAGCTAAGTCGCTGAGCCCAAGCACCGCATTGCGCGGAGGGAATGCGCAAAGGGCGTGCCACGCCTTCTGATAATGAGAAACTAAAATGTGCCCCGAACTCCTGTCTTGCATTTCCAGAAACCTGAACCCGCTGAAACCTTCCACACTCTCTTTTCGTAGGCCCCAGGCAGAGGGGGGCCGGAGGTGCGGCAGGCGGGGAAAGGCCACTCAGAGGTGCCCTCTCACTCGCTGCTTTTCCCAGCCTCCTCTTGCTTCTGGGCAGCTTCTGGTTTGATCTTCTCACTGTCTCCCGTCAGGAAGCAAAGGAATTTCCAAAAGCCTTTTCCACTATTAGTTTGGGGCCCTAACCCAGCAGGCGCCCGCTCAGAAGCCTTGGTGTTCTTAAAGAGAACCGCATTGTCTGGGTCCTTTCCAGCTGCTAGAGCAGAACGCCCCAGACCGGGCGGCTTCAGAACCATGAGGCTAGACGTCCAAGACCAAGGTCTGCTGAGGGTCACTTCCTGCTTCCTAGCTGCCCGTTTCCTCGATGTGCCCTCATGTGATGAGGTCTCTTTCATACACGCAGGAATCTCCCTCATGGGGGCTTGGCCTTCGTGCCCTCACCCCTGCCCGAAGGTCCACCTCCTAGGACCATCACATTAGGGATTATGAGCCAATGCAGGAATTTGGGGTGGGGGCTCAAATATTCAGTAGATAGCCGACGTAAACCGGTCTGGGTGACTTCACAGGCACGGCACACCAAAGGCCCAGGAATGGGACGAACAGGTGAGTGGCCTGTCCTGGGGGTA
The DNA here is from genome assembly GCF_022682495.2 of Desmodus rotundus. Classification (NCBI taxonomy): domain Eukaryota; kingdom Metazoa; phylum Chordata; class Mammalia; order Chiroptera; family Phyllostomidae; genus Desmodus; species Desmodus rotundus. Next base: position 2,388,486 of record NC_071388.1, on the reverse strand, counting down.
TGTTCAAGATAAGGAGTTAAACACACACTCGGAGGCCCTCGGGCTGCTGGCTGGTGCACTCCAGCCCTTAGTCAGAGTCTGCAGCGCACTCCCGAGCGGGTGGACCTGCCTTAGTTCTGCATCTCAGAGCGGAGCGGAGCCACCTGCATTTGGCGAGCGGCCACGAAGCATATTAGTCTGCACTGCTTTCTAGACACACTTTTCCTGAGGCCCGAACTTCAGGCCACACCGACTATTCTGTGAAGAAGGTGGATATCTTGCTTCGTTCAATGGAGCATTTTCTGGGGGGGGGAGTGAACTTGAGATTTTGTGGGGGCTCTGCAGTATGTGCCTACAGATTTAACTGCACGTATGACAGTACATGTGGGTGACCCTTTCCTCCAAAACGCTTGAGAAGTAGGTGATAAAAATCAACGTTTTAGTGTAGAGGAGATAACACAGATGTAACTTAACTTACGTAACATACACGTAAGTCAGTTAGGGCCACAGATGACACTCAGCTCCGAAGCACTAAGAATAAGAACTTTTCCAAGGACGAATGCCAACCACCTTCCCACGCCTGCGTAAGGAAGGGGGAGGGGCCTCACCTGCTGACCGCACACAGACATCGGGCAACGCGACAAGTTTAGTTTTTCACTATGTCATCAAACTCCCCAGCAAGCCTATGAAGCAGGCCGTCCACCCTTCATTAACGAAGCGGGTTATTAGCCCATTTTGCAGACATGAGGAAGCCGAGGCCAAGCACAGTGGCTGGGGCAGCGTTCCAGCAGGTCTCTGCACTCCCAGCCCCCGTGTTTAAAGGAGTTGTCCCCCGAAAAGGAGGAGAGCAATGTGGAAACGTGGCTCCAACAGGTAAAAGGGGACACTGTTCATCCAGCGTCCAGGGGAGGGGCTGCCTGACCACGAATCTGACTCTTCAGGCGGGGCGGGGGGAGCGAGGGGGGCTTAGGGTTGCTGCCAGGAACCTGTGGTCATTCAGCTCATCACCCGACTCAGCTGATTCTGAGTTCCCCCAGCCACTCGCTGAGTCAGCTCTGCCTTCTGCAACTTCCCTTCTCAGAAAGACAGGCCCGAGTGACGTGCAGAACTGACCAGACTCTGTTCCCTCGGGGCCTGGGAAGCCTGAGTCAGGGACACTGAGCAGCCCCCAGACCGGGAGCTTCTGGCGCTCAGAAGACCAGGCCTGAGGGCCTCCGGACCTTAAGGTGCTGCCACCTTGCAAGACCCTGAGTCTGTGGCCTCCTGGCCCCTCCCTCTAAGGTCACGGCCCCGGACCAGCCCTGAGCAGAGCACAGGGAGCTCCACCTGAGATGCGCAGGACGCGCCTCGCTCACCTTTTCATCGGAGCCGTTCCTCCAATACTGCACGTTGTAAACCCACGAGTCGTAGAAGTTCCTCATGGTCCAGGTTTCGTGTTCCTTCTCAATTCTGGGGGCTGAGAAACGTACGTGTAAAGAATTGGCGAGTGCTTCTACTTGTATTCCAGGAGATCCGATAATGGCTACAGATAGGAGAACAAAGCAAAACAACGATAAGAAACCCCATTTCAAAAACGTCAACGTTTATTTTTCGTAACTGTGCAAACCAGTCGGTCTCCTGAAGACGTCTGCCCTCTGACACACAGCTACGACTGTGCGAGCAAGGCGTCCAGCGTGCAGGGCAGGGGCGTGCTGTGCGGGCCTGCAGCCCAGGGGCACCAGGCTGGCCCACCCGCATCTGCCTCAGGGTCCAAGATGTTCGCACGAGAAACCACCCACTAATGCATTTCCCGGAGGGCGTCACACCACTCATTCCAGACCTTCCCGTTCACGGTGCCAGCCCCATCTCTTCCTCACCCTGCAGCACTGCAGTTCCTGAATTTATATTTAAGTCCCTCACTCACTGACTATCCTGTCCTGCCTCCCCCACCAGTGTCTCGAAGGCCACGTCCCTCTTTGTGATTCCCTCAGCTCCCTGCACAGCCCATCCTCCCCTCGGCAGGCACTCAGTGAATTCCCGCTGACGGGCCAGCCCACGGGGAAACACCGAGGCACGAGGGTGACAGCACAAGGAGATGGAACCTAAGGGGACTTACTGTCATCCACAGGGCAGAAGAGGAGGGTCACCCACTGGGAGTGCTCATCTGCCCGTTCCGCCCTGACTCTCAAGGTGTGGTTGCCGTACTTGGAGAGCCTGGAGAAGTCACACTGGGTCAGGGCAGTGTTGGCGCACACGTCCTGGAATTTCCTGTAACTGCAAACCAGTGAGAGGAAACTGTGAGAGCTGCCCCTCCAGGCCCGGGAGCCCGTGCCCCCTGCTGCCGGGGAAGGGGGCAGGGAGGGAAAAGCAATGCAAATTCTTCTTCACCCATTGTGACGACCAGTACCTGTCCTCCACGAGCATTTTACAAACTGTGCCCCACGGGACCTTAGAATCCTTGAGATGTTTCAAAAATAGGCCGTTCCACGGCCAAGGGATTTGGGGTGAATGTGAAGAGGAGTCTGTCTTCACAGCAGAACTTCTCAGAGACTCTCCCACCCTCGGGTCTCTCCAGGAGGGGGCGGAGGCGTCCACGCCCTCGATGAAGACAGCTCCCTGCCTTGCTCGTGTTTCTGAGACCGGGGACACGGTCTGTGCAGTGTTAGCATTCGCTGGTTAGCTGCCGCGGGTCGATTACAACGACTTCAAATAAAGTCCTGTACATGACTAGTGTTGCAATCACTCCGGAAAATCGGGAAACAACTCGCTGAGCTCTGATCCCCAGCCCTGGCACCGGCCACTGAAGGGAGGGCAGCAGGGACGTGGAGTGGAAGAAGAAAAGGGGTGTCTACATGCCCAGCAGGTGCTTGCGACCTAACCACCCACGGCCTCCAGAGGCGTGATTAGCTCCCCCTGAGCCCAGAAGAGCCGGGGTCTTGTCGTGCCAACAGTGAGGACTTTGACCGTCTGTTCCCCAGCCCCACCTCCTGTCCCTGCGCCACAGCCCTTGTGGCTAAGCAGAGGTGACAAGGAAGGCGCTGGTAAGAGCACTGATGGCTAACGCGGTGCAGCAGCTGGTGTCAGACAGGGCACTGAGTGTTTTTTTCAGTGTCGTTTCCCCAATTTTGCAGATGACACACACAGGCATGGACGACCTGAGAAGCTCATCCGACCGAACTCAGGTCGGCCTGACTGAGAGCCCACGGCTCCGGGCACCACGAGCGCCGGACCAGGTTCTGAGCGCGACTGGAACAGCCTCTTGCGAAGGGCGGGCAGAGCCAAGCGGGCTCCCGGTAGTTGGCAACCTGACTCTTCCACTTACTACCCCACGGGCCTCTCGCCGACTGAGCAGCCTTCATGGCTGCCTCCTGTCCCACCTTCTGCAAAATCCAGGACTCGGTCCCCTAAGCGGGTTTCCTCCCGGGGGCCCCTCCTTCACGCAAACAAATGCACCCACTGGCTGGAACACAGAGTACTGCCAAAGCTGTTCTACGTAACAGCTCTTTCACTAGGTAGTTTTATCACACTCAAAATATTTTCCTCCCCATTAAATAGGTAATATGACTATTCCCCGTGTTTACATTTAATGTTTTTTAGATGTTTCCATATTAAAATCACAAATACAGCCCTGGCTGGTGTGGCTCAGTGGATTGGAGCATTGCCCTATACACCGAAAGGTCACAGGTTCAATTCCTGGTCCGGCACATGCCTGGATTGAGGGTTTGGTCCCCGGTCAGGGGGCCTATGAGGGACAACCAATAGACGTTTCTCTCACTTTGACAGCTTTCTTCCTCCCCTCCCTCCCTCCCCACTCTCTAAAATCAATGCGCACGCCCTCAGGTAAGGATTAATATAAATAAAAAAACATTTATGTATTTGTAAAACCACGCACACATGCTCCGAGGTGCCCCTCCCCTGGCAACCCCTGCCCAATGCAGTCCCTCAGGCGCGGTTCTAAGCAAAGCTTTGACAGAGCCGCAGAAGACTACAGTTTTCTGGAATAATCAGAGTTTTCTTCCCCAAGGACACCCCCAGCACGGTTTTTTGTCCTGGGCACTTCCACACCAAGGAGCCTGGGAACCCAGGCCTGGCCTCCCCATTCCCAGGAAGTCACTGGAAAATCTCACGTCCAAACCAAACTCTCTACTACCAGGGCAAGGAACAGAACACCGAAAATAAGGCCTGGGGGGAACAGAGGGAGGGCAGTGAAATCTCTACAGCCAGGTGCCTGAGGGGAGAGGACGGAGGAGGTGTTACAAGAGCAGCCTGTGTGGAAACGGGCCAGGAGACAGCCCGCCGCAGAGCGATGTCCCTCAGGCCTGGGGCAGGTGCCCAGAAGCCGACCGGGCAGTAGAGAAGGCGAGAGGGTTGCGTCAGTGCGACGGCTGCCCACGTGGATGGCTGCGCGGCTGCAGAGACTGTCCTTGCTCTCCGGAAACGCGCAGCGAACTGCGAAGGGGCAAAGGCCATGAGGTGGGAGAGGGGGGAACACGTGGTGAGCCTCAAAAACGGGTGAATCTGGGTGTAGGTTATTAGGATGTTCTTTGTATTGTACTTGAAATTTTGAAACGTTCTGTCAGCTTGGAATTATCCCGAACTAAACGGTTAAAAACAAAAGCCAACAGGGACAGTCTTATTCATCTCTCCACTTCTTCTCAGACTCAGCGGGCCTTGGCTGGGCCTGTGAAATGAAAGCTGGATGAGCAGGGTGTGGGGTGAAGGGACTCTGGAACCCACGCTTCTTCCTGCTTCACCGAAGGAAATCGCCTGCCTCTGTACGTGAGTCACACCGGAAGCAGGTGGCCTCCTGCCTTCTGCACCTGACATAAAGGTGTGTCACCTGCAGTCCAGCCTAAGGCGTGCAGCACAGGCTGCTGAGGGTGGGCTGGCACAGAGAGACACCACCAGGCAGGACAGGTCCGGGAGGTCAGGGCACCATGGCGGTGATCGTCTTAGACACTCACTTCGTGAGTCCCCGATGTTTTCAGAGAACAGAGCTTTTCCGAGGCAGTAGCTATCTTATGTTCAAGTTCAGGACACAGGCAGGGAAGCACTGGGCACCCACCATGCAAACCTCCGGCGCCCACAGCACAGGGGCGAGCCTTATGCTCTGTCGGAGGCCGTTCTGACTTGGCCTCCGCTTCCTTGGGTGGCTTCCGCCTGCATACGGCTGACTTCTAGCAACACCCCTCTAATAACAGGGGCTGGTATCAGTGACAATTTTCTTAAAGAAACACCGATACATTTGCTTTCTCGCAGGCCACCGCTGTGCAGTGACTTCCACACCCACGTGATAAAACGTCTCTGTCTACCGCCGTCACTGCAATCGTCCAGCCACGCGCCATCGTAAGACAAAGCGAAAGGAATCTCCCTCGTCTGCTTCCAGAGAGCAGTGTTCACAGTGCTGCCTGGACAGAGAGGAAGAGGCCATCGGGGAGGCTCCCGTGGGCCGTCACCGTCACCTGGGCGACAGCAGGCAGACTGCCTCCTGTGGCCCGGCGCAGTGACCAGCCCCGGCTTCTATCCTCGGGCACCTTCCCACCAAGGACGTTCCAGACTCACCTGAAGTACTGAGCTGTGAAAGTCAGATTCCCTTTGGGAAAAGCAGGAGACTCCCATTCTAGAATGTTCTTGAAATTAACTGAATTCATTCTGACATTTACAGGAGGAGGGACCATTCCTAAAGCTGTAAAAAGAAACGGAAAACATTTGCAACTTTTTTCCTCAAAAAGGCCGTCCGAGAAAATGACCATATCCAACACTCGGGTTCCCTACGGCTCCGTGTCCTCAAATGGGCATGTGGGTGGGGACAGAAAGGTGTGAGTGTGGGCAGGTGGGAGCAGATGCGTTCCCAGAGGCGTGAACCCTGGGCTTTTGGACACATTTGCTGTGGAGAAGCAGAACTTGACCTCCACTCCTGGCTTGGGCACCTGAGGCCGTTGGTCAGGGGCAGGGAGAGCAAGGGTCCCATTTTAGCCACGTCAGGTTGGGGGTGACCATGAGCCATGGCAGGGACAGCGAGATGACAGGGTCTTAGGCACTGCAGGCAGACCTGGGCTAGAGACAGAAACCACGTTCAGATGTGTTAGTAGAAAAGGTCAAACATACGCAAGGGAAGAGGGATGAGTTCGAAAAACCGTCACTGGCCCGGCACCACTCGGCCAGTGGAGATGCAGATCTGAGCCACGGGCCTGAGGCTGGGAGCCTGTGCCGGGGGTCCACCCATGTGCACCAGCAGAGTGGTGTAGGGGAAGCAGAGGAGAGGGCCTGGCTATGAACCTGGCCGAGATCTGGCCGAGGCGCAAGATCCCGAGCGGAAACAGCTGAGGGAAGGAGAGCGCCTGGGGAGCGTGTCCGGCAGCCGGGAAGCATTCATCAGAGAGGACGGAGGGTCCATGGCCGTCTGCACCAGGGCAGGTGGCTTCCATCTCTGGAGGAGGGTGGCGCCGAGGGTCCTTACAACTTTCCTCACATTCAGCTTTAAATCCAGGCTCCAGAGGTCCGGTGGCTTTCTGACTCCCTCAGAAACCTAGTCTTTCCCCCAGACCACCAGCCACCCCCCAGAGGCCGAGGATGACAGCGGCCTGGACCTGACTGATGGTCACAAGGTCAGGACCTCTGCATGCTCAAGAGAACGCCTGGACCTAGTCATGTGCCAGCTCCTGAGTCCTAAGGCGGAATGATACCCCCCGTACTTTCCTACGAGACCAGAGGGACACAGGGACAGACCTCAGAGCTGTCCTCCACACCTGGAGAGATGACTCGTCACCCTCCAACAACCAGCTCCCAGCACGACCCTGAACCCCTGACCCCCAGTGCCTTGTGACTTTGCCCTGCGGAATCTGCCGCCTACTCGCCATCGGGGCGAGTAGGTTCTTCTGCATGGCGCCATTTACGATGAAATAGGCACTAGCTCTCCCCTGCAGGTCTGGGGTCTGCTGTGTGGCTGTGCCAGCTGGGGCGGACGGACTTTCTGTCCTCCCACAGTGGCAGGAAAGGACTCCCTGGATTTAGAACTCGGAAGCCACAGAGCTTGGAGTTGAGGTGGAAGAATTCAGATGCTGGGGTGCTGGGCGCTGAGTGGGAGGCCCCGGCGGCCTATCCAGCGCTGGTCCCTCCCAGGGGGCCCAGGGGGTCCGTCCGCTCAGGGGTGGCCCTTGGGGTCTTCGCTGCCCGACGTCGCCCTCCCCTTGGCTTCCCCAGCGCGCCTGTCAGGGCGCCCTGGCGGGTTCGGCCCCGAGCAGGTGGCCAGCCCTGCAGAGGACTAGCCCGAGCCCCAGGACCCTTCGTCGCAGGGCCTTACCTGACACCAGGAGGCAGCTGCCCAGCCATCTCCGGAAGCTGCGCGCCATGCCCGCGCGGGGATCCCCGAGGGCGCTGGGGGCGGTGGGCACACTTCCCCAAGTCCCCTTGGCGCTGCGACAATCCGGCCAGCCCAACGCAGCAGCCGCTTCCGGGAACCGGCGGGGCGTGGCCGCCAGGTTCCACTTTCGCTCACGCCCCAGCGTCCCGGCCGGGTGGGCGGGGCCGCGGAGGAGGACGGGCCCTCGCCCCTCCCTCCGCGGGAGTGGGGGACACTGGGCGCAAAACAGGTCGCCGAACTGCAGCGCTCTGTGCCGCACCGCGCGCTTTGGAAGGGGCCCCCCCCCCCAGCTCAACACGGGCCAGCGCGTCCCGGAGGTGCCACCTGGCCAGTGCCGAGTGGCGGCGGCGTCTCGTGGCGCCCGCCAGCACAGTGTTCCCCGTTTCCTCCGGTGAGCCGACGGGCACCGGGTGTCCCCGCCCCGCCCACCAGCTCATATTAAAGCACTCCAGGAGCATCTGCGGTTCACTGCTTCCCCTCCAGGGACAAACGACACTGGTCATTGACTTGGCAATGATTCGTGTCTGCCACAGGACTGCCGGGAATTTCCTCTTTTCGAACTTCCCCGGCGGGGAGGCTGTTAACCCCAGACAAGGGAAGCACCGGGCTGCGGGGGAAGCGCAGGGCCACGGAGGCACGAGGCTGGGACCGTCCGCGCTGCACCGCGGCGAGGCGGTTCTGCGCAACCGCAGAGGTGCCGGCAGACCCAGTCCGCCGCCGCGCACGCTTGCTAGGGAGAAGCCGCTGGCAAAACACCCCGGGTTTGTATTAGGGGTGTACGTGGAGTACCCTTTCCCAACCACCAACCATTACACAGAATTTAAACACACTTGTACACACGCTGCTGTAAAAGATCGCTCCGGAAACCTTTGAAGGTATGACAGCTGCACCCGGAGGGCAGAGAAGGGGGCCACGTGTACGAGGAAGTCCCTTTCCTAAGAAGTAGAATTGCGTTAGAAGAATGCTTCCTGTCGCACGACCTCTCCTTTGCGTAACTGTAGAGCGATTATGAAAATAACCGATTCAAAGTCCTTGAACTAGGACTCATGTAATTTTTGTTTCCCCCCCTTTGAATGAACCCAGAAAAAGGCCTGAGAACCTTCTCCTGTGGTGAGGGGCCTGAGCTAGGGCCCTATACCCTTCACCCTGGGAGCCTCGTTGCTGCACCTCCCCGGGGGTCCCGAGTCCCGTGTTATTTCCTAATATTTCTCCTAGCTCCGTGGTGTCTTGGAGATCCCCTAGTCCAGCCTGCTCATTTCACAAGTGAAGACACAGACTCCGAGAGGCTAAGCCACATGCTCAGGGTCACACAGTGGAATGGACTTTGGGGGAGGGGTTCCATCCTGCGCTGCTGGCTACTGATATTCTGGATGCCTCCCTGCGCTCCGCCCCCACCCCCTTTACAGGAACTGTGGGCACACACAGGATAGTGGGCATCAGCGCGCGTAGAACTTCTTAAATTCTTACAGATGACCTCTAGAAACTTTAGGCCTTATTTCTTCTGAAGATCTTGAAGCACTTTTGCATGTTTGTTGTCTCACTTGCTTTTTAAAAAATCTTAAATATGGCACAAAGGTCCTCTCCTGCATGCAAACGTTTGCTTCCTCTGGTGCCTGCCTGTTGCCAGAGAGATGTGTGTGTGGGCCTGTCTTCCTCACTCAGACTGAGGAGGGCTGGATGAAGGGCTGTTTTTGGTTCCAGAGTGCCCGCAACAGAAGAGGGCATCTGGGAGGAGCCTAAATCTCCACGTAACCGCGCGAAGGTCCAGCTGCCTTCCACCATGAAAGCCAACACTCGAGAGGCAGGTGCTGATACAAAGGAAAGCAGTTTATTTTCAGGTGCCAGCCTCCTGGAAGATGGGGAATCGCGTCTCAAAGCCCATCTCCCCCTCTCCGTGGAGGCAGAGGTTTTATAGGGAGAAGGGACAGAACAAAGAGATCAGGAGAGGAGGTTGCAAAGTTCTCTACATGCAGACGAGGACTGGACACTGTCCAGTCCAGTAAGACAGGTGATGGTCCCACGGACGTCACCCTGGCTCCAAGGCTGAAGGTCAGCAAATCTGGAGCTGGGATGCCTGAAGGTCTTTGAAGCTAGTCCCACAGATTTTTATACAAACACAGCGTTCATCTACGAGCCACATGTTGGGTAGAGTCAGCACCTGCGGAAACAATGTCAGAAGAACAGCGGGCTGGGTTACAGTCCCTCACCTTCACAATTTCCCACTGTTACACCGGCAGGACCTTCCTTACTTCACCTGGGAACATGTCCTCTGCTGTCTGTGAGTCCCCCGTCTGCCCTCCCACCTCTTGTTTGGCCCGTTTTTCTGCTCTTTCTGGAACCTGTGGGAGGCACTGCCCAGTTCGCTCCTGCTGTGAACCCTGCGGTCTTCCTTTTCTCTCTCCCCACGCCCACCCCGGGCCACCCCAGAAAACCCCAGGAACCCTGCTCCTTTGGAAGACAGGGGCAGAAGCAGTATCAATGCATGACCACTGGACGGGGTACTCTCCCTGCGAAGCCTGTCACTTTGAACATGTAAAAAATGCACACCACGACACCAGGTTTCTGCCGCCCCTCCCCCACCTCGGGCATTGCACCGGGAGGAAGAAGGGGGGCCACTCTGCCCCCGAGAACACCTGCTGACCACAGGGGCAGTGAGGGTACCAGGGGACAGGGGAGAGGTAGATGTCAGTTAATTCAGTGTTTGGGGGTTCATCTCATTAAATAACCATCCCCGATGTTGACACCAGCGTTGTCATCAACGTCCGACTCGGAAGTGTCACTTCTATCAGAAGGAGCATCTTCAAGCCACAGGCCCAGCCCAGGGGGGCCGGGGAGGGGTGGCTGGGTGCCCTGTCCACTGGCCACCAGAAGGCTTGTCCCCATTTCGTCGGGATCCTCCGGATCAATTGTCTCTTCTGCAAGAGAGGGCACCGGGGGGACCTCTGTGTCGCTGTCATCCAGGACCCTCACAAACACAGAGTTCAAGTCCACATTGAAGAAATTCCTGTCTGCAGAGCTCTCAGTGGAGCTGCTGTTGTCCTTGAACAAGAGGCCCATGGGCGGAGTCCGCTGCCCCTCGGAGACCCCGCCGACACACTCAGAGCACCGGGGCCCGGGCTCTGGCGCCATCAGCGACTGGGTCTCGGCCTCAGGCTCAGGCAGCTCGTCCTCCTGGGCGTGGGGGTTGCTGTAGTCCTCCAGGGGGGCTGCGGGGCTGGACTCCGGGCGCACGGGCCTGATGGTCAGCCCATGCGTGGTATAACCCCCTGCGCTGGCTCGGAGCACGGTCTCGTCGCTGTCACTTTCGTCGTCATAGTTGTAGTCCCACACTTTCTTCTTTCTGTGGACGTGGATGACTTCCAACACGGCCACAGCTTCCAAGGGCGGCGGCTCAGGGAGTGCCCAGGCCGGCAGGTTGTGGAAGTTCTTTGAGAGGGAGGGAGGGAGAGAGAGAGAGAGTCTGTCAGCTGTGTTTGTCCTTCATCTTCCGACATCATAAAGCTGAAGGAGACGGACTGCGTGGGGCTGAGGCCACGGCTGCGGCAGCAATGGTCGGAGCTAACGGTTCTAGAGTGTTCCCAGTGGGCGGGCTCTCCACGGAGTGCCGACAGGCTTGTTTCACCCTCCCGACTGACCGCGCTGGGTCGCAGGCTTCCTAGTCTCGCTCCCCGTCCGCAGGTGAGGAAGGAAGCCGACAGGTAAGAAGCTGGCCCAGAGGAGCCTGGCTTTCACACCAGGCAGGCAGCCTGAGGCCCAGACCTCGTCTGGCCCAGCCAGCCCATCCTCCTGCCCTCCCTCCGCCCCTCCTGCTGTGCTCCTTCAGGCTGGACAGACGGCCATTCCGGAGGGTGTCAGGGAGCTGTGGGTGAGGAGAGACTGTGGGGAACTGACTGCAAGGGGGGGGAGGAGGTCAAAGCCCCCTGGACTGACCTCCAAAGGGTCCAGGAAGACAGAGACTGGGGCACTCTCTTCCGCCCTTGGAAGAAAACACTCCAGGGACAGGTGGGGCGAGCTAAGGAGAACACAGGTGGCCGAGTGTCCCCATCTCCAGTGGATGATGGGTGGCCACAAGGAGGGCATACGCAGCACCCTCTTGGTCTCAGTCTGCCCGCAGCCTGCCCGGCTGCTCCATTCCCCAGACTGGCTCCTCCCTGCTCTACCCAGACCCGGCCTGGGCAGCGGGGTGGGTTTCTTCTATTGGGGCATTCATCTTTTTTCTCATGGATTCATGGGAGCTCTTATACAACCCAAATGCTTATCACTTGTCAATTATTTGTTACATATATTTTCCCCCAGTCTGTGATTTTATCATTTTACTCTGCTTATGATGACATTTGAGAAAAAGAAATTCTTAATTTTAATGTATGAAAATGTATCACTGATCCTCCCTTACGGTTTTTGCTTTTTGTGTCTGAGAATCTTCCTTATCCCAAAGCCACAAAGAACCCCCTACATTGCCTTCTGAAACATTAACGATCTTGCCTTTCACACGACGGTGTGGATGAAACCCGGCACACAGTGTTCCGGGTTTCGCATCTCCTAAGGCACAGCCCAATGCCAAGTTCAAATCCCAGTTTAAAATGGGCAGTTTAAAAACCTCCAAAAGTAGAAATACCGACCCAACCAACACTCCTTCCCCAGCCCATCTGACCCAGTAAAAATAAGAAGAAAGAAAAGAATACAATTGTATCAACTCTGGAGGAATATTTAAATATGTGGCTGTTAAAAAATTAGATGAGGTGAGTCAGTTGACACATAGAAAGATGGGATAGTTCTGAATGAAAAGTTGCATAACTACTGGAGAGAGAAAGCAATGGGGCAGGGAAGTGACAAATGAGGGGACGAGATGCGAGGGCGTTTTAGAGATGTGGGGAGGCTCCAGCCCGTGACTGAGTAAGGGCCCCGAGGGAGCCTCGGAGCCTCGGGCAGCGCACACGGGAGCGAAGACAAAGAGGCCGGTTTCGCCGACAGTGAAAGTCACACAGACGAGAGCAAGCGCAGGGGACTCTCACACACGCAAACGGACGGCCACAGCAGGAACGCTGAGGCAGTGTCCCCGAGCTCGGAGCAGTGTGAGCCCTGATATGTTGCCGCCGGCGTTATCAATGACAAGACAAACCCACTCTGGGAGTGTGTCCCGCTGGGGTCATCTGAAACGGAAAGATAACCTGTATAAAAACGTTCACGGCATTATTCGTAACAGCCAAAAGAAAGAAAATACAGGAAAAGAATGAGAAAGAAGTCGATTCAGATGCTGCAATGCGGGGAAGGGTTACGGGGAAGGTGGTGCGTTCACACCAGTGGAGCACTGAGCGAGCGCTGCGCAGACGACGTGGGCCAGGAACGTGAAGTGCGAAACCCCTGTTTACACGGACGGGAAGCCGGTGTGCTGCGGCGCCTGGTGCTTTTAGAAAATGGGGTTTTCTGCTGTGCAAATACTCAAGTAGAGACTAAACATTCTTAAGTGAAAATAAAAAATAAAGACAGAAAATTTATAAAACCACATACCAGCACTTTGGGGGGCACGTTCCGTAAGCATATGTAACCAACCCGCTTCAGCATCACCAGGGTGCTCACGGACACGGCCACTATTAAGGCCACGGTAATCAAGGCTCCGATTCCAGCAGATTCCGGCGACCCTGTCAAGGAAAAATTAGATGACTGTTTCAAAACAAAGCCAAGAGATGGTCGCAGTGGGAATAGGTGCCCACGGGTCTGGCGGAGAGGGAGACACGGAAGGAGCAACAGGTGGAAAAACCATTGTTAGACTGTTAGATGCAAAAATGGAGATAGAAAGGAATCCAAGTGCACATTTTCTTTAAATGATAAAAATGAGATTTAGTTTTTATAATGATGTTCCATGAGAGACTGTTCAATTCGGTGCTCATTAGCCACCAATTTAAGTGGCTACTTAAATTTAATTGATCAAAACTGAGGACACCTCTCAGTGTCCAAGGCCCCGTGAACGAGGGCAGTTCTGGCTGCCCGCTGCTACGGAAGCCAATGCTCAAGAGGTGGGTGCTGATGGAAGGGAAAGGGGTTTATTTTCAGGTGCTGGCTCCCGGGAAGACGGGGACTCAGGTCTCCAAGCCCATCTCCCCCGCTCAGTGCAGGCAGAGGTTTCATAAGGAGGGAGAGGGGACAGAACAAGGAGATCAGGGGAGGGGGGTGCAAAGTTCTCTACACGCAGAACAGCACCGTCCAGTCCAATAAGGCAGGTGACGGTCCCGGGTGCGTCATCCTGGACTAGTCACCTGGCCTCACGTCATCCTAAACCCACGGTCGAAGGCCAGCAGCTCTCCTGGACCTGGGATGTCTTTTGAAGTTAGTTCCTAAGATTCTTTACAAACATGCTGTTTATCTACAAGCCACATCATGGTCAGCGTGAGACTTGCAGAAGCAAAGTCAGAAGAACGGCGGGCGGGGGACAAATCTCCACCGTTATGAGCTGGCCCCACATCACATGCCCACTCGCCACACGCCAGTAGGCACTGCAGGCGGGAAGGAGTGGGCCACGGGGGTCTGTCTGCCTGAAACCAATACCTGGGTCGTTCCCAGGCAGACTTTGGTCACACCAGGACCCCAAACCCAGGCTCTGCTCCGTTCTTTTCCCCGTTGTGAGTTCCCCCTGAGAATCTCATCCAGCTTCGTTTGGGAAAATGTCAACATTCTGCTTGCAAATAACTTGACTTCCTAAATCCGACTGGACTGAGAGGAAATCAGCAGTTACGTAACGATGGTGACCAGGGACAAATTCTCAGCTGTCCTAAATAAAGTGACAGCAGGCCAGGAAGTGGCAGAAACAGAAAACTGAAGTGACCCACTGACAGCTGTGGGTGACACCGGACTACTCACAGTCCCAAACTTCTGTGGAAACTCAGAATCAACTTCCAGGTGGCTGTCTAAACAAAACCACCAGCCAACCACCCGTTCATGCTCACACATGCACGGGGCTGCCCACAGCCACCAGGAAGGAGCGGACTCTCCCTCGGGACTGTGCGCCATCCCCTGCTTCCTACTGTGTAGCTGATGCAAGTGCTTTCAAAACACCTCCCTCCCCCCGCCAGACTCACTGTGTAAGAGCCGGCCAGCCCCAGGGCGGCGGGCACAGGTCTTCCCCATCTCCCCTGGCTGCTGGTGGCTTGGACTGGGTGTCCCAGTATAGGGAACCGATCCGCATGGCATTGGCGAATGTAGCCCAGCCCGATATGGAAAACCGGCGGGGAGCGAGTTGGCACACAGGAACCGAGCCCACGGATCGGTTTTCCCGTGGGGAATCAGGCCTGCATTGTACCTAGGCTGCTTTGAGGCTTGCTTTTTGCTAAAACTCCCTCACCCTGAATTGAGGCAGCAAATGTGTACTGCATATCTTTAAAGTAACTTCCTAAAATCTGTGCTACACTTCCCAAGTATGGAGTGTAACCAGTTCAACCACTTTCCCCCTTGCGTCTGCAACATCCTTTTTCTTTGAAGTAATTAGCAACATTCTTTCCTTTGTTTTCTATAAAAGGTAACCACCTAAAGTGAACCCTGTGCAGAGTAAATGAGGACCATCCTCAATGTAATGTGCCCAGAAAAGCACTAAAAGTCTGTCCAGGCAGGGGTCGGGGCCCTCTCTCACTTAGAGTGGCCATGCCGTCCCTTTTTCTCCACAGGACTTCTGCTGTCCGTGTGAATTTGTCATCGCAGCCACAACACACAGACCCCACTGGCCAGAGTCCGCATCATCCCAGGACCAGTCCTCTTCCTGGCTAGTATATGTCTCCATAGAGCCTTGCTTTCAGAAATGCTTTCGGCCTCAAGGGGGTTCTGTTTATCAGTGACTAAAGCTCTCAAGTTTCCAGAGAGACCTTTACTCATATTAATGTAACCATGGCCTCAGGCAAAACAGGGAGAGAGAAAAGCCAAGGGGGCTCTCCTAAGAGACGAGGGGGTCGACCCCCTCCAAGACCCCTCCAAGCAGGAATGAGGAAGGGCAGTGAGAAGAGTGGGTCCCGGGCGCCCCTGCCCAGCACCACCTGCCACCAGCTATACCCACCTGGTTCTCTTTCTCTGAGTCCTCCTCTGTGAAACAGGACAACTCTCTGCTGCTAGGGTGATTGTGAAGATTGTTAACAACAAGAGCCAAAATGTTGTCACTTTTATTAAGCCACTGTCACCAAACCACAACTCAGTAACTAACCTAACTGCAGCCTGGCCCTCTGTCCCAAGAGCCGAAGTCAAAGCCCGTCAGTCTGGAGCTTCCTGACCCACACTAGGGAGGCAGAGTCTGCCTGAGGAGACGCCCGCCCTCCCAGAAGGGCAGGTGTCCTCGCCCCCAGCAACCCGCTCTTCTAACGCCTTGGTCCCGTCCTCTCTCTGCCTATGGAATCATCCCATTCTGGACAAGTCACTGGCGTGCCCTTCTAGTTGCTGGATAGGATGCTGCCCGATTCATGAATCGCTTCAGAAATCCAAGTAATCTTCACATTTGCCTGGTTGAATTTTGTTCTTTAACATCATCAACTTGAGGTTTTATTAGTGTGATACTGTGGTTTTCATAAGAAATACGTACATGGGCTGCGACCCAGCTCCTGGCCGAGAGCTCTGTGGACGACCCTACCCGCCGGGAGCCAAGGCGGCGAAGGGCACGTCTTTCGCAGTTCACGACAAGCCCCTTCTGGCCACGACCACAACCGAGCTGATGAAAATGAACGACTTTTGCAAAGCTCCAAGGGCTGGGGGTTGGTTGCCCGGGGAACCAACCCTGCGATGAGAGGGTTGGAACTTCCAGCCCCACCTCCAGGGAGATGCTGGAGGTTGAATTAATCACCAATGAATGGCCAAGGATTGAATCAGTCCTGCCTCCGTGACGAAGCCTCCATAATAATCCTCCAGGATTGGGTTCAGAGAGCTTCGGGGTGAACACAGCAAATGCAGAGAGGGGTTCGCCGCACAGGGCTGGAAGCTCCGAGCCTCTCCCCATGCCTTGCCCCAAGGGTCTCTACTAGCTGGCTGCTCCTGAGTTGTATCCTTTTATAAAAACCAGGAATCTAGTAAGAAAACGGGTTTCCTGAGTTCTATGAACCTTTCTAGCAAATTACCAAACCTGAGGAGGACTCTGGGAACCTCTGATTCATAGATGGTTGGTCCGAAGCCCCGGTGACAACAGGGACTGTGACTGGCATTTGAAGCAGCAGGGCCCGGGGGCGGGGTGGGGGAGCAGTCTCGTGGGACTGAGCCTTTCACCTGTGGGGTCTGTCACTGTCTCCAGGTATTGGGTTGGCCAGAAAGTCCACTTGTTTTTTTCCGTAAAACAAGACACATTTTTCATTTTCACTGATAACTTTACTGATTTGGATATTTTGAGTATGTTGGCTATCTCCTGCTACTGGCTTCCAGGGGGAGAGGCCAGGGGGGCTGCTAAACACCTTCCAATGCATAAGACAGCCCCACAGCAAATAATTATTTGGCCAAAATGTCAATAGTACCAAGAAACGCCCCAAACCACTTTTGACACGTCTGACCAGTCCCAGCACCTTCTCTACACACTGCACAAACCTTTTTTTGCATTTCAGTTCTATTTTTACCTTTCTTGAAATAATAAAGCATCATATGCCAACAATCGTGCATTTCTTCCACCTTCCATATGAAAATGGCTACATAAATTCTGGTTAAGTTTTTTTTTTAAATGCACACTGACATGGCAGCTGTCACAACACGATCTAACAAAATTGTTTCGGATGAACATAAAGACAATGGAACGCCACTAG
Organism: Desmodus rotundus; assembly: GCF_022682495.2. Classification (NCBI taxonomy): domain Eukaryota; kingdom Metazoa; phylum Chordata; class Mammalia; order Chiroptera; family Phyllostomidae; genus Desmodus; species Desmodus rotundus. The sequence continues at coordinate 2,371,413 of NC_071388.1, read as the reverse complement.
AGCCATCGTATGGAAAAAACCAAGTGGACTTTTTTGCCAGCCCATGGATAGTGTCAGAACTGACTTAAACTGTGGGACACGGAGCTGCTGTCAGAGAACTGCTTGGTGCGGGGGGTGGGGGGGGAGGGCGGGCGGAGAACCCAAACATTTGAAGAATGGAAGTGTTCTGTGAGTAGAGAATAAAATATATTTTCTCCATTCAATGGGTTATGCAGTTCTGTTTGCAAGGTCAGGATGTAATAATAATAATAATAATAATAATAATAATAATAATACATGTGGCCTTTGCTCCCGGGTCTTGGCACAGGAGCTGCAATCCCTAGGAATGTCCTGAGTGACAAGGGACAGAGGTGGCGGTGGGGCCACATCTGCGTTATGCTGAGGAGGTGGCTGAAGGGATGGGGGCTGTTCCCCAGAAAAACCAAGGTGTGATGAGGGGGTTGGGACTTTCAGCCCCACACCCTGACCTCTAGGGAGAGGGAAGGGGCAGGAGATGACTCAATCCCCAATGGCCAATGATTTAATCAGTCACATCCACATAACGAAACCCAATAAAAATGCAGGACAGCGAGGCTTGGAGGTTTCTGGGTCGCTGGACCTGAGTATTGGGGGGGGTGCACGCTGACTCTGAGGGGACAGAGCTCCTGCGCTTGGCACTCTTCCAGACCTCGAACCTCTGCGCCTGGCGCGTCCTCTGTGCCCACTCTGTACACCGGTAACCTAAGTCCAGTGCTTTCCTGAGCTCTCTGCGGCGCTGCAGGGAGGTACCAAATCTGAAGGGATGCCTGGAAACTGAGAATGTGTAGCTGGCTTGGACAGAAGTTCGGGGGGCCTGGGGACCGAGGACTTGAGACTGGCATCTGTTGTGGGGGCAGTCTCGTGGGACTGAGCCCCTCTCCTGTGGAGTCTGCACGGACGCCTGGAACCCACCCAGGGGGCGTCGGAGGACTGGTGTTAGGACACACCTGTGGGAATTTGCTTCTGGTCCACGTGCTTGTACGAGCTACTGGCCTGAAGCAGCTGTGCAGTTTGGGGTTGGTCCACGTTTAAGTGACATTATGGAAGTAACTGAAGTAGAAGGCTTAAGATGCTTTTCCCTCTAACATTGGTCTGGGCATCCCTCAACCCCGGGGAACGCTGGAGGGAGACCCCACCAGGCGCCCTTGAGTGTAGCCCACAGGGAAGCCACACCCCCTGGTGCCCTCCCCACCCCCCTTACCTTCCTGCATTTTCTCTCTGGCCAATCACAGCTGTAGAGAAACTGTCTCTGGGCTAGGAAATCCTGAAAAGCTTCTTTGGGGGAGAGATTCACAGCTTTTCACTTTTGGCCACACAGTTGGAGACGCAGTGACTTCCCGAGACAACAAGCAACAGCAATTGCGCCTGGGCCTGACTGTTCTCGCCAAGTTCTCCGTGTGGAGGAAGGCGTGGGGGTCACACTGTGTGCAGGATCGATGCCTTTGAAACATGAGGGCTTCAGCATCATCAGCGACGACCTGGGCCACACGGGCGAGTCCCCTTTCATCTGAGCTACAGCCAGCCTTCCGGAGAGCCAGGCCGGACCGCCCAACGGCACCCAGCCCGCCCTGGGACACCGGCCACCAGCGCTGTACCTGCTCCCCTGTCCCCGCCTCCTCCTGTACTTGGCTTGAAGAATGCCCCAGCTAAGGGCACGCAGAACTGAATTTGCCCGGATGCCCTGGAATAAAAGTGATTCCACTGTAGGAGGATTCTGCCCTTAAAAGACAGATGCCTGAACGCCCCTATGGTGTGCCAACACAGCAGTGACTTGCCACGTGGTGGAGACTGGCCAACAGAGGGCGCTTCCGCTCCGTGCCCCCCCACCTTCCGGTTCTTTTCTTTAAATGGGGCTTCCCTTGGAGTAAAAGCAAAGCATGACTGCTCGAGAACTGTCCTACCTGATTCCCGTGCAGGCTGAAGGTGGATACACTTCAGGGGAGACCTAATTATTCTTTGTATATCCCTGGGGTCGAAGTAAACAGATACACAGTAGGTTGTGTTGGGAATTAACTTGTCGAGGACGTAAGTGAAATTCCCTTTGGTGTCTTCAGTTATTTTGAGTTTATGCTGTAAGAAAATAAGCAAAATAATCAGTAAGACTGGGAGTAGAATTTTATTTAGAGGCCCCAAGACTTATCTTTGGGGACTTGTCTTCAAATCTTGAAAAGGGATAAAAAGATCAGAGGCTTGGCAGGAAGTATTTATAAGTCAGCGGGGCAAGCAATTGACCACAAAACTACATGCACACATGTACATCTTTAATCCATGAAATCTCATTTTGCGAAGGAGGAGAAAAGATCCCAAAGGGGACTAGAGGTCTCCGTGAGGTCACTTCTGCGAGCTTCTCCTATCTTGCAAGAAGATTATCTTATTTTATCAAAGGTACATATCTACCTTATGTTTCAGAACGCGCTTTCATAAATGTGAACTCATTGGTCTATCAAAATAGTCTGCAAAGTGGACATTATTCCCATTCTCCAGATGAGCAAACTCTAGCTCAGAGTGGTCAAGTAACTCCCTCAAGGCCACACAGCGTGTGTGCAGCAGGACTGAGGCTGCGTCTGGTTCCTGTCTTCTCCCTCGAGATCCCTGCCTTTCTCCCGGGTAGCGCTGCTCCATTTGGGGAACAGAGAGTGTTAGGAAGGTTCTTTTGTATAATGACTTAGAGTTCTCAGAGTACATTCTCACTTAATTTATAAAAATTAGGATTTCTAGCAGCTCTCACACAGCCTTCTGTAATAATGTTTTCCTGCAAGTCGCTATTCGAAAGAAGAATTATTTACAGAGAAACCAACACACTAAAAGCTCACGCATGGCAAATAAACGATAAGGAAGAAAAAGGGGACAGAGGCCAACAGGAGCCATGCAGTGGACCTGTGTTTAAGGGTCGCTGAGGGTCACAACCTGTGGGCCCCGCCCCTGGTGCACCACAGCCTGCAATGCAGGCCCCGCCCACTCACCTCAGCCTCCTCCTCCTGCCCCGGCCCCCAGCCTCTGATGTGGATGCCCAGCCCCTGGTCCCAGCCCAGGCCAAGCCCTTCTCCTGCTCAGGAAATCCCACCCACTCTCCTCTGTGACTTCGCTCCACACCCCCCGCCCCCCCAACATTCCATTGGCACATGATGTGCTATCACCTGTCCCCACCTTAAAATGCAGGTCCCTTGACCCCACCTTCCACTCCAGCTACCACAGCGCTTCTCCCCGTCCTTCCTAGAACTCCTGAGACCTGAGATGTGTTAGCTTTCCTCAGCTGCCTCCGCTTTCTCTCCTCCTTCCCGTTCTTGTGCCCAGGATTTGGCCAAAGGCCCCACTTCAGGGTCACCCTGACTCCCAGGCTCCTAAAGCTAACACTCAATGCCAAGCCCTCTTCCAACTTGTCCCATTTATAGCATTTGACTCTCTAGATCAAAGTTCTGTCCTTCTGGAACTTTCTTCTCTCGGCTACGAGAACATCACTCTCATGCTTAGTCTCCTTTGTCCTTTCCTCCCCATCTGCCCCAGAGTCCTCCAGGGCTCTGTCCCTGGGCTCCTCCCTTCTCTCTGCAGGACCACTCCCAGGGGACCTCACCTGGGCTCAAGACACTCAATACACTCCAAGGAGCCCCCAGGCCCCAGGCCGTCTCTCTAGCTGGTAGCTCCATCCCGAACTCCAGACACGGTGCTTTCAACGCCTGCTCCACATCCCCTCCTGGAGGCCGCCAAGGCAGCTCAAACCTAAGGCGTCCCGAAGCAAGCGACTGATCGCCAACCATCCATCCACCTGCTCTGTCCACACCCTTCCCCATTTTAAACAAAGTTGTTTTCTTTCACTTTTTAAAAATGACAAGAAAAGAAAAGAATTGTGTTTCTTATGTACTGGCTTAATTTCATTCAAAAATCAGAGGAATGACAGCTAACCTTGGCTGAGGCTCAGCTGTGTACCAGGTGCAGTGCTGAATGCTTCACCCAAATAGACCCACTTCACCCTTGAAGTCCCTGGAGGCTGAGTATTATCCCCACCCCCACTGCGCATCCGGGGACACTCAAACAAGAGAGGTGGGAAGTGTCAGTGTTAAGCTGGAACTCGCGCCCAAGCCTCACGACCGACAAAATGTTGTGTCAAACACCAACCTAGCTGAAGTTCTACCATCAGGAAAATGCTAACCGTGGGACCAACTGTTCAGAGTTCCCTCCTCATAGCCGTTCAGCTGAACAGTTACGATGTACTTTCCTGTATTTAGTTCAATAAAAGGTTTACGTTTAAAAACAAAAAGCACAACTTAACGTCACATCTGTGTCGAGTCTAGAGGACTTCAACAGGAAGCCCTCTACACATTAGTCATACTCCTGGTTGCATTTTATCCCCTTATCCTTGTTGTGCCTCGGTTTCTCGCCCATGCTGTTATTTTCCCACCTTTTGTGCATTTATGTCTTTAGACTGAAACTTACTTCCATTTGCAAACAAAACGGAGAACAAAAATTATAAATATATTTGATTTACAGAACCCCCAACTGTCATTACCACTAAGTATAGTAGTAATTATTCACAATTTTCATAAAAACCACTCACATCGTTCTAGATCACAGCAGAGCATTGAGTAAGTGAAAGAAAGGGAAGAACCGAACAGACGGAAAAGTAACTCGGTTGTCATGTCCTGTTGATTCTTTTCTCAGAACGATTTCCGAGTTCTCCCAGTTTTGGTCCTCGCTATTTACTGCCCAGGTTACCGCGACTGAATCTGAATTGGGCCCAGCTTCTATCAGCAAGTTTCGAACGACCTATTTCTCTCTCAAACGTCACTGACTTTCTCTCTGCTTGTATTTACACAACTCCTTCATAATTATTTCCCTAACAAATGTGTCAACTGGGTTGGAAATTTCCCTTTGTTCGAGTATGCGTAAGCGCACAGGACCAGCGGATGCTCTAGACTGGGCAGTGCTCACTGGTGTCCTGTGGGCGGGCGGCGAGGAAATGCCCCCGTTCTTACCTCAAATGCGAATGGACTGCTGATGAGGGAAGCTCTTCTCTCCTCTACAGTAATCCCCCAGCTGCCCGCCAGCTGTTTCCGCACCCACCTCCCACCTCCGCACTCGCAGCCTCGTGGGAATCGTTCTCTCTCACTAACGCCCCGTGCCGTTTTTAAAAGATGTGATATTCTACAGTCCTTCTCTTTAAACCTCAATCCTGTTCTTCTTTTGGGTAACTTTCGTTATATGACATTTTCCAAGTTCTCACTTTTATGTTGTTTTTTGTTTTCTTACTAGTCTACGTTATGTGTAGTCTACATTTTCCTTATTTGCCTACATTATATATAGAAATACACCCTTTCTGGAAACATTTTGAACGTCACAGATAAAGTGAAAGTCTGCTTTCCCAGTTAACATTCGGTTAATACTCAGTCTGTTCTAAGTTTGGTCCTTGATGATTCTTCCTTCCCCACATTAAAAAACCTGTTTTTTAATATACTGATTTTAGAGAGAGAAGGGTGGGGAGAGAGAGAAACATCTATTTGTTGTTCCACTTATTTTTTAAAAAAATTTTATTTATTTAGAGAGTGGGTTGCCTCTCACACACCCCCCACTGGGGACCTGGCCCGCAACCCAGGCATGGGCCCTGACTGGGAATGGAACTGGCGACCCTCTGGTTCGCAGGCCAGCGCTCAATCCACTGAGCCGCACCAGCCAGGGCTGCTGTTCCACTCATTCACGCATTCATTGACTGATTCTTGTATGTGTCATGACAGAGGATAGAACTCACAACCTTGGTGTATCAGGATGACACTCTAACCACTGAGCGACCAGGCTCCCATTTTAAAAACAACACTTCCACGTGTCTACCCACAGATAAGACAAAATAAAATCATGTTTCTTACACCCAAACTGTACATATTGCTTGTAACTTTCCTTTCTCATTTATTGCTTTTGAGAGCTACCTATGCCGAATCATTACAGATCCGGTTAATGATCCTTTTAAACTGCTGTACAGAAGTGGGCAAGTCACTTAAATACTGGCCTCGCTTTTCCCGCATTCTTTTGCTGCTCTGTTGTTCTTCTAGGCTTCTCAAAATTGTGTGACAGTGGGTACACCCTTCGTAGCTGAGCCCTCGATTTCCTCCAGGTTTTTTTCAAGGTTTGCTTCCTCAGGAAGCCTGTCTGGTTTCTCAGTGTTTCATTCCTTCTGTATTTAAAAAACCCCCAAGTCTCCATCCTCACGGCCAACATTCACCAAACTTAACCTCGGCTGAAACTACCCAAAAGGCCCGCCCTGGGCTGTTCTTCCATCACTTGAAAGGCACGGCGCCTGAACTGCTGCACTAAGACACAGTTAGTCGCACGTAAAAAGTTGCGGAGAACAGCTCTCAAAGAAGTGGATGCAGAGGCAAGGGAGCCGGTCAGCATGCCACCTCCCACAGACAGAGAGAGAAATGGCGAGGGCCTTAACAGAGACAGCGACAGCATGGGCGGGAAGAGGCGAGAGCACTGAGTTATCTCAAACAAGAGCTGACGGGTTGGTGAAGCAGGTGAAGAACAGGGAAAAGGGGGTCACGACGACCCCGAGACGTCTGGGTAGAGTGACTGGATGTCTTTGGGCACTCCATTCAACAAGCTAGGGAATACTGGAGGGGGCGGTCACCGGTCTGGGTTTCAACCCTTTCGTCAGAGGACCTGGCATGATGTCAGGGCAAGACCCGTGAGCGAGTTGGATATGGGTCTGCAGCTGAAGAGGAGACCTGATTATAGACAGACGGAAGCGTGACCTCCGTTGTCGTAATTGTGAAAGAAACTGACGTAAAATGGTGCAGGTTAGAAGAGGATCTAAGGAGGAAAGGAAGAAAAGACAAATAAAACAGAAATCCATTACTTACCTTCTTCCCCATCAGGGTCTCCTTTCAAGCCCCCCCCCCTTTTTTTTTAAACAATGAGCCTACCTTTGCTTAAAGATTCCCATTGCTTTGACTCCCGTACAGTCGCTGCTAACGGAATAATACAGAACCGTGGGTGCTGGAGCCCTGCTTCCTGGGGTCAAACCCTGCTCAGCCTCTTACAGCTGGGTGACCTTGAGCAACTTGCTTACCCACCTCCGAGCTTGCATTTTCCCATCTACCAAATAGTACTATTACTCATAGGGTTGTTATGGAAAATTAATTTTAAAATCAGCTAAACTTAAACTTAAGTTCATTTAAAAAAGGCCTGAGAACAATACCTGGAATATACTCTATAAGCATTTCTTGGGTAAATAAATGAAGCCTGTTGATTTTCTCCGTAAAATCCTTCATATGTAGCTTTTCTCCCCCCCCCCGCCCTTCCTTCTCTTTTTACTTTTAATGATTCTCATTTAACACCAAACCAGCTGAGGTCTCCATGACTTCATATATTATCACCTCATCACTGTGCTAAAATTGCTTTTTAAAAGGTCACTAATGAGTTCTCAGTAAAAAAAAAAAAAAAACACCACCGTCTTTTTCTTTCTCATGCCCCCAATATGCTGCATGAATTAATTGTCCCAGTGGCTGCTTCTCAAAATTCTCTTCTCTTGATTTCCAGGCTGTTTTGGCTGTAGGAACTCTGCATTCTAACACTTTATTCCCTGCCTCTGTTTCTGCAGCTACACCAACTCCTACTAGCTTCAAATCCCTCCTGTGTCACAGACGGAACCATCCCCCCGCGATTCCGTTCTGTCTCAATAATACTCTTCTGGCGCCGACTATTCCCACGGCCTCCGCCTGCGCCTCCAGCCACAGCACGCGGGCTCGGTGCCAGATCGGCACTTCCAACTCGACACTGGGCAGCTCCGTCGGACCTGCGATTCAACACGGCCAAAAAATCCATTTGCTGTCTGCACGGTGCTTGTGGCTTTGCTGCTGACAACGGCATCAGTGTTCCTCAGATGCCAAAGGCCTAAAACCTGGGAACCAGCTTCGGGACCCCTTCAGCCTCACCGGCTAATGTGTTACGAAGTCTTCACGCCCTTCACAGCAGCACTCTCGCCTTCTCCCCGGCAGCCCTTCAGTACCTCGATTCCAGCACTTCGTTACCGTTCACGAGCCTGACCCTGTGACTCCCTCCAAACATGCCAGCGGGTTCCAGCCCCGTGGGGCCGCGTGCCTGGGTTTCGGGTTCAATTCCCGGTTGGGGTGTGCATCGCACGTAGGTGATCGAGGTTTCTGTTTCTCTCCCTCCCTCTCTCTAAAATCAATAAACATATCCTCAGGTGAGGATACTGAAAAAAAAAAAAAACCCTCCAATAAGAATATCTAGACGTTAGCTAAAGAGTCCAAAATCAGTTTATAGAAATTCCTGTGCTGTAGGCGGGCAGCCAGAATAGCGTGGCTTCCTACAGTGTGTATTTGACCTTCTCATTCTCCTCAGAACTCCGCAGACCGTCCACTTCCTCCACGGCTGGACCTTCCACGACCTGGACTGTGGTCGACTTTCCGGTCGCGCACCTCCCCGCGCATCGGACGCCGCCCCCCACGGCCTCCTCTTCCCGCGCTCATTCTCTCACAGCACCGCAGCTGTTTCTTCTGCCAGAAGAGCCTCGTCCACTTCACCTTCCTCCAGGTGTGTAATTCAGAAGTCACTTTCTTCCTTCCCAGCAACGGCCCCACAGCAGTTCATCCGCACGTGACTCAAACACACTGTACTGTAGGGCAGTTACTCGTTTACACCTGCCTCCCAGACTTGACCCTAAGAACTGGAAAGACACACCTGCATTTTGCTGTGCATAACGTGCACCCACTTTTTACATGCCTTACACATGGGATGATCATACGGTATGTAAACCTACGTATAATGCACATCTTTATTTTTCCCTCAAAAGTTTGGGCAAAAAAGTGCGCATTTTACACAGCAAAATAATCCTCTCTGCCTGGCAGAGTGCCTGTAATAGAAAAGGAGCTCCAACCGGTAGCCGGTTTGCAGGAAACGCCAGCCACAGGGTAGCCTCACAGTGATTCCCGCCAGCTGGCACTAAGGCTTCTGCTCTGGCACTTCCTACAAGACACCAGAGTCGGGCATTCAAACCAACTGCTGGGCCCTGGGCTGTGGCCCCAGGAGGAGGTCCCTGAAGCATCCATAAGCTCCCCACTCCAGCTGAGGGAAGGGAAAAAGAAAAAGCAGGGCACAGTGGGGGGCAGGGCCAAGGGCTCCTTAAGTCCACTCCCCCCGCCCAGGCCAAAGGATTTCATCTTTCTGCAGTGCCACCCACCCCGGTCAGATGCATCGTCTGTCCCCCCAAGGTCCACTGGCCAGCATCCACGTGCCTGGGAGCCCCTGGAGGCGCCCCCCCAGATTTGGGCTTGGGGGTTTCCTCCTCCATCACCCTGTGGTCTCTTCTTGGCACTGAAGCCAGGACGCCCTGGGAAAGCCTTGGATCCTCCAGGGGCCTCCATCACACTCCACATCCAGCCCCACGACCTCCCTGACCTCACTCCTTCTACTTTCGTCTCGGTCACTGCTCCCCAGCTCCTGCTGTTTCTCAGCACCCCAACCACGCCGGCCTCAGGGCCTCTGTTGCCCACATCCTCTGCCTGAAGCGCCTGCCCTTGACAGCCAGGGGGCCCAGGTTCTGTAACCGACACAGGGCGACGTGAGTGTCTGCTACCATCTCAGCAGGCCCACCTGCCGGCCAGCATAGCCTGTCCGTTCCCACTCACGCTAGCGTCCTGAGCAGACAACTCAAGAGAACAAATCAGGTAAGATCCAGATCTTTCCCACACCAGGGTCACTCGAGGTTACGGACATTCAGTTACCTGCCTCGGGGAAGCGGGGGGAAGAGGATGCTGGGAAGAGCCCCTTCCCTTCAAGTGCACGAGGGCAGCAGTGGGAGGGACGCGGAGGCTTCTGTGCGCTGCTGCGCCGTCCACATGGAAGAAAAGCCCGCCCTGGCACGCTGCCATCTGCCTGCTGTCCCCATGCACCCTGCACGCCCCTCTCTGGCCTCCGTGTCCCTGGAACATGGTTTGCTCTTTGAAAGGCAACTATGCAGCCAGGCTATGTCAATGCAGTTCCATGAAGAATGGACTCCGGAGAACTGTTTCCTGAAATCAGACCACATGGACCCAATGGACCCACGCCCTTTAGATCCAATTGTTCAAGTCATTACAAATACCTTTAAAAAAAAAAAAAAGAAGAAGAGTCAAATGTGCCCACTCAGAACTGGTTTTGGCCACTTACCTCCTTCACAATCCCCTCTAACTGCTCTTCGATGACAAGTGAGAGGTGACTCCACGGTCCTTGCCCCGTGGGCCCCTTGGGCAGGGTGGGGGGGAACTCCAGGGTCACGTGAATGTGGTCCGTAAAACCAGCGATCTCAAACTCGGGTGGCTCCAGATCCACTGCGCAGGAAACAAAGTCAGACAAACCCCACGTCAGCCTGTCCCTGCTCCCGCTGATGTGACCCTGCCTCCGTGCAGCTGTCCCTCTGCCCACGGTCCTCCTGGGAGCATGGGTTTTGCTTATTTCTTTGGGAGCATGATTTTCTTTCTTTTTTCTTTTTGTCAATTGGTGAAAAACGGGGACCAACAAAAGTGATTGGCATAATGTCATAAGAAAGGGAGGACAGATTTTTGGGAGGGAAGTCTGTACTTTCCCAGTCTTCAGGCTATGTTCTAAATACAGAACTAAAAATGGCTTCTTTCCACATTACAACAGTAATATATAACTGAGGCGGGGACCGCGTAGGAAGAACTCTGAGGCGGCGCTGCTGCTACTGGCCAGCGTCTGGCATCCTGGCTGCCAGGAAACGCCTGTAACCACTTAGGTTTATTAAATAGTAAACCGAGGCAGGGAGGAGGACGGAGACAGGTCTCACATGCTAACTCAGCAGCCCTGAGCCTGGTCCGATAATATCGCCAGGTGTTCCAACATCACAAGAAACACTACATTAGCAAGAAAGGAGGGAAGTCCTTGAAATTCTATGTAGCGTTTCCACTACCTGGGAGAGAAAGCCTTGAAACTGTGCTTTCATCCCAGGGCCTGGAATGTGGGAGAGGGTCCCTGGTGCCCAAAGAAGGAGCCCATAAAACAACTTTGGTGAACTGTCTACCTCTGGCCACTCTCTGTTTTACGAGGGAGTCCCTGATGCTTACAGAAAGAGCCCATAAATAACTTTGGAAAGTGCCTCAGTTTTAATTAACTGCCTCCTGTCACGTATGTGTTTTACAGCAAGATGAACAAATGGGGTCTGGAGCGAGATAAGGATTCGGGCTAACAGACCCCCACACATGCCTGAGTTTGGGTGGTCACGTTCCCCCAGGAAAGCTGGCACCACATTTACCTGTTAATCAGTATGTGACTTTTTTCCTCCCATCCCACCAACTATGTGAGTCCTCAGAACAAAGGACTTGCTCCCTCTCTCTCGGGGGCTTGGGCACTCTTGGCTCTCTGGACACTGGACCTGCGGCCACCTGGCCTCAGGCCATACAGGGGATTGCCACCCTGGTCTTCAGCCACTCATACTTTTGCCGCTCTGCTTCGCCCTGAAACTTTGCCTTTCACCCCCCAATTCTACCCAACCCCGTTCTCTTCCATGGGAACGGGTCACTAATAAGCTGATCACACGCTACTAGATTTGCTGACCTGTAAGTCTTTACACATGTCAGCAGGAAGAACCAGGTCTCTCCCATCAACATAACCACGGGAGAAATCTCAGGAAATATAGATAATTGTCCCTGAATGTGGCTAATCGCCCTGTCTCTGCTGTGTGTGTGTGTGTGTGTGTGTGTGTGACGTATATAGACAAATATAAACTGCACTAGTTCACCCCCCGCCCCCCAGCCACAATCACACCATGCTTTACCCACACTGTTTCACATGGGGGATGTTTGCACTCATTTCATAAATCTAATAACACATATTCACCTACATCAAGGGCTGGCAAACAATGGCCTGTGGATTGAATTTCTGCACAGCCTGAAAGTCGAGAATGGTTTTTACTTTGAAAGGGCTGTGGACAAGGGAAGAAAGACTCTCTCACAGAGACCAGACGTGGCCCGCACAGTCAGACTAAAGTGGCCTTTCTCTGGCCCTTTACAGGAAGTCAGCTGCCCCCGGCCTTCATAGTTTTACATGGCTGGTTCTCTTCCACCAAGTGGCTGGACCACGATCTCACTGATTCGCGGTCTGACTCTGATTTTTCTGAAAAGAATCTGTGTATCAGCGAGTCTTCTCGGAGCTAAATCTTTGCTTTTGTCCATGACCTCTTCAGGACAAACTGCTCAAGAGGAATTCGGGATCCCAGCAGGTGCTCTGCAAACACCTTTTGCAGAAAGACCACTCCCTACATTCCTCTAAACCTGGGTCTTGACACATTTTAATACTTGCCACTCGGAGTCCTGAAAAATGCTACCTCCTCCCAGCTTCACTAGCCTCTCTTTAGTGACCCGAACACCGTGACCTGTGAGCCATGCTTTTCTCTCTTTTCTAGGTGGACACACACAGGAACAGGCCCGGCCGTCACTGCTGCTTGGCGAAGCGTGCCCCCTCTTGACCAGGAGCTAAAACTGACGCTTTCTCTTGGCCACAGATTGCAAATCGGGACACTGGCAAAGTGGTGGAGTCCAGCTGAGGGCCACAGACACCGGCGGGGCAGCCGACGCCGGCCGCCGGAAGGAAAAGGGATGCACCTGTACTGCGTGGCAGACTTCTCTGAGTCCGGGCCCACAGGGGCCTGCATGCGGTGGCACCCCCGGGGCAGACGGCTACCGGGGCACAATCCCAGGGAGGGGCTGCAGCACTAAGGAAAACACTAGCCCAGAGAGCTGTGATTGCTCAGACACCAGGCCGTGTAGCCCAGCTCCCCACTTCCTGTTCAGCTGGAAAACAAACCGACCAGTACTAGGTCCTAGTGCCTGAATGTCTGCCTTCCACAGGCACCGCCAATCCTCCAAAAGCCCAGGGGACTGTCCCACTTCCTGCATTGGAAAGTCAAGGCTCGGCGGGGCAGAGGGATCAGGCCACAAACCTGGCCCCGACTCGAAAGCACCTTTGCAGACCTGCCTACCGCACGGCAGAGAAATAGCGATGGCCTTGATGGCTGTGTGAAGATAACAAACAGAGATCAACTCACTGTCCACCTCTGGGAAGATGCTGCCGAAACAATGGACCGGCGTGGCGTTCCCCCGGGACCCGACGAGCCACAGTTCGTACGTCTCGGACATGTCCACCCACAGATGCGTGAGGTCACAGGACAGGCTCGTGATGTTGGTGCAGTGCTCAACAATCTCCGTGTCTTTTTTGTCACTTGGATGGGAAAAGAAACAGTCAAGGGAAAACTTTGGCACTTACGGGATGAGTCCATTACGGGCCTGGCCCGCTTCCTCCTTCCTCGGTGGCTCTGGTCTGGGGTTGTTTTGCCAAGTCGTGGGGCCAAGCACCTCATTTAAAATGCAACACCTTACCCTGCCCCGCCCACCGCTCTCTCCCCACCCCCTTATCTGTACATTTTTATTCAGACCATTTACCACCACCTGCCACATTTCACTGACCAAGGTCTGTGGCCACTTGCAGAAGGGCTACCCCAGCAGGGCAGGGACTCTGGGCCATGGCTGTCCCCGGGGTGTCACAGGTGCTCGGTGAACATGGGCTGGACGGATGGGGGAGGGGGAGCAAACCTTGGACGCTCATGGTGGAGGTCCCAGATCTCCTTGCCCCTGCAGGACAGTCATGAGTGACACCACCCTCCCGACACCCCGTCTCTCTCCAGCTGAGGACCCCATGGCCCGTCCTAGGTCAGCCTGTGCTACACAGGACAACACAGACATCCCATCCCTTCAGCTTCAGAAAGGCATGTGGGGGATCCACATGACCAAGTGCAGCGAGAAACTTGGGACTTTAGCAGCTGCCACTCTGGCCAGCGTGGCTCAGTTGGTTGGAGCACCGTCCGGTAACCTAAAGGTTGTGGGTTCGACCCCTAGTCTGGGTGCGAGGCAATCAATCCATCTCTCTCTCTCTCTCTCTGAAAGCAATGAAAAAAATGTCCTCGGGCAGGGATTAAAAAAAAGACTTTATCAAGCACCAAGGAGAAACTCGAAGGCCCTCCAGTCCATCAGTAGTAGTAACAGCTCTCAGCCAAGTAACCACCAAACACAAGGTCACCCTGAGGAGCTCCTGGGCCCAAATGCGACTTGTGAGGGTGCTTGTCCCACGTGGAAAGAAGAGAGCCAGGGCCAGTCCTGGCATCGGCCCCGCAGTGGGAGGGACAGTGCAGAGAGCCTGAGCTCTGTGCACAGGCTCACTGGTCCAGCCCCGCCAGGCCCCGGGGCCTGGGCCTTGCCCAGTCTGGGCCGGGACATTTTCTCAGGGGCCATTTGTCTCCCTGAGCAAAGGAAAGGGAATACAAGCCATCGATCTGGTCACCAGACCTTTGGACTCACTCAGAGAATGACTCCCTTGGAAACATTCCGACTTACTGAATTAGAGAAATAACTGTGAAAACCAGTCACAATACTTATTTTGTTTCTGAGGCTTTGAGCTGTAGACGCTGGCTTTGGTTATAAATATGCTTTGTCAAAAATAGCCTTGAATTGTTAAAGTGTTCAACCTAATTACAAAAGGATTTGTGCTTTGTCTTTGAGGTTTCAAAGCTCTGAATAAAACACACACGGGCCGGGGGCTCTGTTGCTTGCGGGGACCCCCCCCCACTCCCACACAGTAGAAAGATAACACATTTAACAAGAGAAAAACGAAATGTCGTACTAACCTCATGTCTGTGTACCATAACGTATAGTGGGTTGGTGCAGTGGGAGGGTTTCTTAACTTCCATGATAAAATTGGCCGGAAATTTCTTAACACCATGTTGAAATCACAAGTGTCATTTGAGAATTCTAAAGGGACAGGGGAAAAAGTAAACAAACACAGGGATCCGGAACCGGTGGGGTGCTCCGGGCCACGGTCCAGCCCACCCGTTGGGTCTGCAGCCCACACTCCTAGCAAAGGGGCCCAGCATTCTGGGAAGCACAGGGAGGAGAGACGGCTCTCCCGACACGGGGCGTGAACTAATGCAATGAATTAATGGGCCCCGCGGCATCAGGCAGGTGAGCTTAGGGAGCGGGAAATCAGCATTGTGTGGGCAGAGCCGGAGCTCACCCAGCTCCTCCCCGACTTGGGGGGCTCACTGGTTTACAACACCCAGGCGTCCTGGGACGCTCCAGCCTCTCTGCTCACCTCCCGGCTCCTGGGGCAGCGCATCCAGCCCTGCCCCGAAGCTCTGCCCACAGCCATCCTTTCCTCCTATGCGCCCCCCACTGAACTCATTCCCTGTCCCAGAGGGGAGGGAGAGAATAATGTGGGCCCGAATGGGCCCTGATAGGGCAGGTAACCCCACAACAATGCCGAAGGAGGCGCCACAGAGCCATGCTGCAGACCGTGCCGTGGAGAAGTGGGGGCACCCGACGTGGCAGCTGGGAGGTGGAAGCCACCAGCGAGCCTCTGAGGTGGCGTCCCCCAGTGGGTGTCACAGGACTGGGCGTGTACTGGACACAAGGTGAAGTTCTGGGCACAGAGTTACACGTGTAGGCAAGAAGTTTACTTTAAAAAAGTATCTTCCTGCCCTGGCTGGTGTGGCTCAGTGGATTGAGGCCGGCCTGCGAACCAAAGGGTCACCGGTTTGATTCCCTGTCAGGGCACATGCCTGGGTTGCAGGCCAGGTCCCCGGTAGGGGGCACCCAAGAGGCAACCACACATTAATGTTTCCCTCTCTTTCTCCCTCCCTTCGTCTCTCTAAAAATAAATAAATAAAACCTAAAAAAGAAAGAAAGAAAGAAAGAAAAGTATCTTCGTTTCTCTGGTACCAGGTAGTGAATAAGAGGTAGAAGAATGCACTTTAAAGGGAAATTATTTTTGGATCATTTTTGTTTGGCATAATCTGTGTCTCCTCATTCTTCTATGAAGGAGTTTAATGGAATATTATTTTAAGGGGTTTTATAATGATCTCTAGTGTTTCATTTCTTATAATAGTTTCATCAGACAAATGTGAAAACCAGAATTGGCTGATTCTGCCTCCTTTTCCAGAGAAAGTATTTGAGGAAAAGATTTCAAACAAAATGGGCAACAAACCTGGGATCGGAAATATCAAATTTCCCACACTTTAGACTTCTGAGTGGCCACCCAAACCGTGAGCTTACACAAAAGTTAGTCAAGCCAGGGAAATCTCTTACCGGGCGAAGGCTGTGAAACGCCAAACAGAAGGCCGATACATCCTAGAAAGACGGAAAACATGTGAGACGAGCAACACTTTCTCTGGGTTCGATTTATAGTTGCTGCTCGGAGTCTGGTATTCTTTTACACATGTTACTTTTACATTAAGACTTTATGTGCTAAGGAAAATAACCACACTCAAGTCAATGCTCTTAGAGAGTGGACACGGTCTCAGCAGCAGCTGGTCCAGGGAGTTCGTCCTGAGTGGACCCCGAATGAGCCCCGCGTGGGAGCCGATACTAAGGACGAGGGCTGGCGGGTTGAGGAAGTGGTCTGAGAAGTAGTCTGTCTGGGAAAATTCTCCAAATATGAATAAGCATGCTGCTAATTAACAGACTCTAAAGGTAAAGAGAGTCAGAAGGGTGGTGGGGGAGAACGGGGTTGGGCACGGTGAGTGGGCCGCTGCATAGCTCTCTGGGTGGTGCTGCAGCGGGGTGGCTGCCCTGGGTGTTGTGGACACCCTGAGCTGCATGGACGGTCCTGCCCGGGAGATGTCCCACTCATAACCACGGAACAGGTGACACAGTGAGGCTAGACGAGAATCAGTAGAAAGGTAGAGAAAAGGCACAAAACGACCACAGGAAAACGTCAGTAATAAATGAAGCGTTAAACCAAAGTTCAGGAAGGACTCCTGCGTCTGGCCACGCTGGCCGGACAGAGGGGGCCTGGCCTCTTCCCAAATAAGGGCAAGTGACCAATTCCATCCTGATCAGAATGAGGGTGTGGACAGAAACGACTGTGCAAATCACACAGGAAGACATTCCCCATAGTTATTGAACCTTAAGTCATTCTTGTTTATCTGGTTTTCCCCCTAAAATTAACAGTAGGTCAGAAATAGATATGGACTCCAAACCATCAGCACAGACTTCCTGTCTGCATTCCACTGGGCCCTTGGCATTGCGCGGGCTGCGTGGGTCTCAGCTAGCTGCCCCCCACAGGGCTCTGGGTGACGATGACATCACAGGCTTGCTCCTACAAGAACTATGATAAAAAGAAACACTCACCCAGGAGACACAAGGTAAGTGGTCTAATCGCACAGGCATTGTGGCCCCAGAGCATCTTCGTGATTTCGCGAGTCCTTCCTCACTTTCACATCTGAAAGGGAATCAGCACCAGGAGATCAAGACGCTGAAGTGTCTCATGCAAATGGGCTCAGGCAGGACGAGGGAGACATGGGCTGGAGAGCCCTGTCTGGGGTGCCAGACCCTTCGTGCCTCTGGCCGTGAGGGAGGGACTTGAATGTAACCTCACACAGGGACACAGCCATCCGGTTCCAAAGCTTTCAACATACAAAAAGTAAGTGGTGAAGAGACTTGCTCCCGTTAGAGAAGTACTTTCATTATTATTATTTTTGGTGAGCCCTTCAGAATACCCTTATGCATAAACAAAAGCAAACCGATGTTACTTCTCCCGTTTTTTGGACAAGGGTTGGCATATATACGTCCCCTGTCCCACCCTGCCTTTTCCCAAGAAAGATTTGGGAGGCCTTTCTGCATCAGCACCGCGAGGTGCTGCTGCAGCCGTGGTACAGGGTGCGCCGTCTGTCCGAGGGACGGGCATCCTTTCCAGCATTAGTCTGAATGGGGCTACTCCAACCGCTGCTCGCCTTTGCTGCGCTAAATGATCTCAGACCTGCGTCCTTCTGTGCAGGGGCCTGTCTCTGCGAAGGGAAACTTGCCGGAAGTAGGACTGCGGGCAAAAGGGCCGATGAGTGAGAGTCCCAGCAGCGAAGAGCACACTCGAGACGGTCTTTAACCCGACGTGTGAACAGGATGTAGGAAAACTGTAAGAATGTGGTTTGTGATGCCACCCACAGCGGGGGCTGTTACCCCCCTGGGCTTGAGGGGCAGAGGGCAGGTGCCCACGCAGGACTCTGGGAGAAGAGAATCCTGTGTGAGGAGAGCCGTGACCTAAGCCAGATGGAGCTGAGGGGTCAGTAAGTGACCCAGCACTGTCTTCCTTCCCTTCTCTTGGGGCTCCACATGGGTTGAACCCAAGCACAAGTCAGAGAACGAGGATGCTGATGGCTGTACCCACAGCAGACAGGATGCCAGGGCAAAGTACAGGGTGGGGACGGTGGGGGCAGGTCTGGGGGGCAGACGGAAGAGACCGGGAGCAGAGGAGCTGCGCATCTGTGACTCTGGCGGAGAAGGCCACCGCCCGGCCTGGTGGCCGCCGCAAGGTGTGAGAGCTCCGCCTCCCCACAGCCTCTTCCCTGGGGTGGTCGGCAAGCTCTGGGGTCTCTAAGAATCGAACTCATGAATGGAAAATCCTTCTCCTACTCTGAGTGGGACCGAGCCTGTCTTCACATCTGTAAGAGCAATCCTTGTTAGCTGTCTTGCTGTGTCTGCGCCCATTTTTCTACCGAGTTGCTTTTGTTTCCTTCCCGGTTTGCAGGGGGGCACCAGCCCTTTGTGACGTCATGTCTTTGGTCCCCTTTCCTTGCCACTTGCCCGATTTGCTTATACTGGCGTTTGTTTTTCACCACGCAGAAGTTTCTGAGCTTTATGGTTTCACGTTTAAAGGTATTTTCTTTCTTAGAATCTACATTTTCAGTCCGAAAGTCTTCCTCACTCCAAGGTGAGAAGGAATTCTCTCTCTCACAGCTTCTGTCTCCACCCGAACCCTGCAGCTCTATGATGCTGGGGTTGTTCTGTCCCCAGCACTGGGGCAGCCGCCAGCCCCGGGTCAAAATGAAACAATGGTTGCACACAGACGGACAAGACCTCTGGCCTGTCTTGGGAACAGTGCTGGAATGCCCCTCGGGGTACTCTAGAGGAATTTGGGAGGTCCCAGGCCAGAACTGCCATGGCCTGCAGGCGCCACATACCCGTGAGCTGCCCAGGGCCCTCTGCCCAGAGCTGACCCCATGACTCCGTACCCACCTAGTACAGAGATGCCTTTGTCACCTGCGACGTCATCGCCGTGTCCCTCCTCAGCAGAGGGCGCGCATGGCTGTGGAATGCCACACTGGGAGGCGAATCCCTTGTGCCTGAACATCTGCCCTGGGGCCTGTGCTGCCTCCATCGTTCTCTTGGATGGCGGCCCCTCTCCGCCTCGGGTCTGCCTCTGCAGAACTTCAGCAGCCAGGAAACACACACACACACAACTACACGATTAGAAGTCCTCTCCTCCCTCCTCCCCTTCTTTGTTCCTGGTGACTCTCACTCCAGTTTCACGGAGCTGTCTGGTAACTAATTCTAGCTTGCTTGAAAAATCAAATTTCTCCTCTTGGCCCCCTGCCTGAAATTGTTCATGGAGCTTCTTAAATCTCTCCCTGACTACAGAAAAATCGGCCTTCCTAAAGGCCAGCCCTCGGCCATCTCTGCAGCCAGGGCCAGCTTCGGTCCCAGGCCCTGCATGCGGAGGTTCCCCACGCTTGGTTCACTGCTCCCCTGTGGCCGATGTGAAATTCTGAACAGTGTTCTCTCTGAACTGGTCTTTTGTTAGTTGAGTCTGATGGGACAGTGGAACCGTGAGCCCCGGCTCACTTGATCTTGTTCCTCCCTGTCCCCTTCCCCGTGTCCCGCAGGGTGAGGGTCTCACACTGGACCACTGACTCCTGTGGGTGCTGCTGGGTCTCGTTGTCGAGAGTCCCACGTTGCCTGGATGCCCTCCCAGGAGGGTGGAAGCTGCCCCACCCTGCTTCCCCCAGGGGGTGGCCAATCTGCTGGGGGTGAGCTCCAGGTCAGCTCCATCCCTGCACGGCCAGTCAGCGGCAGAGGTTAAAGACATGTGGGCGCTGCCAGTCTGCTGGTGGCTGGGATGGCAGGTTTTGGGGAGGGAAGAGCAGGTCCAGGCTGGGGCGTGGGGTGGCTCACAGGAGGGGGATCTGGCACCCTCCAGGCTCAAGTGCAGGGGTGCCCAGAGTCGCCCGAGGGACCTGTGGGAGCTGCACTGGGCCTGTGTCCCTGGGCTGGCTGTGTGCCCAGGGACCCTCTCTTCCCGTGTCTGGCTTCTGTTTGCCTCTTCCATGTGGTGGTGCTGTGACTGCAGACCAGGGCACCCGGCGACTCCCCACACGGGCCACAGGCTCTCATGTCCGTGGGCAGATCTGGCTTCGCCCCGTGGAAGGCAGATTAGTAAAACTCAGGCCAACCACCTAGAATTTTATTTTTTAACTTGCAACAACATTAAATGGCAAAGGTAAAAATGACAAGTCGAGACAGAGACTGGAAGAAAAGAAAAAGCTTTATATTTTAGCATCTTTAGTGACACTTTTTCCTGGGAAATGTCATTTTCTTTTGGCCTCCGGACCATTTTTGTTTCATTTCCATAACATTTCTTTCATCCTGCTTTTCCTGGCATTTTCCGCCCCATCTGCTGGTTTCTCGACACTGGGGATCCCCGTCATCCTGATGCCTGATGGCGCTGTCTCTGCCTCCCAGAGCTGGGTCTTTCTAATTGGCCCAATCTTTGCCCCTTCCCATCTGTATGCACTGGGCTTCGATCCAGCCTGTCCTCTAGGAAACCATATTTGTTCTCGGCAGTACCGATTCTGCGCCTGACTCTCGTTCCTCCTGTGGCCAGGGTCCCAAGGCCTTCAGTACGTTCCTGAGCCTGCTGTTCCCTGTTCCCTTTTCATCTCAGTCTTCCAGCTTCCTCCTCCTGACTCGCTGACTGACGGAGCTCTCATTTTTATAGGGTCAGAGTAGGCCCTAAGGCTATTGTGAGAAATTTCCTGCTCTTCCAAGGGTCCTACTTTCTCCTCAGGACGACTCCTTGCAAGCACCTCCTTCTTTCACTTTCTTTCCCTCCCCACGCCACTCCTGTTCACCTGCTCGCACCTGGACAGCCTTGTCGCCTGTCACTGCGACACAGCGGAGGGAAATCTTGACCTCTCCGCACAAGTGCGCCTGATGCCAGCTTGTTGGGAGGACTGGTGCTGACCCGCCCCTCCTCCGGGCAGGTGGTGTGGGGCGGGCGGGTTCTCTGTGGGGGGGAGGGAGGAAGACCTGGCCACAAGGGTCTGGGGGGGCGCTCCTCCTGACCAAGCTGCTGGCTTTTCCAGCTCAGTCAGCCCAGCAGACCTGCCTCATCTCCCTGACCTCTGACCTCTGTCAGAAGAGGAAATAGTTAAATGTGCTAAGACTCGTTTTCTTTTTTCCCTACTCATTAGGGAGCATTTTCAAGATTTTTGTTGACTTACCAGTATAGTGTCTGGTGATCGGGCACACGCAAATTTTAAATATTTAAAAAATCCTCAGAATTAAAACAACAACAAGGGCAATGCTGAAGAATACCTGTCCCGCGTCCAGTCTGTAGAGCCCTGGCTGGCAAGGAAAGGAGATGCACACAGTCCCCCGCTGGCTCGGGAGACGCGGGGCAGCAGCTCGGCCCTGCTCCCCACGTCCGACTTTCTCTTCGGTTTTCTTCTTTCTCCAGTTCTGCGCACCCTTGCTTCAGCCACCCGCTCTCCCGGCCACACGCGCGTCCTTGGTTCTTCCCGAATTGAATGAAAGAACCATTTTCATTTCTCGAAGCAATGCTCCTCCTCAGGAACAAGGGCAGTGGAGCTCCGCTCTGCTCACACCGGATTCCCCACTGTGTGAAAGGCCCATTTCCTTCTGATATTTGAACTTCTGGGCCTCCACCGTGCTCCCTCCAGGGGCCCCGGGGAGTGAGACCGACCGGCAGCACTTTTTCTTACTTGGTCACGTAAAATCAAAGTGCATCTTACCACAAAAGAGCATTTAAGGTTCAGGAAAACATAATGATGGGGTCAAAGAGCACACACGCCATGGACTCTTCGAGAGCTGGAAGGGTTGTAAGTTTATAAATGCAACAGGAAAATGAGTCCAATACGGCGCGGCGGGCGTGAGTGGGAGGAATGGAATATTTATTTTAATAGGTTTCACTTTCAAGACAGTATCTCTGGGCTGTGGTTCTTCTAACTTTTCGTAAGGCAAATTATAATACTATTTGTCAAATCATAGGGAGCAAATTTCAGGAAGATTTCCTTTAACTTTCAAATCAATACATGAGAAACTTTAGAGGAAATACAGGTAAGAATAAAAGAGCCGTGCAGATTCTTGATGCTCTAAAATCAAGAAATAACTTGTGAAGTAGAGAACTTAAAAGTTCCAGTCACTTCCTGGGACAAACAGGTCAAATCTCCCCGAGCACACCATACACCACTAGGGAAGTCTCCCGGATGTTTTCTTTAGATTTCCCCGCTCAGAGCTGACCCTAGGGCTTGTCACACTGGTTTCTAAGATCTGTTGCAAAAAAAAAAAAAAAAAAAAAAGGCAAGGAAATCAAAGGAGGCGGAATACCTAGCGTTTTCCAGTGAGTTGACTGTTTGCCGGACTCCTAACTGGGTTTAACTGGTTGACTTACTCGGGTCTGAAACGCAGGCTCGGATTCGCACGCACGCTCTCACCCCCTCCAGACCCTGGAGGGGGCTCAATCCTGTCTCTCCCCCTCCCTCCAGCTTCCAAGCGACGGATCTGGCAGGACGTGGGGCACTCGGCCCCGGTCCCCTCTGCGCCCCTCAGTCGCACGGCTCACACCCCGCAGCAGCCAGTGTCCCGGGTCTCGGGGATCGCTGCTGGGGGAGGGTCCAGGTCCGAGTGGGGTAGGAGCGGAGCGCGGCGCTGGGGAGACAGACCGACGCCCTTAAACCGGCAGGGCCGGGGTGGGCCGGGGCCGCAGGGGCGGAAGGCACTCCGGAGGAGGGATTCCGGGAAGCGGCTGCAGGGACGCGCATCTGCTGGGCGGTCACCGCGCGCGCCACCCCTTCCCCCTCCCCGCCGTCCCGCGGTTTACGACTTACCTTGGCAGCCTGTCACCGCTCGGGTCCCGGACGCTTGGCCGCGGCCCCACCGCCCGCAGCCGGGCTCCGCCGGCGCCCTTCCGCACCCGGTTCTGCGCGCCGGGGGATGCGCGCGGGGGCGGCCCCTCCCGCGAGCGCGGGCGCGGGGGCCGGGTGGCTCCGCTGGGCGGAGCGTCGGGCTCAGTGCTCAGGCGGTCTTCGCGGAAACCAGGGCAATTCCCCAGCGCGGGTGCGCGCGCCGCCGAGCGCCCGCCTCCTGGGGGCCGGGGGCGGGGTCACGGATCGCGCAATTTACTGACGTTTGCTGAGTTACCACCTGGCCAGCAGCGCACACCCGCTTGGCCCCGTACCCTCCCCAGGGCAAGGGAGAAGGGGACTTTTGCTGTTCTGTTTCCTGCGGTATCCTCCGGGGCCAGAACAGTGCCTGGCGCTTAATTTAATTCATTCAATTTAAAATGTGTTCAATGAATGGAGAGGAAGAATCAACATCCGTTAAAATGGCTATGCTACCCAAAGCAATCTGCAGCTTCAATGCAATCCCTGTCAAAATACCACTGACATTTTTCACAGAATTAGAAATGTATATGGAACCACAAGAGACCCCAAATAGCCGCAGCCATCCTGAGAAAAGAGAACAGAAGGACAAAGTTGGAGGGATCATGCCACCTGATGACCTACTACAAGTCCATAGTAATTGGAGTAGCATGGTACTGGCATAAAAACAGATAGAAGGGGGGATGCAAAAAACCCCTGGAATTTATTTATTTTAAAAATGTGTATTTATTCTTACCTATGAAAAGATGCTCAACATCACTAATCATCAGAGAGATGCAAATGAAAACCATAATAAGATACCACCTCACCCCTGTCAGAACGGCCATCCTCAATAAATCAAGTGCTGGTGAGGATGTGGGGGAAAGGACCCCTTGCACACCATTGGTGGGAATGCAGGCCAGTGCAGCCACTGTGGAAAACAGTATGGAGTTTCCTCAAAAAATTGAAAATGGAACTGCCTGTGTGACCCAGAGATTCCACTTCTGGGAATATATCCAAGGAAATTTTAAACACAAATTCAAAAGCATATGTGCACCCCTGTGTTCATTGTAGCATTACTTACAATGACCAAGATCTGGAAGCAACCTAAGTGCCCATCAGTAGATGAGTGGATTAAAAAGTTGTGGTACGTTTACAGGATAGAATATTACTCAGCCCTAAAAAAGAAGAAATCTTATTTTTGCGGCAGCGTGGATGGACCCGGAGAGCATTATGCTAAGTGATATACGCCAGTCAGAGAAAGACAAGTACCATATGATCTCACTTATGTGTGGAACCTAATGGACAGAATAAACTGACAAACAAAACAGAAGCAGACTCACAGACACAGAGAACAGACTGACAGCTGTCAGAGGGGAGGGGCCATTGAGGGGCTGGGTGAAAAGGTGAAGGGATTAAGCAACCCCCCCAAAAAACCCCTCAGACACAGACAACAATATAGTGATCACGGGGAAAGGTGACATGGGGGGAGAAGGGAGGGGGGTTAAATGGTGATGGAAGGAGACTGGACTTGGAGGTGGTGAACACATAATACAATATACAGGTGATACGTTATAGAATTGTACACCTGAAACCTATATAACTTTATTAACCAATGTCACCCCAATAAATTCAATTAGAAAGAGATTTTAGGTTTGGGAGAAACTGCCACACTGTCCCCCGAAGGGGCTGCACCATTTTACATCTCCACCAGCAGCGAGTGGGAGCTTCTCCTGCTCCACGAGCTCGCCAGCGTTTAGGGTTGTCGGCGTCTTGGATTTTAACATTTTCATAGGTGTGTGGGGGTATCTCCTGGCTGTTTTAGAGGGTGAGTAATTTTTAAGACGGGAGGTTCTCATGCAAGCCCGCGGTCTGTTGAGAAGGAGCCAGGAGGGAGTGACAGACTGTGTGGGGAGAAAGGAGACAAAGGCAGGAATGAGGAGGGAGGGGTATCTGGGGGCCCTGGGGGGCTGGTCTTAGGTAGGAGCTGGGACCTTTCGTTCTCTGTGACAGGAGAAAGGAGGCAGGGAAAGAGTGTGGGTCAGAGGGTGTCTGACAGCTTTGTGCGGGAAGCATGGGGCAGAGACCTCCGCTGAGTGTGGCGTGAGCAGAGAGAAGGGTCAGGAGGGAGGTCTGTGGAGAAAGAGCAGCCCAGACGTGGAATGCTCTTGTGCAGCGGCCTTCCTCGGGGCAGATGACCCATGGTGGCGCTCTCTGGGCTGCAGAGTCCTGACGAGGGCTTGAGCCTTCCCTGGGGACAGCCGCTCCCCTACACCATGACCCGCTTGACCCGCTGAGCAGTCCGGGGACAGGATGGAGAACTGGGCCTAGTCTCAACTCCGTCACGAGCATCTCCTGGGTGAAGTTTACTGTGGAGGCCCAATGCCCCCCTTGAGCTTCCTCTGGGTGGGTCCTGGCTGAGGTTCTAGATGGCTGTGCCCACGGTGAGCCATGGCCTCTCCCTCAAATTGTGTGTGTGAGGAGGTGGGGCCGGTTCCTCCTCTGAGTCGCTGACAGGGAAACCCTAAAGCGTAGCCTGAACTCACTTAACATCTGCCAAAGGAGGAAGTGGGGCAGGGAGGGCCTGCTTCTTCCCCTTCGGCTATCACAGCCAACCTCAACTCAGAGACCAAGCCACATGCATGGGACCCTCTGTCCTCACCTGGTTCTCAAAATCACTCATTTCCTTCCTCTTTCAGCCTCCTTTTAAGCCACCATCTCTCATACGTTCACCCTACTAGACTTCTTATGGGGAAGGTGTCAAGGCCCTCTGGCCACCGCAGTCTTACACAGCCCAGACCATCCTGTAACTGGGTGCAGGTCCGCCTGCCCACCACTCCGGAAGCCAATGCTCGAGAGGCAGGTGCCAATGTCAATGAAAGGGGTTTACTTTCAGGTGCCAGCCACCAGGAAGATGGGGGACTTGCGTCTCAAAGCCCATCTCCCCCACTCAGTGCAGGCAGAGGTTTCATAAGGAGGGAGAGGGGACAGAACAAAGAGATCAGGGGAGGGGGGTGCAAAGTTCTCTACACGCAGAACAGCACCGTCCAGTCCAATAAGGCAGGTGACGGTCCCGTGTGTATCATCCTGACTAGTCACCTCGCTTCATGTCATCCTGGCTCCATGGATGAAGGTCAGCAACTCTCCCAGAGCTGGGATGCTTGAAGGTTGAAGTCTATATCTTTTGAAACTTGTTCCTAGGATTCTTCCACAAACATGCTGCTTATCTACAAGCTACATATCAGCCAGAGTCAGTACTTACAGAAACAATGTCAGAAGAACGGCGGGGTGGGTTACAATTTCCCACCATTATAATTTTCCACTGTTGCAAATCCTCACTGGCATTTTTTCTTCCATTTTTATGGAAGTTAGATGGTTGTAGCCAAAACATTTAAGAAAACTAAAAAAACTCAGGACCCAGTCTAGTTCACAAGTGAAAAAATAAAATTCTACAGACAATTTACTGAATTAGAAATTAATATTCATAACTGTATAATAGATTCTATTGAAACATAATTTTTTGCCTAAAATCACCCTCATTTTTATCAAGGAACCAAATTAAGACCAATTCATTTACTGCATTAAGTACAGTTTCGATTTGGCCTGGTTATTTGCATAAACAAAAAATAAATAGCAATTAGTCACATAGGCTTTCTGAAATCCGCTTTGTGGGAGTGTTACAAGGAATTTCTAGATTGAGCCTCTCGGGGTGAAGAAACGAAGCCGCACAGTTGCCACCAGGCTTTGCCTGGGACACCTATAGGTTTGGGTGAACTCCTCAAGTTCTCGAGGTCCCCAAAATGTCTTGAGGTTCTTCCTGGCCATCTCCCAGGAAAGCAACCTTTGCTCCTTCCCTGGAAAGACTGCCAGGAACCACGTGAATAACTAAGGTGCCAGGCCATTTCTCCAAGTGGCTTTTATCAGCTCCAAAGTCAATCTTTATTCTTTAAAACATTTTGTTGACATCCAGAGTCTAGACATGTCTCTCTCAGACGTGAAATTCTGTCAAATTCTTGGCTAATAAATCCACAACTGGAAACTGGAAAAAATCAGATTACTATTGGATTCATGTAAAGAAACATATTCCCATGAAAATAATAAACTCACTCATTAAGAGTTTCCAAATTCTGGAGGGATCAGCTAGGGAGAAAATATAAATGCTTCAATATTGCTGCAATTTACCAAATTGCTCTAAGAGAACAAACAAGTTTTTAAAAATCAGCAATATTTTGAACAAAGTAGTAAGGACAGTAATTACCCTCAGTTCATTCAGTACCACAATCATTCCTGTTTCTCCCCATTATCCACCACTATCTCCACAAACCATTCATTTCCCAGAGCCCTAAAAATCCCTCCTATTTCAAAAGTATGATTTGAAAATTCATTTTCAGAAATTCATATTTATTTATTTATTTTTATAGAGGGCAAGGGAAGGAGAAAAAGAGGGAGAGAAATATCAATGTGTGATTGCCTCTTGAGTGCCTCCAAATGGGGACCTGGCCCACAACCCAGGCATGTGCCGCAAATGGGAATTGAACCAGTGACCCCCCCCCTGCCCCATCTCACAGTCCAGTGCTCAATCCACTGAGCCAATCCAGCCAGGGCAGAAATTCATATTTTAGAATACGTTGGAAGATGCAACATTTTTGCAAATGCATCAGAGGAAAACAGTGACAAAAAATGTTTAAAGTGGTATGGTGGCAGATCTGATTATAATGCAGTTGACAAAGGAATTCACTTTTTTTGGTGACGACGTTTTAAGGTAACCGCCAGGATTACAAATGGAAGTACACCATACCGCGAAACCAATGAACTCGTTCCTCACTGTCAATTGTCCCTGGGGTTTCTGCTGGGACATGACAATTGGTTTTGGAGGATCAAAGGGAACTTTCGGAGGATCATTAAAATGATCACTTTGCTTTACCATGTGCCTTTCTTTTTCTTTCCTAATTTTTCCATTTCCCTTCTTGAGCTTCCTTCTCCAAATATCCTTCCTTCCCATGTGTCCCTCTCCTCTGCCCTTTCTCATCTTTTTTTCACTTCCTCAGTCCCTTCTCTTTTCGCTTCTTCCTTCTACACAATCCTTTCTTATAGGGAACTGTTCCACGCGTGGGAAATGTAGCCCAGTTCCCACTCGGAAAAGCCAGTGGGTGCGAGGTTCGGCAGGCAGGACCCACGCACACGGACAGGTTCTCCTGTGGGGAATCAGGCCTGCATTGTACCTCGGCTGCTGTGAGACTTGCTTTTGCTAAAACTCCCTCACCCTGGATTGAGGCAGCAAATGTTTACTGAGTATCTTTAACTTCCTAAAGTCTGTGCTAAACCACCCAAGTATGGAGTGTAACCAGTTCAACCACTTTCCCCCTGGAGCTGTAACATCCTTCTCTTTGAAGTAATCAGTAGCATTCTGTCCTTGGTTGTCTGTGAAAGGTAATCACCTACAGTGAACCTGTGCATAGTAAATGAGGACCAACCTCCATGTAATGTGCCCAGAAAAGCAATAAAAGCCTGTCCAGGCAGGGGTCAGGCTCTCTTGGGCTCTCTCTGGCCCTCTCGCCCTCTCTCACTTAGAGAGTGGCCATGCCGTCCCTTTTTCTCCACAGGATTTCTGTAGTCCGTGTGAATTTGTCCATTGCTGCCACAGCACACGGATCCCGCGGGCTGGGATCCGCGTCACTTTCCAACTTGCACCAAACCTCTGTGACTCACACAAACCTTCTGCGACTTCCCTAGTCCCTTTTAGTTTGCCCTTTTAACTCATCTAGAAATGACCAACTTTAGCACAACCTCCCATCAATTCGATTTCCTTCAAAATCTATTGCCACAATTTATACCTTTTATTACCCAAACCATGTATTTTTTCCCAACTTAATTAGCATTTTCCATTTGTGACAACTAAAAGTAAGTCATTAGCACTCTTCTAGACCGACAAATTCATGAATACATTTATAACTCTCAGAAACGGTTTTCTTTCCACTGGCAAATACACTCACATTTTTATTCTCGGCGATTACTGTACCCCTTTTGTGTGCTCCAAAGTGAGGTGCTTGATGATCCAGTGACCCGGGCAGTTTTTAGGGGACTGGAGGAGAAGTGGAGGACGTATCAGGCTTGGCACGGCTGGAGCCGCTGAAGTTTAAAAATGCCTGTTTCCCGCTTTCCCTTATCTTTCTGAGTTTTACTGTGTGAGAGGGGAGTGAGATCTTTTCCCCTCTTTAAACCATCAATTTAGATCCTTTCCAAGCAGAATCCTTATGATGTAAGGGAAAAGCTTGCACATTAAAGATCTTACCCCATTTACCAGACCTTTGGCACCACAGTTCTAATTAGTTTAAGATACAATCTCCTGGACTCTGAGACCCAGTTGCTTCTTTCAAAAGAGAAACAAAAACAGTATCTGAAGCAAAGACAAAGTTCCAGCAAACAGGTGTTCTCAAACTAAATCCCCTGAAGGGAGGGGGCTGGGACCAGACTTGGAACCTTATCTGACACCAGGACCCGGACAGGCCCGAAAGGCACAAAGCCCAAATGGCAGAGGCCGCAGATTCCCGGTGGATACAAAACAGCAGAGATCAAACCAAGCTCCCAAAAGATAAGAAAGCAAGCTACAAGTCGTAACCAAAGTTTCATTTCAGACAGATGAGGGAAACCCCCGAGACCTCTGAAACAGAGACTTCCTCCAGCAGCTGAAGAGAGAAGCCACAATCACAGGCGATTGAAAAGCCGTGTGCCACCAGAAAAGCAAACGAGACCCACACTGAAATGAAAAGAGTGCCCCAACCAAATCCCACACTGGGAACTGGGATTTTTTCTTGTCACTGAGCCGTGCCTACTGCCAAGCAGTGCCTGTTGGCTCCTACCGGGTCCCAAACGGTTCAAAGAACCCAAGTGGCAGGGCAGGGCTCCCGGCCGGGCACACCAGGGACGTACCCAGCCTGGGCACGTGAGCCCACTCACCACCTGCTTCTTTTCACCAACAAGGCATTGAAAGGTGGCTGATGCTTGAGAGGAAGAGCAGGGAGAGTCCCCGAGATAAAGCCTCTCGGCAGCCCCTGAGAGATTCCTGCAGTTCCTGCCATGGGGTTAGCCTGCCACAAGCAGCTGGACTCTAGCCCGCCCTCTGGGCCTCACTGGAGCCCACATTGTCCCATCTGGAGTCGCCAAAAACTGTAATTGAACACAGGGCCAGCTGCCTGCCACTATGAAAGCCAATACTAAAGAGACAGGTGCCCATGTCAAGGAAAGGTATTTATTTTCAGGTGCCGGCCACCTGGAAGATGGGGGACTGTCGTCTCAGAGCCCATCTCCTGGGAAGATGGGGACTCAGGTCTCAGAGCCCAGCTCCCCCTCTCCATGGAGGCAGAGGTTTCATAAGGAGGGAGAGGGGACAGAACAAGGAGATCAGGGGAGGAGTTTGCAAAGTTCCGTACCTGCCAATGAGCACCGTCCTGTCCAATAAGGCAGGTGAGGGTTCCAGGTGCATCATCCTGGTTTAGTCCCCTGGCCTCACATCGTCCCAGCTTCATGTCATCCTGGCTCCATGGATGAAGGTCAGCAACTCTCCCAGAGCTGGGATGCCTGAAGGTCAGAGTCTGTATCCTTTGAAGTTAGTTCCTCGGATTTTTATGCAAACATGCTGATCATCTACCAGCTACACATCAGTCAGAATCCGCCCCTACAGAAACAATGTCAGAAGAATGGTGGGGTGGGTTGCAGTTCCCCATTACAATTTCCCACTGTTACAACCCCCACGCTGGCTCGAGAAGTGGGTGCAGCCAGGAAAGGAAGGGAAAGAAAAAAGGATGTGAAAGGATTCGAACCAGTTTTCTCATCTAGAACATGCTAGTAGACCTATGGATGAAAAAGAGGGTTCTGTGGACACCCCGTCACAGGGGGATCAGATCCCAAACCCCTGACTGGGTAGGACCTGGTGGCCAGTCACGCCCCAGGCCTGTCACCTCTTTAGGAAAGGGCTTCCTTTGGCCTGGAGCCAGCCCTGGGCATTGTTTCTGTGCAACGAGGTTAACACCCTCTTGAAAGGCCCCCTTTCAGACCCTTCTTCAAAAGACTGCAAGAACAGCCCTGACTGGGGTGGTGCAGTGGGCTGGATGTCGTCAAAGGGCCTCTGGTTTGATTCCCAGTCGGGGCACATGCCTGGGTTTCAGGCTCAGGTCCCAGTAGGGGGAGCACGAGAGGCAACCACACATTGATGTTTTCTCTCTCATTCTCCCTTCCTTCCTTCCCCTCTCTCTAAAAATAAATAAATAAAGTCTGAAAGAAAACCAAGGGGGAGAGAACACCACCTCAGCCAGCCTGCGATCGTTCTCCAACTTGCTTTCTCCCACCTCCATGTAATCCCCCTTCATTCCCAACTCGTGGAGGAATCTGCAAACCGTTTCTCTTCAGAGCTCGCCTCCCTGAAGCCGTACTCAGCTCTGGCTCGAATAAATTCTTAGAAAAATTCTCTACAAAATGTTTGAGCGTTTGTGCCAACAGACCAAATGATTCCTAAAGTCTGTTGAGACTATTCTGTGGCGAGAGTTCATCTTGCCCATCCGATGCTACTGAGTCTCATGTAGCAAGTTCCTAGGGTCAAGTAGAGTCATTAAAAAAATCCCCAGACGTCACTGTGTTCTCATAGGCCCGGAGTCTCCCGGTGGCCCACGGCTGTCTGCTGGGAGAAGCATGTGCGTGGGGGCCGATGGAATCCCAGCAGACCCCACTTTTCTAGGGAGGTAGCCCGAGAGGGCCGGTGGCTTCCATGTGGCTGCAAGGACCCATTAAGGTCCTGGGCTCGATCATAGGTCCTGGTGGGTTATTAGGGAAAAGTAGTGTCTTTGCGTATAGGAGTCCTTAAAGGTGCCCTGATGTCACCCAGGGAGAACCCAGTCAGCATTGCCCAGAGGGAGAGCTGTGAGAAACTCCAAGACGAGTGCAGTGGAGCGCCCGCCCACGATGGGGTCAGTGCCCTTCTCAGGGCACGACGGGGCCCACATGGAGCTCTCGGGCTTCCCGACTCCAGCACTGAGGGCAGCAAGTGTCTGTTGTTTAAGCCACCTGGTCTGCGGCATTCTATTGTAGCAGCCTGAGCAGACTTCGCATGCTTTTGATATAACTGCATTTTCAAAATGTAACTGCTGTGTAGATTGAGAAAAGATGGTACTTTGTTTTGTTCAGATTTTACCACCAGTTCTGCGTTCTGGAAAACCTCACACCACTACCACCAGCCATGAGAGATCACACCTGGACCAGGCTGTGTGGATGTCACAAGCTTATGTTCGTGACACAGTCTTTCCTGTCACTCAGCCGGGCACTTGCTTGGCGAGCTGCCTGTGGAGCAGCCCAGCACCAAGAGTCACACACAGTAGCTACGCTATTCGCTCAGCTGTCACTGCGTGCAGGTTCACTCAGAGTAGGGCGTCAACACACTTACGATCCTACTCACACTCTGACAACCTGAGAGAGCACAATACACACACACGCACACACGTACACGCACACACAGAGCAATCCGTTGGGGATAGTGAACCCGAGTCCCAGAGTCTCGGTCTGCAGGTCCGGGAGACAGCACGGGGTGGGGTGCAAGGGAGTCGTCAGCATCTTGTAAGAAAGGATCTCCGGAGCCAGGTGGACAGCAGGGCAGGCGAAGTCCTCCGTCTAGCAGGGCAGAGCCCCCAGCGGCCGATGCCAAGGGAGACCAGCATGGTGTGGGGCAGCCCGCTGGCGTGTGGAGCTCAGCTGTCTCCTCAGTGGTCTGGAGCCTGCCTCAGTTACACCTGGGAAGCGGGGTACTCTACCCTTCTGGGTCTCCTGATAGGTGTCTTGGCTCCCCTGCTGGCAAGTGGGGACTTTGCTCGGGAGCCCATCTGTGGGTGGGCCCGCTCTGCAGACGCGGCCGCTCTGACACATGGGCAGATATGTCTCCTTGCAGACGTGTCTGCTCTGACTTAGGCAGTTTCCCTCTTGATCCAAAGTGTCACGGCCGACTGGCAGCCGTTTTAGTTGGCACGAGTGACTCCATTTTATTTTATATACTGTATGCTGTCTTGATCGGACCAACGCCATTGTATTGGTCCTGCTTTCCACAGTGGAGCTTATGCCTGTCCCTGTCCCGGGCTGTGTGGAGCTCGCACCTGTCCCAGGTTGCGTGGAGTGACGGCATTCGTGGTGAGTCAGAGCAGAAGTCAGCAGGATCCAACACACAGGGGAGCAAGCTGTCTCCTTGGCGCATCCAGGGAAGATGCAGAGATGGTGAGACTGGGAAAGGGGAATGCCCTGTGGAGGCCCTTGTACTGGCCCGGCAGGGAAGGAGCCCCGGCCAGGACGATGGCAGTGGGGAGGGGGCCCAGAATGGGGGGCTAGTTTGGCTGTGGGGAGTGAGGGTCACATAAGGAGTCAAGGCAAAGTCCCAGGGCCCTGGATGAGGCACCGCCTTCTGACATGGCGTGTGTGATGGGTAATTTCGCCGGTCTCCTTGGCAGGGCCAGGGGACCCAGTTCTGGGCTCAGTCCCAGGCAAGATCCTGCGGTGCAGGTATTGTTTCGATGTGATAAATGTTCGCATCGTAGGTCACCACCTTCCACTGGAGGTAGGTCACTGGAAGGCCACTCACCACATGAGCCCTTCAAGTGCAGCCACTCCCAAACTGACTCTGAAGAGTCGGTGTGTGAAATAATGTAGAAGGTCTCACAAACAGTTTTTTAATGACTACCCCTTGAAATGATATTACTTTGCATATATTGGGTTGAATAAACATGCTACAATATTCAAATTAATTTCCTCTGTTTTAAACTTTTAACGTGGCTTTAGTTTAAAATGACATCGTGACTCACGTGGTATTTCTATTGGGCGACGCTGATCTAGACTTTAATTCTGGGTAATTCTAAACATTATTTTTGGGTTCTTCTGTCTTAGTATTTTTTAAAAAGGAATAACCCAATCTCCTACGGAGCTTGCTCGCTTTTACTTCTGTTTCCCACAGTAACTCTTGGGTTTGTTCCTCTCCCAGTTCAAACTGTGAGGCCTTGTAAAACGGAGAAGATGAATTATATGCCCTGAGATTTCAACGCTGTTTGGCTGGATGAACGTTCCTGTTTCTAGGTTCTGAGGTCACTTCCTTGAATACTTTTCCAAGCATTTGAACGTTGGCTCGTGGCGCTCGCGTGACCTGCTGCCGTTGAGGAGGCCGGTGCCAACCTGCCTTGGTTCCTCTGCAGGAAACGCTCTTTTCCTCTAGGGCAGCGGCTTTCGACCTTGTCCTCTCGTGGCACACGTAAGCTGATTTCTAAAATTCCGCGGCATGCCAAGAAATAGCTTCTGTTTTCTGCCTATCTGACGACAAAAAAAAAAAAAAAAAAAAAAGGTACACTTCCAAGGCGCTCAGAGCAGAGGGCTCTCGAGTTGCTGACTCAGGGAACAGAGGTCTCGCCCGGCAGGAGGGGTGGGGCATTGCAGGTCTCACTCATCCTTGGGGCACACCAGGTGGAATGAGGCTGCCCTGGAAGTTCTCAGAATTCCCTTTGTCTCTGACAGCCCATAATTTACTACAGGGTCTCTAGGTGTGACTTTTTCTTCCTTTTTTTCTCTTTCTTATTCTATAGGTCCTTTTATTCTGAGGTTTTTCAGTTTTTTGTCTTTTTTTTAATTCTAGGAAATCCAGCTCCATTATTTCTGTAGTGATTTCCTTTTTCCTTCTTATTCCTCTGAGAATAAGAAGCACATGTACATGAATCACCCATATTTCTTGTTTTTCTTTGATCCTTTTTATTTTTGCCCTTCTTTTAAGGAATTTCCGCAATCTGGGTTTCTAATTCACCCACATGTTCTCGAGTTCTGCTACTTATTCCCTTCAATGGGCGCTTCATTCAACTATTGATTTTTTTCATTATACTTGGTTCCTTTTTTTAATGTTTCTTTATTAGTGTTTCATTTCCTCTTATTACTTGATAGATAATTTAGCAGGCTAATTTTAACTTCTGGGACTTTAACAACATTTCTGCTTCTGGCGGAATCTGTAATCCAGTGTCTGGCTTTGTTTGCTTGTTCGTTGTGTTTGTTTTGGAAATGGTTATGCTGTTTTGCCCCGAGAGCCTGTTTTCTCTGGCGGGGCTGGTGGGCATGGCAGGGCACGGCTGTCAGGCAGCGCTGTGGAGGGGGCTGGTGGAGGGGCTGGCCTCCAGGCCACTCTGTCCCCAGGGGGTGAGTGGGGACAGATCAGCCTCAGACACCCATGCCACCTCCAGTCACTCCACTCTCAGCCAAACAAACTTCGAAGGTCTGCTCTCTGTCCTCTGCCCCAGGGAGAGGCCGCCCAGGAAGAGGTGCTCTTTGGGCTGTGACCTGGAGGTTTGGGAAAGCAGGTGGCACTGCCTGGCCAGGCTTGTGTTTGCCCCCCTGTGGCTCTCAGCTCCTCACAAGCACAGGGCTTCGGAAAAGCCTGAATATTTCCTCCCCGGGGACAGGTCCCAGTCAGCATCGGTGGCGGGCAGGTGCCATCTGCCCTTGGCATTGGCGGGGGCAGGACCAAGGGCAGAGCCTGAAGTTCCCTCCCCCGCCAGCCCACCGAGTCCTGCTTCTGGCCAAAGCCCCTGACCCTTCAGAGCAGCCTCCCCGCACCCCCTGCCCGACTCTTCAGGAGCGTCTCATAATTTTATCAGTTCCCCCTAGAGTTCCTCCTGGGCTTTTCTTGGGCAAATGTGCACTTTTGCTGATTCAGCATCTTAGTTGAACCTAAAAGTAGAGTTCACTTATCAGATATTTACCAACTGTTCTCACTGCAAGGCCCTGGGTTGGGTGGCTCAGCGCTTGTCCCCCAGGGCTGCCTCCAGAGCAGCGGAGAAAAGACAGGAAGTAAACAGCCACGCAACCAGGTGGTGATGGAAACTGTGATCAGTTCAGAAAGGAGACATACTAGGAGCCTCTTGGGGGACTGACTTATCCTCGGGGGTTGGGGAAGGCTTCCTGGAAGAGGTGGCATTCGAATTGACGCTAGAGAAATGGTAGCATTAGCCACTGGGAGGATCTGACCCGGGGGACAAGGGAGAAGGGCATTTGTTAGGGTGAGGTGGTTTAAAAAATATGCTTGTGTATTTAGAGTTAATTGCAGAGTAGAAGTTTGGTTAACACAGTAGAATGTTCTTTGTCACAAACAGTGACTGGGTAGTTTATCTACAGGGTGGGGCAAAAGTAGGTGGACGGTTGTGAGTACGAGAAATGCAGAATGGACTCTTGTATTATCATTTACTAATGTAGTGTTTCCCATACGAACAACTGTGCACCTACAATTGCCCCACCCTGCAGTTATTTAAATGATCTCAAACAGTAAATATGTATTTTTGCTGGTAAGTGTCAAAAAAGTTTCTTCAGTGGCCAAAAGTGTTATTTTGGGTAGTAAAATTGATTATAATAGTAGGTGGCATGTATGTGCCGTGGAAGAGCTGGCAGGAGAGGCCGCGGGCCCAGGCCTGCTCTGGAGCGAGCGCTGCCAGAGAGCAGCGGGGTCTCCCTCAGAGCAGCGGTGGGGGGTGGGGGCAGTCTGTGGAAGCAGCGAGGAGGCTGCTCGGGGGTCCAGGTACAGCGGGCAGTGGACAGTGGGCGGGGGAGTGTGTTTTGCAGATGTTGAGGAGCTGGGCTTGGTAGGATTGGGTGGTTGGATTGGGTGCTGAGCACCGGGGAGGGACCTCCTGGAGGGGAAGCGGGTTTGGAGGGGAATGGGGAGCCGACTCCGTGGGTACTGACTGTGACCTGCCTGTCGATGTTTAAGGGGAGCCCCAGAGCTCAGAGGAGAGGCCTGGCTGGGTGACCACGGCCTTCGGGGGTGGCGGAACGGTGGGGTGGAAGTGGTCGCGGCGTTCCTCACTGGAGACCAGTCCTGACTTGGGGTGGACGGTTCTTCGGTGGCACTGGCCTTTGTTTGGCCCCTCTGGCCCCTTCCACTCACTGCTGGAAATGCAGCCCACGCCCCCAAGGCCACCTCCCCTGGTGGCTGGAAGCCTAGAGGGAGTGTGGAATGGTGAAAAGGGCCCCAGGCAGGGTTTGAACATCAAAGTTTGTACAGGAGGAGGAACAAGGGCCAGAGACGCAGAAGACACGCCAGGGCCGAGCGGCATCAGGCGGAAGTGGAGTGCAGCGACCGTTTTTACTAGAGGGGGGTCAGCTATGGACCGGTGCGGAGAACCCAGATGTGTCCTCGGCTTTCAGAGCCTGCAGGATGGTGAGGACCCAGCGAGGCAGGCCGGTGGCTGGAGAGCGGTTGGGGGTGCCAGCCAGGGTGAGGAATGGGGGCAGAGAGAGTTGGGGGGCTTGTGCGGCCCCTGTGTGTGTGTGGACAGATTCATAGACGGCAGCTCCACATCTGGATTTTCTGGGACAGTATCATTCAAAAAAATTTAATTTTTTCCCACAAAGACAATTCATTAAAGTTTTATTTAACTTTACAACTGTGTTATAATTTTCATACAATGCATACGGATCAGAAAAAATTTTCAAATTAAAACTCCTCAGCATAATTTTTAGTTGCAAAAATATGTTTTGCTTGTTTTGAAGACACAGCCCCAACTGATCTGGGTCGAGTCGCGCTGCCATTGCCGGTAACCTGCTGAGGACTGACCCGAAGCTCCGGGGATTCCAGGAGAGCAGTTCCCCGAGGCTAAGCCAAGGGGGGCCTTGGCCTGGGGCTCCGGGAGCCGCGGGTGAGTCACTGCCCGCTTCGGGGGCACACCCCCCCCCCCCCCGGGGGCGCACAGCAGGGGTAATGGGCCGCATTGGACATTAACCAGGGAAACACGCCCATGGACCCGCAGGGCCTCTGAGTCACCCTCTGGCAGACTCAGCCCAGCCTGCGGGCTTCAGCTCTCTGCTGGGTTTCTTCAGTTGCTCCATCCCGTACTTCCCTGTCTGAGTCACGCGACGAGGTCGACTCTGCCTGCGCTGAGTTTAAGTAGCTGGCTTGAAGGAAAGTCACAACACAGCACTCGTGTGCACACACACGCACACTCCCCCCCAAACAAGTCGGGAGGTCTCCCTACTCTGTGCAGGGCACTCACCCAGCCCGGCCCTACTGTGCTCCATCCCCTCCTCTTCCACCAGGCCTGGGACTCACCACAGCGATCTCACGCCCTGCCCGGAGGTCCCAAGCTGCAGTTTCGAAAACCTCCACGTGGAGGAGGGCAAAGGAAACCCACAGGGCACTGTGGTGGGGGAAGAAGAACAGAAACTGCCGAGGCTCCTTCTTGGGCTCTGATTCGCTGTGAGAGGGCGGCCAGGGCCAGAGCTGCCTCCCACCAGCAGTTGGAGTGCGGCCGCAGGTGGAGGGGACATAGGTGGGGGAGGTCCAGGGTGAGCACTAGGGACTCCAGTGAGGGGCACGGAGTGTGAGAAGAGGGGAGAGCGCTCGGGCACGGAGGAGCAGGGACACCCCCTCCTGTCCTCTCCCATTCCCCTTCCTCTCCCCTCTTCTCCACCCTGCCCCCCCCCCCTCCCAAGCAGCAGGGCACAGAGAGAACCAAAGCATCAAAGCTCGCCTGGGTGCGGTTGTTTGCTGTGGGTCATGTGATGTGACCACTGGATGCCTCCGGTCCTCACCTGACCCCTATGTGAATGTTTCTGACAGCTCACAATGCTTTTTCTGTGTGAATGGGTCCTTCTGACAGCTTGAACAAGCCCCCAGAACACACCTGGGTAAAGGCAGGGAGATTCTGAGGACGCAGGTCCAGTGAGCTGACATCCTGGGTCACGGTATTGAGGGACCAGAGCCAATCACACTTGGATCTCCAAAGGGAAAGGGGTCTCAGCAGAGACCCGGGGTCTCGAATGACTGGCTCAGAGAGTTGCTGTTGATCAGAACTGGCCCCTTACCTCGTCAGCACTGCCTCTGCCCGCAGCCCGGCCCGCCTCTGGGCCTGGACCCTGGCTTCCATCTCTTTCAAAACTTGAGCTACACTCAGGGGTTCAGGCGTGCCCGCCAAGGACAAGCAATCTTGTGTAGAGCAAGTGCTCTTCAGGACAAGAGTCCTACTTTAAGCAAAGAATTTTTCTTTCCCGGTTGCGTGCTCCCCTAGTGGTGGCAATGGAGTATTTTACATAAAATCTCTGATACATAAATGTGTAAGGAAGCATGTCGCATAATTTTCTAATGATGTTTATTTGCAATGAAGTGACTGCACCATGGCCAGTTACTATGGAGATGCATTCACTCATCCCTAAGACACCTGCAGGCTGGTGGAACCCGGTCTAACCCGCAGTGAGATGCGCCCTTGGTGCCCCGTGCGGCTCCGAGGCTCTCTGTCGTCGGGGCCATCGTCAGGGCGTATTGGACGTGGCTCTGAGGTCTGGGGAGCCCAGCTGGGTCCGCTGCGGTCAGATGGCTGCCGTCTGGCTTCAAGGTCGGTGCGGTGCCCCAGGCCCAGCCAGGTTTCCCTGTGACCGCAGGCTGACCCATCAGCCCACTGCCCAGCCTTGTGTGGGCAAAGCTGGGGTGGGAGGTCAGCAGGGAGGAGGGAGTCTCAGAGAGGAGGTGGGGCTGGAGGCTGGCTGAGGGGGCTCTTACTCACCCAGCTTCCTCACCACCACCTCCCCACCTGCTACCAGCCGCCCTGCTTGGGTGTCGGCCTCATTGACTTCCTTCCGTGTCTTAGGTTGTGAGCTTGAGTGACGGGCCCATGGGGAGTGGGGGGGCTGGCCTGCTGGCAGCCTGAGCATACCACTGCCACCTGCCAACACAGCGCCGGGAACAGGACTGGGACTGGGACTGGGTCCTTGGGCCCGTAGGGTTATCACCATATAGGTGATCCAATTTTAGAGAACAGTGGGACACATTTTAAATATATATCTTTTAAAAGGTTAACAAAATTGAAAACAGGGTGGCTGTTAGGGTCGAAATTGTGCCTCCCCCACCCCCACCCCAGATTCTTGCGTCCAAGCCCTGACCTCCAGCATTCGAAGGTGACCGCATTTGGAGACGGGGCCGTAAAGAGGTGATGAAGGTAAAATAGACTCATTCGGGTGGTCCCACCCCAGCATGACGGTGACCTCACGGAATGAGGAGACTGGGACACAGACCGGAGGGGAGACCGGGGAAGACAGACAGAAGACGTCCGTCGCCGGCCACAGAGAGCGGCCTCAGGCAGAACCCTCCCTGCCCACACCTCAATCTCAGAGGTCCAGCCTCCAGACCACGGAGAAAATACACTTCCCTTGTGCAAGCTGCCCCGTCTGTGGCGCTTTGTGGTGGCAGCCCAAGGGACTGTCCCCACGGCCAGGGGATGGCTCCCTCTGCTGGGTCTTTATGTTAGAAGCCGAGTGATGCTCCGGAAACACCACCTTGCCCAAAGGTCAGCACAGAACAACGAACCGGGAAACGAGTGCTCACCCGGCACCGTGAGAGAACCAGGGGAGGAGGAGGGGCCGTCTGTGGACTGGGAAGCTCACTCTCCTCAGAATCCGCTGAGCCCTTGATCTCGGACTTCCCAGTCTGCAGAACTGAGAGGAATGAATGCTGTGTTTAAGCCAACGAATAAACAAAGTGCTCAGATGCTTCTTTATAAAATCCTTTCTATAAAGAATATAGAATCTGTAGAATTCTGTATAGAATCCTTCACCTGTAATCAAGGTTGATATCAAAATATTTAGCAACTGGATTGGCTCCCTCCTGTGCCAGGCAGGGGGTGAGACTACGAGGGCTGGGAGGAAGGGTCTCAGGGACGGGGCCGGCCGAATGGAGAGGACTTGGGAGGGGGCTGCCAGGGGGCAGTGCCGCCCCAGCCTGTATGAAAGATGCAGCCGTGCTGGGTGTCAGGCCGAAGATGGGTTTATAATCATATAAACATAGCTCCCTAATACTGCCTGATAAAACTGCAAATCTCCCCTGAGTCCAGTGCTCCTAGAAATTGTCTGCAAGTTAGGACTCTG
Source organism: Desmodus rotundus (assembly GCF_022682495.2). NCBI lineage: Eukaryota > Metazoa > Chordata > Mammalia > Chiroptera > Phyllostomidae > Desmodus > Desmodus rotundus. The sequence continues at coordinate 2,330,501 of NC_071388.1, read as the reverse complement.
CTAAGCAGGAAATCAGTGTCCTGCTGTGGCCTGTGGTCATTCAACACACATCTCTTGTAAGTCGGTTTAATGCTACTAACCTCACCCTCCCTCCCCACTGGTGGCCAAGATGTATCGCTGTCTGGTTACAAGGCAGCAAGTCTGGAGACCAAGCCTGGTGCCTCACAGTTACAATGTAAACCTTTCAGCCTGTGGGATTGCCCTGAAACAGTGGGCGAGCCAAGCTACGTGTGTGTCAAAAAACCTGGATGGAAAAGCCAGTCCCCAGGATAGTGCTTGGCACACAGCAGGTGCTCAATAAATCGTTTTCGAAGAAGTGAGTGGTGATTGGACCCCAGGAAAGAAAACACCAGCCTCCTCCGGTCTAACCAAATGCCCCATCTGCTTACATTCCGTTAAAATCGCCCCAGGCCTCAGTCTGTTACAACTGGTGCCCTGTGCCCAGTGCAAGGCCCATAATAGGTGTGCAACAAAATGTGTACTTGAATGAATCTGCTTTCAAAAACATGCCCCGCCCACGGGAACAGCTGACTCTGTTCGTCACTGTACACATACCATCTGCCTCCATCACAGGTGACGCCCACTCTCAATCTCCAGTCCCCCTGTCCCCCACCCCGCGGGCTCCGTCCGCCCTGAGAGAACCTCGCACAGAGCCCTGGACGCGGCAGAAGCAGCTCTCAGTCCTCTCTCCCAGCTCGTTAGCGCCCAGTGCGGCTGCAGGGATAGCTGGTCCAGACCATGGCTGTCCTGGGCTCCTGAGGATTAGACACTGTGGAAAGGAGGCGTGGGTGGGCGGTGGGGGTTGGAACCAAGGGAAAGAGGGGCCAGCGGTTTAGCAGCGTGGACAACGTGGACAGGTGACGACAGGTTGCTGACCTGCCACTGTTGTTAAAGGGGCTTGAGGAAGGTTCTGCCAGGGTCCAATGGAGCCGGCTTAGCCCGAGCTGTGGGTGTCACGGCCCGCTGCACAACAGGCTTTTGGGGACATGCGCCGTGCAGATGGTTCTGCTTCTCTGCCCCAGTCCCCTCAGGTTTTGGCTCTGTGACTGATGTCAGCCCTGAGCCTGCCGGCTCCCTTCCGTCTCCTGCTTCCAGTCTTGGTGTCTGGGACACCGCGGAACCACGTGGCCACTTTCCTTACTTGCAAAAACCAGACAACCTCTAATTAACTGCAACTGGGCGGTCCCTTGACCTTCAGCTACACAATTTCCTCTGTACATAAGATGTTTTTGAGCAATCGCTTGCTTACACAATGCATTATTCTTTTTTCTTTTTCTGGCACCTGCCTTGTTGCTCAGACGCCACAGCTTAACTTCTCCTTCCCCAAAGGGCCAAAGCCACATTGTGCCTGGTTCCCTCTGGGCATTTTCCTACACCCACCCTTGACCCCAAGTTCATGGGCACGTCTCTCATCCCTCTCCCCACCAGGTTCCTGCCAGAGGCTCTGTCCTCGAGTAGCTCAGCTGTCATTACAAATACGTTCGATCACTTCCGCTTGTGTGATTCCTGTTTTCTGCATGTGGGTTGTATTTTTTTACCCCTAAAAACTATTTAGTGCCTTTGTATTTAGTTAACCAGTATTCTGTAAGGCAGAGTGGGGATACAACGGCTGGAAAACCTCATCTCACCAACCAGAGTCCCCAAAGCATGTTCGAGTACAGGAATGGGGCAGGTGCGCAGCCCCGAGCACCTGGCGCCGGGCCGTGATTCCCCATGCCCTCCTTGGTGATGCACAGGAAATACCTGTCCAGGTAGGAGGCAGCCTGGATGCTAGCAGTGGCTCCTCCCCTTTCCCAGCCCAGAAACCAGGAAGTGATGGGATAAGACCAGAAGGACAATCTGCATTATCCTCTGTTCTATGTCTCGGAAGAGTCATCATTTTAGAAATGGTGCCACTTAGTAACAAATTGCCATATTAAGCCCATCCATGCAGCTGGGGGAGCTGTAGCAAAGATGCTGGCTGGGGTAGGGTTGTTTTCTGCATACAGATCACACCTCAAAGAAACAAACTGAGTTTCTGAACTGTCTTGGCCGCCTCTTGCAATGAGCTGGGCAAGGCTGTGCTGACAGAGAAGCCTGGAGCAGGAGCCGTCCCCCGGTCCTGGTGGGCTGCAGTCCTTCCTTACTCCAGAGGGCTGCGTGAATGCGTGTGTCCGAGCCGTTGCGCTCGGAGGCCAGGCTGTCATTTCTGGGCCTCTCTGATTCTCTGTGTCCTTGTGTTGAAAATGAGGATCTTAATTCCCACCTCACAAGGGCTATTGTGGAGATGCAGTAAAAATGGTTTTGTTAGAGCCCTCAGCGCGGTAGGGGCAGCATGTGGTTGCTTGATTCATATTTACTAGCGGATAAAATGGTATTTACTTAAGAGTCTGCTCTGTAATTTTTCTCTTATTTACTCATTGATTGATTTTTAGGGGGGGAGGGAAGAGAGGGAGAGAAACATCGATTTGTTGTTCTGCTTATTCATTCATCCTTGGTTGTTTCGTGTATGAGCCCGGGCCAGGGATTGAACCTGCAACCTTGGCGTGTGGGGCTGATGCTCTAACCAGGGCTGCTCTGTGACTTCTCTTTTCTTTTCTTAAAGACTTCATTTATTTATTTTTAGAGAGGGGAAGGGAGGGAGAAAGAGAGGGAGAGAAACATCAATGTGTGGTTGCCTCTCATGTGCCCCCTCCTGGGGACCTGGCCTGCAACCCAGGCACGTGCCCTGACTGGGAATCGAACCGGTGACCCCTTCATTCACAGGCCTGCACGCAATCCACTGAGTCATACCAGCCAGGGCGTGGCTTTTCTTAATGGAAGTATACAAGTGGTGGCTCCCAGTAGATACTGTGCTAAAGTGAAAACAGGTGGAAACTGTCGTGCGTGGAGCGGCCTAAAGAAGGGGAGTGTCTGTGGTCACGGTTTTGTGCCCCCCACCCCCCCACCCCCGAGAATTGCTCTGTGGGGGAGCTTCTTTAGCTGGGGGCCTTGATAATTAGACCAAGGTCATGCATCTGTTCCCTGCAGGCCAGTTAGTGCAGCTCGGCTCCGTGTCCGTACACACTGACTTTGACCCAGCCGGCAGACCCACCGGCGTGAGACCACGTCCTAGAGGACACCAGGGTTTTGGCAAATACATCCTGTCTGCTGGAGACCCCACTCCGCCTGTCACTGTCATTGTGTCATTGTGGCCTGAAGGTGGCGCTGTTTCTCCAGGAAGAAAGGCGTGGGGTTCTGGTACCTTCTTTCAAGGTGCATGTGACATGATAGGACATCGTTTCAAACACAGGCAGCGGTGGGCAGTGCCTTGGTGCCAGTTCCCTCTCTTTCCAGGCAAGGACACTAAGTCTCCAGGGCAGGACGACGGGCCTGGGGTCACACCACACAGGCAAGCCTCTCCCTGGCCGCCCCGCCCACTCACAAACCCCGCCCACGTCACTACCCTGAGGGTTGGTTCCCTGGCCCGAAATGGGGTCAAGCAAAAAGGGGTGAGCCAGTGCTGTCTAAACGGGGGACGTGTCCAGATTACTCGATTGTCATCGAATTGTCAACGTCTGTGAGTGCACAGGCCGGATTCGAGCTGCTGTGGTTCTAATTATAAAACGTGTGTTTACGTGTCTGCGGTTCAGAAGCGTGGTTTACTGTTCTCCGAAAGACGAGAACTGATCGGTACGGGTGGGACCGTACTGTACACCGACTTCTCGTTGAAAGGGAGGCGAGTGTGATTTCTGTTTCCACGGTCACAGCTGGGACGGCACGTGGGTTTTAGAGGGTCCTCAGGGGCAGCAGCCTGAACAGAAGTCCGAGTCGCTACTTGAGTCCCCTCCACGAGTCCTAGAAAGTAGGGCCTGTTAGGGAGTGGATGCCACAGGCAGGTACAAAATTGAAACTCAGTCTTTTGAAAGTTTTCTGCTGTAAAAACAAAACAGAACAAAAACCAAAAAACGAACCTTGTTTTGAAAGGTAAGCATCTGCTTACTTTCTGGGGGTAGTGAGAACTGAGGGGAGTCGGAGAGTCTGCGCTGGGGTCTCCGGGTGTGGGCGTCGAATCTGGGTCACGGAGGGCCCTCCAGTGTCTGGAGCTGGTGGGCAGACATTCAAGGTCGTTAAAAAAGGCAGGGCTTCTACCCTGCTCCAGCACCAGGTGGAACTATTCCTGAGACGTGGATGAAGCAGGGACCCCGCTCAGGGACAGCAGCACCCTCCCCAGCTCCTCTTGGAGGGTTAAAAAAAAAAGATTCTTGTATTTGTTTTTTCCTTCCGCACTAAGGGAGAAAAATGAGATCAGATGCTTTCTGAAGTAGGCAGCTACTGGATTCAGGAAGACGATTTCAACGTTCTGAAAACTGTTGTCTCTCCAGCCACTCCGGTTTCCCGGCAGTGCGCCTTCCTGTGGTGTGCCAGGGCTGTAGGATCTCCGGTCGTGACCGGCTCCTTAATCCCCCTTTCTCCTCGCTCTCTGAACCGCCCCCTTTGGGCTGCATCAGCATCCCGAGGGGCTGGTTCTAGAGGGCATGGTGTCCCCAGCCCTCCTCCGACCTTGGGAGCCCACACCTGACTGGCAGGGGCTCCCCGGGTGGGCCGTGTGGGTGGGCCGTGCTCACCAGAACGTGCAGAGATCTATCTGGACTGAGGGGACCCGTTCACCTTAGTGCAGCCTCTGCTTTCGCATCGGGGCCTCATCCTTCCCCACAAAGTCGCTCTCATTCCCGTGGTCCCACTGATGGTGACTGTTGCCCACAGCGTGGCGGCCCCGCCCTGAGGGCTGCGGGCAAAGGTGAAAATCGCAGCCTCATGGAGTGAGCGGGAGACAGAAATTACACTTTGCCCATTTAAAATACCTAGTGTGCCACGTAGTGGTGAGCTGTGGAGGAAGGTAAGGAAGGGTGGGGGCGGGAGTGTGGAGAGGGTGCCGCCTGTACACGGTGGCCAGGGAACGGGGGAGGGCCCTGATGTGGGGAACGACGCCGTCCTCTGGCCACCGTTCCCAGACTGGCAAATAAAAATGCAGGACGCCCTCGATGTTTGAACTTGGAATGGAATTTAAGATAAAAATAAATGAGTTTGTAGTGTAATATACTTTTAACATTATAATATGTGTATCTATAAAATATAGTGCACACACTAGGACATGCACTAAATGACAGTATGACTTTTTAGCACATCCCATGGTTTCACTGAAATTCAGTTTAACTGGGTGTCCTGTGTCTCCTCTGGTCACCTTCTGTGGGACCAACGGCCATGGCTGGAGGAGGCGGCCTCTCAGCAGAATGGCCGTGTCCTCTCTCTCTGTCCCCCGCCCCCGGCTCTTGGGGCCTTGGCTGTGGTCCCCCTGGATGAAATGCTCCTAAAGTATCTTTTCCAGTGAAAACCCCACATCCTGGAGCCCCTCAGTCCCACATTACTCTGTGAGTGTGTCCACTGGAGTGAAAGCGCTGAGCACCCCTCTGTCTGTGCCGGGAGTTCGGGAGAAACTCCTGGTTTATCCTCAGGGAACCTCCACACCCAGCGTTTGCGGTTTTCCGGGCTCTGCTGGTGTTGGGCTGGGGGGCCCCTCCCGAGTTTCCCAGAAGAGACTGTGTCGCAACATTTGTGTGTCTGTGCTTGGCCTGCCCTTCAGATTCCAGAGGGGCCGCCTTCCTCCCCTTCCCTCCCCTCTATCTACTTTTTTAAAAACCATACCGGATTGCCAAAAAATGTGGCTGCTAAAATAACAGCAACTTTATGTCACTTTTTGGTAATCACTTCTTACAGAGCCCATGATCGGAGGGAATGTTCTAGAACTGGAAGCATTTTGGTTTTCTCGTTAGGGGAGCGATGCCTGTGGACGAGTCCCCTGACCCAGCGGAGATGACCCGAAGGGCCACGTCGACATCTTTTCTCTTCTGCTTTTGAACACCTGCCATTCATCCCAAGTTAAAATGATCAGTAACACCCAGCAGACAGACTTCAGCTGCATTTCATGCCTTCCAATGAGAGGTTACAGCTGAATTTGGGAATACAACTTCCTCTTTGCCTCCTGACTTGGGACCCGCCCTGGTGGCAGCAGGTGGCCTGTTGCAATGAGTCGCGGGTGCAGAGCTGAGAGTGTGACGCGCTCCGGGGTGGGCTGCCGTGGGCCAGACAATGGAACAACGGTGCGGAAATATCCTGAACAGGCAACAGTGACACTGTGGACTCGGTTTCGGGACAGCTTTCAATGCGCCGGTTCACAGGTGCCGCTGCAGCTAATGATTTTTTCCGAGGGACTCAGCGTGCACTTTATCTTGGTTTCTCGTGCCCTGTTTCCAGTGAAGGGGGGAAGGCCTGTGTGAAAACAAATCAAGTTGCTGTTTAAATTACTCCGTGCCTCCATCGGGGGAATAAATGAATTTAGAACTGTTTGCGGCTGCTCTCTGGTGCACAAGAGCATGCTTGTTAAAATCGCTGGTTTGCAATTCAAAAAACTGTTTTCAAAATTTGGGGTAGTGAAATCAATTGTGAATGTGTATGTGTGTGTGTGTGTATTGCATTTGTATCTTTCACATTCAACAGGTTTTCTTAGTCATCAGTTATGAGTTGGATTTGTAAACTCAGGACCCTTTGTTAGAAATCTCAGGATGACAATAAAGTAAAATGCTCAATAAAAGTGAAAAACAAGAAAACTTACCACCAAAGATCAAACAAAACCAACCAACCAACCAATCAATAAACAAATAAAAAGAAGAAAAGGCAATTGCGTTTTAATTTCTCACTGGGATCTACCAGAATGAATTTGAAAAAATTTAACTTTATAAAAGTGAATTATTTAAACCTAAAATGTAGCAAGAAGGTTGGTGGCAATATTAAAATGTTCTGTTTATAGCTTTCCCATGAACTTGAAGTGAAATTACATGTGATTGGTACATGAACTATAGAAGTCGTGTTCCTCGTAGCCGTTGTATATTTTAAATATAATTGTTTTCCTGCTATAACAGTGATGCCTCTACATTGTAGGGAACTTGGGATGTAGCGGTAAACGAAAAGAAGAAAATAAAAACCACCGGTAATCGTGCCGGGCAGAGAGGACGTCTGTGAATTTAACACATCTTTCCAGCCCTTTTTTTCTACATGTAATTACTTTAAAAAATGGTGTTGCCTTTGTTTTTTTTAAACTGCCCTTTAGTTGTGTATAATTCGAGGGAGGGAGGGCGGAGGAACGGAGAGGAAGGAGATGCGGTTTTGCAAGGACTCTGGTGGGAGCTTGCTAACAAAGACCTGCTGGGCAGCTGGAAGCGGGCTGCCCGAGTTCTCTGCTGCTTGTATTTGCGTCCTGGTCACAACCGGCGACTGCCCAACAGCCTCACCCTCCGTCACGTTTACGTTTGCGGGGGGGGGGGGGGGGGGGACGAGCACATCTCTGTAGGACTTCAGAACGAATCAATAGGATACACTTTTCTTGGGCAGCGGATTAATTTCAGAAACGTGCGATGTCCAGCTTTGCCATATGGGAACCTCGCGGCCCGATCGCGGGGATGCCGCGGCTAAGACTCCAGTGCGTCTTCTTCTCTGCTTTTTAACCGACGAAAGCGCCCGTCGGGAAATGTCTGGCTTCCCGCCTCCTGTGTGAGGGCCGCGCAGGATGAAGGAGAAACTCGGAAGACAGCTGCAATAAATTTACATGCAAGCCAGAGGCCGCAGCGTGGGACTGCGAGGTGAAAAACCTGCCACGAAACCATGCAGAAAAGAGAGAGAGAGAAAAAAAAAAAACCCCTCGCAGTCTCACTCTAACCCTGAAAACAAACAGGCCACGGAGACTCGGTGAAGCCAACGCCCTCGCACTGCATCACAGAGAGATTTGCAGACGGGGGCGGGCACTGAACCCAGACGAGCAAACGTAGCTGTGCCTTTCGGCCGGGCGTGTCTCCATATTGTACTCAACACGAGGATATTAATTTCACAGTTTTCGCAGATAAGTTTAAACATAGGCACATGTCACAAATAAGCAGCAATCGCCGCGAGGCCAGGTCAGCTGGGATTTCGCAGTCTGCAATTTTTAAATTCAGCCGGGTCCCCAAGGGCCAATCAATATTGGTGGCAATTATTCTTAGTCCACAGTGCAAATGAAATGGGTGTGTTTTTTTTCTTTTCTTTTCTTTTTTTTGTCAAGGTGGGAGACTGTGAGATAGAAACAAGCCAATTCCCCTGTGGATGGCAATCGCAGTGCTAACAGCTGCACCAGGTCGGCTGTGGGTCTCTCTTGCCTGTTTCTCGAAAATAGCCCAATAATGACCCCATTATTTTAACCTTCAGTGCTAGCTGTGCTTGGTAGCAAGCTCGGGAAAACTTAGCTGTGTGTCAAACAAAGAGAGAAGGAACCAAATAAATAAATAAACAAGCCAGGGGTGCCTCCCAAAGCAGCTGCTGGAGCATCATCGCTGTAAGCCCGGGTTTTATTTACGCCCTGGTTTCTAAGCCACAACCTCTAGAGGCCCAGCGCTTGGGGTGTGGGGCTGTTTTCTCCAAGCAGAGTCCGTTTACATTTAAGGGAAAGGCGGTAAAAACCATTTAAAAAAATCTCCAAGAGGCAGATGCTGAATTATGCAAATCCCTAGATTTCAGTCTTTGATAGGTTAGTTTTTTTCTTTTGTAAGTTTTGTCTATTTTGGGGTGCTCGGGGAGGGTGAGAAATAAGGAACAGAAAAATCGAAGAACTGGGCCTCAAAATGACAGTTCAAGTTCCTTTCTTTTTTTAAGATTTTATTTATTTATTTTAGAGAGGGAGAAGGGAGGGAGGAAGGGAGGGAGAAAGAGAGGGAGAAAAACATCAATGTGTGGTTGCCTCTTACACACCCCCTGCTGGGGGCCTGGCCCAGAACCCAGGCATGTGCCCTGACTGGGAATTAAACCAGCCACCCTCTGCCTTGCAGTCCGGCACTCAGTCCACTGAGCCACACCAGCCAGGGCCTGCTCAAGTCTCTTTTCCTGGTGGGGCCCAAGTTTAAGTTCATCAGCACTCACTTGGCTAGAAAACCCAGCTAAACCCAAGCCGCCGAGGGAGAGAAGCAGGGACAGAACAAGAGCTCTCATCACAGCAAATCGGGGCTGGTGGGGGGCTGAGTCCCCTGGTCCTCGGAGTGGGGCTCCTTGTGTCTGCAGCCGGGCCCCAGATTGGACTTTCCGTCCCTTGGTGCTGGACGCCTGGGCAAGCCACCCAATTAGATGGCAGAAACACACACAGTCGTTCGCAGGTAATTATGTTCGTTTCCCTGCTTGTCTGGTACTAAACACACTGATGAAAAAGACCTCCTTTCTCCCTACCAACCACAGAACCTCAGCTCGTGACCCGGGCTGCTGGCCCCGCTCAGGGAGCACAGACAACGTGGATGCATGTTGGGTGGCTATGTGAGAAGTGACGGGTTCTCTGTTTTCCCCCAGACACAGGAAGAAACGCACATGCTGGTGCTTCCCGCCGGGTGCTGCGCCCAAGTGGCTGAGTGGGCAGCTCCCCTCAATGAGAAGTGGAGTCGGAATCGCCCTTGGGGTACTCGGGGCTCTTGGGTGCTCTCTGGTGCCAGATGACATTGCTGGAAGGCGGGTGTAGCCTCTTCTAAAATGCCGAACTGAAAACCCAACGTGGCAGCATCCTACGGCGTACCTGGGACAATGCCCTTGACTGCAGAGCTGCCGTCTAGGTCTCCATTTCTGTGTCAGCAGCCATGCCGGGGCCTAGGCAGCTCCCAACAGCAGCCATATTTCTCATTTTGCTTATGAATCTGCAATACGGGCAGCGCTTGGCAGGCACTCGCTTCTGCTCCACTCAGCTTCAGGGGGGAGCGGTCAGTAGGTGGGTGGGCTGGGCCCTTAGCTGATGCTGTGGCCAGGACACCTCCTGCTGTGTTCCCAGGTGGCTGCTGGGCTTCCTCACAATGTGGGGGCAGGGTTCAAGAGGGAACAGAGAGAGGGGACAAGGGGGTGGAGAGATAGAAGGAGAGGGAGAGAGAATTGGCCCTCATGGCCTGTTCATTTGTTCATTCAACCAACCAACCAAAACCCACAGGTGACATGAGCAGCTGCCATTGGTCAGGCCCCGCAGATGCAGCAGGAAATGCAGCTCCCCACACTGCAGGTGCGGCCCGACAAGAGGTGCAACAAGTAGCGTGTGATGAGCAGTGAAGCAGGGAAGCTTTGGGAACGCAGGAGGACTGCCCGTCCCAGAGGAATTAGGGGGTTGAGGACGGCATCCTAGGGGAGTGGCATCAAATCTGAGTGTGGATGATGAGGCTGCTGGTGGTGAAAGAAGGCTCTGGCAGAGAGAGCAGCTCGTGCAAAGGTCCTGGGGCGACAGGAGGCCGGGCCCTCTCAGGAGCAGAGGGAGTTGTATTTGGCTGGAGCACTGTGGGTGGAGGATGTAGGAAACAGACAGGAAGCTGAAGAGGCGAGTCGGGGGCAGGTCCTGCAGGGCCGTCAGTCTCCTGGTCACTTGATTTAAGGACAACCACAGCACTGGGTGTCAGAGGACTTGAGGGGAGAGTAGAATTACTCGGTATAGTCGGGGGCCCACATTTCAATGCTGCGCGCTCAAGTCATTGCCTAGGAATGTCATCTGCAACTGCCTGCATCGGTGCCCTTGCCCCAGTCCCACAAACGTTCCCCCGAGCGTCTGATGCAGCCCAGGCGGGCCCGCGGCAGTGGGGTGACAGGGGCAGCCACGTGGCGAGTCTGCTTTCTGTGACCTGTAAGGGGGACGCTGGCTTCTTCCCCATGGATACTCCCATGGCCCGGGTCCGGAGGAGGGGCCAGATGAACGCCAGCAGTTCGGCGACAAACTGGACTCCGATTTGCACGGACGTGTGCCTTGACCCCAGCCCAACAGTTCTGAAGTTCAGTTAAATGGAAAGCTAAAGCCCCAGAGTTCCATTGATTGCGACCTTCTGTTCGAACAGCCAAGGACAGGCAGGCAGGGGTGTGGGCTGCTGAGAGGCGGAGGAGCAGGGAGGACGGGGGTCACCTTCCACCCCGTGCCCCCAGCACCCCCATGTCTACGACTTCTGATGAATCACCATTAGAAGCAGATAAAACGGGGGGCACAGAGCCATCCACCCCTTTTGGGAGCCTGTGGGTCTGGAAGCACTCTTTGGATACTGCGGGGGCAGGGGCAGGGGCAGGAGGGCGCAGTGCAGGCCCACCTGGAGGGGCGCATTGGAGGGGCCGAGCACATGGGGAGGCCGAGCAGCCCTGCCCGAGGCGTGGGTGAGCGCCCAGAGCACACCAGGTCAGGTTCCACACGGCCACTGAGTGCTGGAGAACTGCGGCGCTGCCTTTTTTGTTCAGATTCGCCTGGTTCTGCCAGTTCCTGAGGTTCAGGGTCAGTTTGCAGAAAATTAATTCCCCGAAGCACCCATGTGCTGAAACGTGCACTAGATTCCCCGGCCTGGGTCCAAGCAGGTTTTGGTTTTGCTGGGGGAGCCAGAGGCCAGAGCAGAGCGGGATGTGAGTTTGCAGAGAGAGAGGACAGCGGCTCCCCGCCACCCAGCTCCCGTGTTCTGGAAGAAACACAATGTGGGGGCAGGGGGTGACCCCTGAAGTGAGAAGCCCTGCAGGGCCAGGCCCCCCCCCCCCCCCCGCCCCGCTGTAGAGCCCGAGGTGAAACTGCAGAAAGTTGCCCACACCCAGGCACCAAGCCTCTATCTCTGAGTCCCTCATTCACTTCGAGTTTGAGGTTGGGTGGCCTAGCTCGGGTGGGCGGCGGTGGCAGCCCCTGGGCAGGGGTCCCTGGCTCTGGTCCCCACCTTCCGTCCCCTGTATCCCTCTCCTCAGTCCCCTGGCACCTAACCAATATGACAACCAGATAGACCTGCTGGAAGCTGCTGCTGTCTGGCTGGGGATGGAGAGATGCCCATTTTGGGGGCCTCCTCTCTCGCTCCCTCCTTCTCTCTGGGCTGGGTCTTGGGGCTGGACCCGACTCGGTGGGCTCCGCCCGTCTGCAGCTGCACGGGCTCGGCCCCTGGGGGCCTCGGGCAATGTGCTAGGGCCCAGGCCCTGAGCTGCCGCGCTGGTTAATTAGCACTGGTGCCCGGGACGCCCCATCTGCTCCCACACATTGTGTCCCCGCCCACCTCCCCAGCTCCCAGACCAGGCAGGGTTTGCCTCTTCCCACCCTGCTGTCCCTGGAGTTGTTCCCTCAAGTGCCTTGTCATGGGGCCACAAATCAGCTGTCACAGATCTAGGTGACTCCTGCTCTCCAGGCTGCTGCAGGACAGGTGGGGACAGGTGGGCGGGGAAGAAGGGGACGAAGGGAGGGGCGGCTTTCCCAGTGACTCTGGGGCCACTTCCTCCTTTGTCAGGAGCAGGCACAGCCACAGGAGGGTGGTTGGGGGCAGCTCCGATGTCTCAGTTGAGCTCCCCCAATGCAGAGGCTAGGGCACCTCTCAGATTCAGTGGTTTCTTTGGGGTCTTGGGGAAGCAGGGGTGGGGGCAAACGGGCTGGGAAACAGGGAGGGAAGAAACGTGGAGGGAAGTCATCATAGAGAGGGGTGCCAAGGCCACAGGGTGAGAAAGTGTCTCTAAGCAGGTTGCTTCCCAGGTGCGCTCAGAACACGTGAGGTCTCTCCAGGTGCCCCAGTCACCATCCCGGGGACAGGAAGCCCAGGCTGTGAGGAAATGGGCTCCAACCCAACAGCCCCACTGAAAGGCTCCTGGACTGCCCCCGATCAGCGAATGCTGGCCGAACACCTGCTGCTGCGTTGTCGTGGCGCCGGGAACCCACCGAAAGGGCTGGAAGGCAGGCTGCCATCTTGAGGCGCTGAGGAAAACACTGCTGTGAGAGCATCTCCGAGTCGGGAGATGTGAGACCCTTCCCGGTTCGGGGCTGAGAAAGCGTAAAGAGCGCGGGAGGCCCACCCTCCACCCCAGCGGGCGTAGTGGGTGGGGGTCCTGACGCAGAACCGGCCTTTGCTCCTGGGACTGGAGGAGCGCCTTGCAGCATGCAGAGAGGTGGCACAAATGTCAGTGTGGGTAGGATGGGGGCACCCAGTCAGGTGCCTGCGAGCACAGAGGAAGCAGGAGGGACTCTGGAGGGGGTCAGGGTTGGGGGTGGTGTCTGAGCAGGGGCAGGGTTCAGGGTTCGGGGTTCAGGGTTCAGCATCAGGGCTGAGGGGAGGCGGTCCTCCAGGGACACCGCTGGGCAAAGGCCTGAGCCGCCCTGGAAACGCACCGACTGTACTTGTGTGGAGTGTAGGGCCTGTGGGTGGGAGGGGGAAGAAAAACCGAGGATTAGAAAAGTGAGGAGCAGAGCCTCTGACCCGGAAATTCCAATCCTTGGTGTATATTCAAGAGAAGCTCCCTTCTCTTCTGGGCTTGCCGCCCCCATTAGCTCCTCTGCCCTGCCCCCAGCACCCAGATTCTGGAGGCCCTGGCCTTTGCCACCACGGCTCTGGGGAGTCAGGCTGTGGTGCTGGGAGGAAGGCAGCAGCGGCATCCTCAGCGGCCGGGGCAGCAGGTGACCGGGCCTGCCTACGCTTCGCTTTGCACCAGCATTGTCCTTGTCACCTGGCTCTTGGCTAGCCGGCCCCTTTCTTCCTCTTCAAAGTGTCTGCAGGGCAGTGGAGCGGCTGTGGGAGGGAAATCGATGTGCCGTTATGAATCGGGCCTCTCAGAACAGAAGCTGAGCCAGGCGTGGGCTACTTTCATTTTCTGAAGCTCCCGGCTTATTCGGGAGTAAAAAGAAGGCATGCCCCAACAGGGTTACATAAAAATCGAGGTATTTTTAACCTCTGCATTGGACGACTGACCACTCTGACACATTCCAAATGCAAGGTCAGGGTAAATCAAGCCTCTGGGGATGTGAGTTTCCGGTTCCCGGCCAACTGTGGACACAGGACAGCAGACGGGAGCCGCTTGCGCTGGCCACACAGTGCGCGAGTGGATCTGGCAACTCCCACCTCGCACGCGCAGGGTCAGGAGGGGCGGGGCCTGCCGTGCAGGCCGCCAGGGCAGTTGGCGACCCCACTTCCCGGCTCTCAGCCAAAGACACCCCAGACATCGGGGAGAGCCGCTGGGTGCCCTGAGCTCGGGGTTCACGCCTCCACCTGCTCAGCCCGAGACGGTGGGCTCTGTGCAACGAAAGTTGTTTAGAGAAAAGCTTTTCCTGGGGAACCCAAAGTGGGAGGCTTTCATTTTCAAAATGCGGAGCTGGAAATTCGTTCTCCTTCTGAAAAGATGCCATAAATAATTTATTTTCAGATATCATAAAAATCATTTGCTTGTTTATGCCTGAGAAACACTGCTTCCCATTTCATTGACTAGGAAACTGAGGTTCAGAAATGGGACCGGGGTCCAGCAGGATCACAGAACTGGGGATCTCCAGGATTAGGAATTTCTGGTTTCTGTGTCAGTATATTTATCATGATTGAGCTGTACAATTGAAAATGCTTCAGCCCTGCTGGTGTGACTCAGTGGATTGAGTGCCCGCCTGTGAACCAAAGGGTCGCAGGTTCAATTCCCAGTCAGGGCACATGCCTGGGTTGCGGGGCCAGGTCCCCAGTAGGGGGTGTGTGAGAGAGAACTACACATTGATGTTTTTCTCCCTCTTTCTCCCTCCCTTCCTCTCTCTCTAAAGATAAATAAAGTATTTTTAAAAAAAATGGTTAAGATGTAACTTTAATGTTATGTGTTTTTACCCCAATTAAAAAAAAAAAAGCATTTCTGGCTTGCATACAAAAGCTTACACAGGTGACCCCGTGGGTGTGGGGGAGCTGTTTGCAGCTTTCAGGGGCCATTTTGCCAGGTGGGGGAGCGGTGGACACTCCAAAGCTCACACAAAGCCAAGGGCAGTTTGCTCCCTCGCTCAGACACCCTCGGTGGCTCCTGGCTCTTGGGGAGCAGGTCTAGCATGGTGCCAGGTGCCCAGGGCCCTCCATCACCTGCCGTGCTCCCGGGGGGACTGGGCACCTTGCTGGCCTCCTGCACCTTCAGTAAAGCCAGGGTCAGGTTTCTGTCCCTCTCATCCCTCCCGCTCAGCTCGTACTAGTTGGAGGCTGGCAGGTATTTGATAAGGCTTTTAGTTTCCGGAAAACCCGCTGCCCCTTTGTCCCCCCGCCCCAGCCCCCAACACCCACCCACTCTTCCTCGAAGACCTCTTGTGGGTTTTAAAGGGACACAGACCCACTTTGAGATTTCCTTTGTTCCATCCAGAGCTGGAAGAGAACAGGCTTCCCCACCGGCTGGACTCGGAGGAGGGTGGGGGTGGGGCTCCCGGCCCCGAGCAGGGGAACTGCCTTGAGGAAGTTCCCATATGCTGAGGGGTTCGGGGACGGATGCCACCTGTGCACTCTGGACTGGGGCTGGGACAGCACCGGTCGTCTGTCTCAAGCGGCCCGGGAAGATTTGACTCCGTTTTGTCCACCCGTGGTTACGGTGACCCAACGTGACCCAGTCAGAAGTTGTTTTGGCAATGTTTTCACAAGGGGTTGGGATGTGGGCAGTGTTTGCTGTAATCAGGAATGACGGCTTCGGGGGGGACTGAAGGCAGGTGGTGTGGGGAGCCGTGGCCTTTGTCACGGAGCGGTAGCTTCTGTAAATCGCACAGCAGTTCCGTCCCGGCCTGTCTCGGAGAGCTGGAGAGGCCACACACACGCCCTGTGGCTATGCGTAGGGATGCCCACGGAGTCTCGTTCCAGTCCTGAACTCGGGGAGGGACGCTTCGACCGGTGACACACCGATCGTTTTCATTGTTAGGAAGCGTTGGACCCTATTCTTTTATTTCAATATCTCAGGTTAAATAAAGGAAAACACATGCAATCGACAAGCCCAATTTTCCAGTCCAGTACAGTTCAGAAGACATTTGGGGCTGTGTCTTCTAAGCCCTCACCGAGCTGCCCTCGGTTGGTGAGGACGGCTCCAAGGCTCCCACAAAAGAGCCTGGCTCCCGAACCGCTGAGTGGCTTTGCTCCGAAGTCCCTTAGGAACTTTTCGCAGTATCCCGAAATGGGAGCTGTCCTGGGCTGGGCTGCTGTTCACTTGACCCCGTCCACACTGTGTGCCTCTGAGCTGGCCCCTCACAGTCGGCTTTCATGGCTGTTCTGATAGGATCTATCTCGTCAGCCCCTGGCACCGCCCGCGTCTCACACTTGGGCGCTCACCAGTCAGGCCAGGCCAGGACATCGCACCCACACTGCCAGTGCCATTTCTGGCAACAGTGACACCATCTTGGCGAACGCCCCCTAATTTTAGGTGAGTCCGCGTGACTCGCTGTGCCTCACAGAGACATGGAAGCAAACGGAAAATGTGCCGTCGTGAAAGCATGTTAGACACAGAGCACCGAAGGGGTGGACGGGCTTGGCACACAGCAGGGTGTTTGACACAGCAAGGGAGTCACCCTGTGACCCCCGCCACCACCGGGACCGCCACCACCCTGGGGAGCCCGTGGGTCCCGTGGAAGGCAGGGCCGCTGGAGCCGCTCTGGCCAGCTGGGTGGTGGCTTCTCGTTGTTCTGGGTTTCACCGTTTCTGGCAGGGCCACGGCCTTAAGAAACGGATGGCTTTTCTGAGACCACCTTTGGGCTTCACCGCATTTGCTGCAGGCTACAGGCAAAATAAGGCTGCTGGCTGAGCCCAAACTCGTACACACGCATAGACATCCGAAGCAGAAGGGCCACCGAAACTTTGACTGAACGGCCTAACCTGGTCAGGCTAGTGGCCCTCGGGAGAGTGGCCAACACTCTCTCCCCTCATCCATGGCGCTTGTCCCGCACTGTGGAACGCTGACCCTCATCCTTGGTCGTTTGGTCTCGGGACCTTTCCCCCATTTCTGACAGAGCTGTTCTAAGATACACATCTATATAGGCGTGTGTGGGTGTGGGCGTGTGTTTCAATTTAGACAACATTGATTTAATTCTCTTCTGGAAACATCTTGCTACTTTTCCCGGGCCCTGTAAGAGATTTACAGGTGCTCCAGGTTTACAAAGACGCCGAGGCTGAGAACGCCGTTCCAGATGCATCGGCTGCGCTACCTGTCAGCTTCCCCGACTCTGGAGGGTCGGAAGCAAGGGGGATGCTGGACGCTTGGGTGGCTGTGGAGAGTGGGAAGCTGGGATCGGGGGTAAGGGCTAAGCTGTGACGGCCTGGACATTTAGACGGTCCATCTTTGAGCCTCCACGGTCACCTTCCTGGTCACCTAGATGGAAGTTGTTTGTTGCTGTGTCCCAGATCCTCAGTCCCCTCCTGACGTCCTGATTCCTGGGCGAGATGGGAGCGGCGGGGGGGGGGGGGGGGGGGGTCTGCTGGAAGTAAAACAGATTTCCAGCCTCTCCCGCTGACAGCGTGGTCACATGACCGATTTCTGGCCTCTGGTCAGGACGTACGCAGAGGAGAAATGCAACCGCTTCTGAGGACCTTCCTTAACAGAGGTGCCTGGTTCAGGCCCTGGGTCCCTCCTTCCTGTCCCCTGCCCACCCCCTAGAAAAGCCAGAGCAGGAACTGTGGGAGAAGCCCCACTGGGAATCTGGGGCCTCCCTGACACAGAGAGGAAACAGCTCTTCTGGGAGCCGTGTTGACCAGGACTCTTCCTGGGAACCAAACCCAGTTTTAGCCAGTAAACTCCCTTTCCCTTCCAGGAGTGCCTGCCTGTGTTGACTTGCCGAGACCAGAGCCAGTCTCTCTGTGGCTGTCCGGTCCACCCCACACCGGCCGTTTAAAGACTCGCTTTCGGACAAAGCTCCACACCCTTCGCACTCTTTCTGAGATTTCAGGTATGTCATCCGTTACCTCTTCCCCTCCAATGTCACTGCCGTGGGAGTCCTCCCCCTCCCCCTCGAGTGCCAGCCCGCCTGGCTTGGACACTGTGGGCTGGCAGCATCTGACAGCTGGTTCCCACTCGAGTTTGCCGTTCGTGCTGACTGCCGGCTGAGACCTACGAGGGGGCTCTCAGCTGGGTGACGAACGTCCCACCTCTCCACATGGCCATGGGGCTTCCTTACAATATGGCGGCCAAGTGGGGAAGGCCAACACCAGGAGCGAGCTGGGCAGAGGCCGTGGTGCCTTTTATGACCCTAGAAATCACGCAGCATCACGCCCCCCATATTCTATTTAAAAAGAAATTACTTTTTGTTTATTGATGTTAAGGGGATAGGGGAAAGGAGAGAAACATCAATTTGTTTTTTGACTAATTGATGCGTTCATTGGTTGAATCTTGTATGTGCCCGAAGAAGAAGAAGGAGGAGAAGGAGGAGAAGAAGAAGAAGAGGAAGAGGAAGAGAAAGAAGGAGGAGGAAATCAGATAATCTCACACAGGACACATGCCTTATACATTGGTTTGTGCAAATGCAAAATTAGCAACCCACATACTCTTTAATTCACTGAGAGCACTTCCCACGGATCCCGTGCCTGATAAATGTTATTTGAATATTTGGATTATTGATACAATTTGCAACCTGGATCTTTGTGTGTGTGTGTTTTGTTTATGTGGCATGCATGTCCGTCCCAGGGCATCTCAAAGAATTACCCAGGGCAAAGTGCATGCCTGTAGTTAATCTTCGTTATCAGGCGATGCTCGTTTATAACAAACGAGATGCTTTTCAAAACTCCACCGTGGTGGCGGTCACAGCACTTCCCTCAATAACAGGCCATTCACACCCCTTGCTCCCTGTGTCCGTCTGCTCCCCAGGGGGTGTGGGCAGAGGCACCTGGGGCGGGTTTGCTGGCAGCATATGCTTCCTGGACGCCCTGTCCTTCCCCTCACCTCCTGTGTTTCTGTGAACTCTTCAAGATTCGGCTCCACCGGGTGGAGCCCCCCCTGCAGCCCTGGGGCAGAACCTTGCTCTGTTCTCAGCACCCCCACAGCACTCTCAACAGGTGCCACATTGTGCTTCAATGACTTGGTGACAAGTTTCCTGGTGTCCCTGTCAACCTCTTGAGGGCAAGTACCCTGGCTCACTTGCCTGCGTAACCCTGACACCTGGTCCAGTACCTGAAACCTGGTTGAGTCTCAGTAAAAATGCAGTTGTCCCAACGTGTGTTTGCTCGAGTGGCAGGCAGCCCAGGAAAAGTCGTGCAGCCTGTGCTGAGCCGAGCTCTTGTGCCAGGAGACTGGCGGTGGGCGACTGCACTCCAGGTGAACACACATTCGGAAGTTCACTCTTCAGTATGGGGGCCGGATTCTTTGGGGGAGGGGCAGTGAGGAGAGGAAGGGAGTCCCAGATGTCTCCCACTGGGACAGGGCAGCAGTTCCAGGACCAGCGATGAGGGTGTGTCCTCCGCAAGGACAGCCATTGGCCCGTGTGGATGGACAGAGTCCTTGCCTGTGAGCACCTCCCCTGTCTCCCTTTCTGGCTGCAGGGTGGTGTTTTGGGGACCCAGGGACAGGCTGGGTCCCTTTGCTCAGGCTCCCACAACGGGTGCCCCCGCCAGCTGGCCGGGCTGCAGGTGGGCAGGGTGTGCCGACACTTGGTGAGCTCTGAGCCCTGGGGACAGGCCACTCGGAGTGCCCCCCCGCCAACCTGATCCCGAGGAGACTCACAGACTCCCTTCTGTGGGAGACACGAGCTGCAAGGTCTGGGACAGGATAGCAGGTGTCCGAGGTGCCACGTAAAGTCCAAAACCAGAGCCCAGGAGGCCTTTGAGGACAGACAGCTGACTCCCAGCCTCACAGAGGGCCCTGCTCCTCCCGGCCTCCACTGTCCAGCACAGTGGGTCCGTTTTACTAAAAGGCCGAGTGCCGGCATTTGGGGTTGGCTCTTCCCCGTGACAGCCCCAAACGACCACAGCAAACCTCCGAATGGATGGCGAAACAGGGCAGGCGCAGGCAGGGTGGGGCGCGAGCTGGGCACTCTGGGCGGTCCTGGGCACCCAGGAATCGAAGTCCTCTTTGTGCTCTCAGGTCAAACTTTAAAAGGAGAAGTACCCCTCTGGTCACTGGGGTGGGGGGTGGGGAGTGTGCAGGCAGAAAGGAGGAGAGGAAAGGATCTTCTGAAAGACAAGATCTCGGAGACAGCTGAAGCACAGTGACGGCTCACGCTCGTCCCGCTGCCATGGGGCAGAAGGCCGGGAGGTGGGCGCGTAAACAGAGGCATCTGGTCCCCCAGCATGGAGCGGTGGGTCGCTGAACCGTGGCAGATGCAGCCTCAGCTGTGATTGGGCACCAGGCGTCGGTGTCCCAGCCCGGGTCATGCGCAGGGCCCGTGTTCACGGTGACAGTGTGGTGTCAAACTGCCATTCTTTCTTCCTCGGCTGTTTTTTTTCTCTCTGAAATCTGCCAGCTCTGGGAAGCAGCGCAGAGCAGGCCCCGTGGGTTCGCAGGCCGGAGGAAGCGGGCGGGAGGCAGTGAGTGACCCCCCAGAGAGGGACTTGGAGGGGCTGGGAAAGCCGGCAGCAGGCTCGCAACGGCGCGGGAAGAGGCGTCTTAGGGTTTGCGCTGTGGGCAGAATTCAGTCTGGACAAGGCCAGCGGGGCCGTGGCCAGCAAATCGTGCAGAAGGGCAGTTTAGAGCTCGGCCTGTGAGGTGTATACGTGCCCCTGGAAGACTTAAGGAAAGCCAATGGGATCGGTTTTCTTAAAAACCGAAAGAACAGGTTTTTGAGTGAGAGACCCTGGGTGCTGGCCACACGGGACTTGGCTCTCGGGTGTCTCTCTCTATGCCTGCGGTCACCCCATGTTCGTCTGGAGGGGAGGCTGGTGCATGGGACCCTTTCTGAAGGTGGTGCCCCTGGCAGCTGACAATTCTGAAACTTCTTCCGGAAGCGATTCGCAAAACCCCGTCTTTTTCTATTTGGGGGTTTGCTTGGCCTCTCTCTCTCTCTCTCTTTCTCTCTCTCTTTCTCTCTCTCGCTCTCTCTCTCATTAGGAAGGAGAAGTTATGTCCAGAGCTTAGTTTATTAAAAAAACCCCACACTCCCAGGCCAGGTTTCCACTTTCAGTTTGTTTTGGAAGTGGGGAGGTGGGGAGGGAGGTGGCCAGGCTGTGTGGCCGCCCAGAAGTGTGTTCCCACCTGGCTGAGCCACGTGACTTGCTAACCTTTCCTCCCACAGCCCGGCTTTGTGTGCTAGTCTTCCCTGCTCTCTTCTCTTTTTCTTCATTGCACATTCCACGTTTTCCTGACTGCCTTTCCTGTCCCTCATCCAGCATGAGGTGGGGGCCAGACCAGTAAGTCAGACATGACTTAGAAATGGAGGAAAGCGCTTCCCAGGTCTGTGTGGAGAGACCAGGAAAATACCTCAGTGATGGGGCGTCCGAGAGCCTGGGCCTTGCGGGCCCAGGAAGTGTGCTTGTGGGTAATGGGACAAGCAGACAGACAGACAGACAGACAGAATGCCTAACCGCAGGGCTTAGCATGGTGAGCTCAGACTGGTCCCTAACACCCGTGGCTTCCTGGGCCCCTAAATCCTGGAACCTCAGGTCATGACAGGATGGTCCCCTTTCCTTGCCTCCTCTCTTCCCTCTGTTTCTGGAAGTTGTCTCCATTTCTAACGGGTTCCGTGCCCACAGGACAGCCCCTTCCGGCTCTTCAGCCCACTGCTGTGTTTGCCCGACTCTCTCTTATCCTTCACCCGCCTCTCTGAGCCTCTGACGTTCTGCCTGTGCCAGTCCGGGTGCCCTCCACTCCCGAGGGGCCGATCGGCATCGGCCGTCACTCCTGCACCCTGCTCGACTCCAACTCCTTGGAAACAGGGCGTGGGATGGAACTCCGCCACCCTCAGCACCCGTGGCCCCCGAGCAGAAGCCACACAAACGCACTGGCCCAACTTGTGTGAAGAGAAGCGGCTCCATGGCCTGGTGACGACGTGCCATCCAGTGCCCGGGACATTTGTTTTCTGCCGAGGTTGCCCTTGTCCAGACGAAGGCTTGATCCCCGCTAAGCGTCGTCTCCCCAAGAAGACGGTCTCACCATTAATTAACCGGAGAGCGTCCTGAACAGCAAACCCCCACTCCGTGGGGTGCACGGGCCTTTCCTCCCCACACATCTGGCCCCCCGATAAACGGGTGCTGGGCCCGCCCTGCGCGGGGCCCCACACGCTGCTCAGTATCTGTTCTCAAGCTGCTTCGGGGACCCCGCCGTATGACGACAATTAGGGGCTGTTAGTGTGCAGATGAGGCCTGCGAGTGGCAGGTGGCGGGACCAGCCTCAATTAGCTAACAGGCACCAAATCCCCTCCTAATGAGGCTGGGCCACCCGGATGAGTCGGGAGGCCAGCGCCGGTGACAGCGGCAGAGCATCTGAACGGGAGGAGGGGAGGCTGGTCAACAGGTCCCCAGCTCAGCCCCGGAAATGGGCCTTCTGGTCCCACAGCTCTGCAAGGCAAGCTGGCCCAGGGTGGCCAGGGAGCAGCGGGTGGTGTGGGCATGGGAGGACTCAGGTGGCCCCCGGGGAGATGTTGCCTCACCTCCTCAGTGTGCTTGGGTGAAGAGGTGTCTCCCAGGATAAGTGGTACATGGGATCAGGCAGCCAGAGCATCGTAAAGGGCCATTGTCTGGAGCGGAATTGGAATTCCAAGTCTGTCACTGGAATAACCTGCGAGTCTCGCGCTGGGTTTTGCATTCCTGGACCCGCGTCATTTCCATGGCAAGTCTCCTAGGTCTTTGCGTGGACTCGCCCCCTCCACCGGAATGGGACTGGAGTGGGTCTGGCTTGTTGCGTGCTTCCCGGAGTTAAGAAAAGGGAAGGACTTTGAAGAAGGTACAGGCTGTCAGCAGGGTGCGTCGCTGGGGCTGTGCTGTGCTCCTTGCTGGCTTGTCAGAAGGTTCTGAGGCTCACAGGAGCAACGTCCATTGCCCTGGACTGTGAATGACCCAGCATTTTCAAGGACTAGAGACGAGCTCTGGCCGGTGTGGCTCCGTGGGTTGGGTGTCTTCCCACAAAATGAAAGGTCTCCAGTTTGATTCTTGGTCAGGGCACATGCCTGGCTTGCAGGCTGGGTCTCTGGATGGGGGCCTGTGAGAAGCAACTCCCTCACTTCCCCTCTCTCTAAAAATAAATACACAAAATCTTTAAAAAAAAAAAAAAAAAAAGGACTAGAGACAAGTTGGGACCTCGCTCTAACCCCACGTCCATCGCTTGGCTGTGTGGGACACGGGGGCCACAGTGCCTGTGTTGTCTCGGGCGCAGGCTGTGCCGTGGGGGTGGGGCAGGCTCTGAGCACAGTTCTGGGGTCCTCAATCCACATTCTGGCGGGGGAGGGGGAGCCGGAGCTGTGTCTGAAGCTGGTTATTTGCAGTTCTTCCCTCCCCGCTTCGTTCTTTTCGGGCAGCGCAAAACCACGCGGAAGAGGGCCCAGCGCCTCACTGGAACTGGGGAGGCAGGCAGCTGCTCCCCCCCACCCCCCGCGCACACATGTGATGGTGCGTGGAAAACACTGTGGACTGCACGGGCCAGGCTGCAGGGCTCAGAGGCGGAGGGTGAACCAAGAGCCCGCCGGGGACCGAACACACTGTCGTTTCCGAACCAAAGAGTAGTTGGGCAGACGCTTCTGTTCTTTCCCTCATTTTGCTGCCATAACAGCAAGCGAGTGTTTGAAAAGGGTCCCCCTCTGGAAGGGGGAGCTGGTCAACCTTTACATACGCAACCAATTTCATCTCTACCTGTCCGTAGCTCTGGGACTTAGAAGACTGAAGACGACTTAAGTTCCACAGCATCAGCGGGGCCTTTGTCCTCGAGGGCGTTGGCTGTGTCCTGAGGGGCTCTCAAACCTTTCAGGGACTGTCCAGAACGCCGGTGGGTCCGCGGAGTTGAAAGACTAGAAGATGGTACAATTTAATTCCCTCTTTCCTTCCACCTTTCTGCCTTCTTTTCGTTCTTCCTTTTCTCTTTTTTGGGGGGCAGGACCCAGCTCTGAACCACTTTCCTTTGGCTATGTCTTCACTCTCCCAGAAGCTCTATAGGGAATTAAATCCGTGTGTCTCCGAGAGGTCTCCCGTCTTCCAAACCGGAAGGAGACGAGTCACAGCAAGCGTCTCGCTTCTCTTGGGCTCGGATGGGACTCTTTTCTCACCCCGCCCCGTGTCATCCGTGGGAGAGGCAAGGGACCGAGAAGCAAGCCTCAGAGAGCCAGTGATTTGCTTACAGGTTCACGGCACGGTTTTAGGATCCTGATAATTAAAAAAAAATTATTCTCACCCAAAGACTTTTTTTTTCACTGCTTCTGGAGAGAGAGGAAGGGGGAGAGGAAGAGAGAGAGAGAGAGAAACATCGATGCAAAAGACAAGCACCGATCGGTTGCCCCCCATACGGCCTGGACAAGGGGAGCGAACCTGCAACCCAGGCACGTGCCCTGACCAGGAATTGACCCCATGACCCTTTGGTTACAGGATGACGCTCCAACCACTGAGCCGCAGCAGCCAGGGCTGGCATCCTGATATGTTCATTCGAATTCTTCCAGAAGCTGGCTCGGAGGCAAAGGCACACAGCTTGTTCGGAGACACTGTTGGAGAGTGGGGAAATGAGATGGCAGGGAGGCAGCCAGTTAAAACCTGTTTTCACTCTGGTCACCACTGTGGGAAGCCAGTGCCACCCGGGACTCAGGAAAGAGAAGTCCCCAGTCAGAGTTACCCCAGCCAAGGGCCTGCCCATTCTCATGGCTGCAGCTGCTTCTGAGGGTACCAGGGGCACCAGCGGTCCAGCGTGGCCGCTGGCTGGAAGAGCCTGCCGTCAAAGCCACTGCCTCGGGAGGGGTAGCCAGAGTGGGGATGGGTACTGACAGGACATGGACCGCCATGGCTCCCCATCCTCCGGCTCCCCTGCCTGGCTTAGTTTTGGTCCGGAGCTGATTCTCTGTTTCTCCAAACCCCTTGGTGTTGCAGCACCAGGGCTGGAGGCACTGGGGCAGCAGAGGGGGAGGCGGAGGGATGACGGGGAGGCAGCGGGCTCTGGCAAGTTTCCTTAACGTGATACACAACACCGAGGAAGACAGGAGCGGCACCCGGCGGGTCTCCGTGTGTGAGTTTGATGAGGGGTAAGCCCAGTTCGCTGTCAATGCCGCGCCTGTGGACGGGGCCGGTGCGTTGTTAGCCTTGCACGTGGGGCATGCAGTTAGGGTCGTAAGTGTCAGCACTGGACGGGGCCTCAGCCAAAGGCCTGGTCCTGAGTAAGGCCAGTTTCCCTTGTTTTACAGGCAATGCTCCAAGGACCAGAGAGAGCACCTGCTCAGGACCCCGTCACACGTGGGGCCATGAACGGCCCAGCCTCTCGGGCCCTTGGACCCACCCTGCCAGTTCCCAACAGGGAGGGCCGGATGCTGGGTCCCTCCTCAGCTTTGCTTCCTTCCGTAAGTCTCAGGCTCGTCTTAGTGAGCCCCCTTCTCTTGTCTGCTGACCCCTACCTAACTTGACGGACAGGTCTGGAGCTCAACAAGCAAAGACTCCCCAGGTGTATGCTCCTTCAGCCGGTGGGTGCCATAGAGGATGAACGGGGGGGCTCTCCAGAGTGCGGGTGGGGAGAGCCCTGAATCCAGCATTCATGGGTGACCCCGCTGCATGCACCCCCAGCAGGGCTTTCTCTGAGCCTCCAACAGCGTGCCGCAAAAGGCAGACTTGGGGACAGGTGCTCACACTCGGGACCTGCACGGGCGGGAGAGGGTGCACTCATACGGGACTGGAGAGGCCCTTCACCCAAAATTACTAGTGCCTTTCTAAAACGGGGACATCTGGACATACACGGGCGCACCGTGCGATGGTGGGGACCTCGAAGATGTCAGCAAGCCACGGGCAGCTGGGAGAGAGGCCTGGAACAGACCCTCAGAGGGGACCGGCCTCGGAGGGCATCAGCCCAGCCAGCTGCTTGACCCTGGACATCACGCCTCCGGCCTGTGGGACAAGGCACAATACCTGAGTGTCATTTAAGGCACCCACTGCCCGGTGCTTTGTTTTGGCAGCCCTAGCAAACACACTCAGGGCCCTAGGGTGCGGGCACCAGGGTGCCAGCTCCAGAGCCGCAAGACCTAGGTCCAAAGCCCATCCCCACCACTGGCCGGCTGCTCGACCCCGGCAAAGCCTCCGGCCTCTGGGTCTCGATCTCCCTGTCACAGTACCTAGATGGCAGTACACCACCTCCTAGGGGTCCGGGAGGCAGGCATGTTGGGGAAATGCTTTGTGAGCAGCGAGCGTGCCAGGTGCGGGCTCCTTGCTCTAAATCCCTAAGGAGGGTTTTCTCCTTAAGTTTTGAGAAAGACTGAAAACTGAATCGGTCCTTCTAAATGCGTCATCCCCAAATTTTCTGCCAAAGATGTTTGGGTTCATCCGCGACGGCTTCTTTCCTTTCACCCCAAACCTCTCCTTCGGGTGCACAAGGGATCCCGAGGAAGACCACACTCACTGCAAATCTGAAACAGCACTGGGTGTTGGTGGTGGGGGGGTGGGGTTTGCAACATTCTCGGCACCAAAACAGAGAGCCTGCGCTCCATCACCGGGCTCCGGCTCAGCCCTGACAGCTGCAATGCCGGGTTCAACCCGCCGCCAGCCCAGCGTCTCCCACGAAACATGCTTTCTTAAACAGTGACCGCTGGGTTGTTGTCTTCCAGCTCCTCCTGCTAATTAGACATCATGAGTCAAAGTTAATTTGGTGGAAAACGTTTCTCAACTTAATGACATTTATGGGCAATTTACATTGCAGCCTGCTTTTCCTGGGCTTAACAAGAATCTCTTCCTTCCCGGCTGGAGATTTCTCATTCTCCGAGGACTATGTTCCAGGCAGATGCGCCGGCCTCCTTGTTAGAAACCAGCGACTGTTTGCCTGAAGCGAGCTCCCCCACAATAACGAGGTGCAGACAGGGATGCAATGAGGCTCGGTGAAGGCTTCTGCGTTGTTTAGACCCGTGTCTGGGCAAGAACGCTGGGCTTCGTGCACAGAAAAAACCGTGGGCGCGGGACCCACGTTGCCGACGAGTGGGTGCCATGCACAGATTTCTCAGCCCGCAGTCAGAAATGGCTTTTATGTTCGATGTTAACCCGTTTGAAAAACAGCTAGCCGTGGAAAAAGTGGCGTTCCTTAATCTAGGCATCACGGTCTCGTGCCTTCCTTGTTGGGTGTTTTTGTGTGTGTTTGTTTTTGCTTTTTGACCAGATATTCTCGACAGGTCATTTTGTCAAAATCGACGCACACAGCCCCTCGCCCCCACCCATCAGGTGGAAATCCCATTCAAGCCACAGCTGAGGAGTACAGGTGTGGGCCCGGGGGTCTGGGGGCCTGGCTCAGCGCCCCAGCAGCATTGCGCCCGCCTGCACCTGCCAGCGTCCGCTCTCACCTGAACTCTGTGCTCTCGCTAGGAAATCTGTAATTAAACTCAGGTGAACATGCTATTGGTTTCCCTTGGAAAGTCAGGGTTGTGTGTATTTGTACGCACACACACCCACACACAGATAATACATGGAGATAACCCCCCTCACGCTGCAGGCAGAGTGGTTGATGGGCGTAAAGGGCTGAGACTAAAGCAGAGTCCCAGCCCAGCCGCTCCAGAGAGACAGACGGCAGAGCTGCCGAGTGGGGACTTCCTACAACTAACCAACCCCCGCCCAGCTGCCAGGCCTCCTCTGCAGGGAGCCAGGAACTCTCCTAGTCTACCTAAGTATTTAAAACATTTCATTTGGCTTAATTACAACATATATACACATTATACAACATACAATATGCACAATATGTATAACCTTACAGGTGAGGAGGCAAGTTTTTTATTTTTAAAAAATTATGGTTATTATATATACAAAAAAATATCAAGAGCATTTTTTTCCAGAGTGGTTGAAAGGTAGAATAAAACTTTATGTAACAACCAATAATGGTAACTTTGGAGGGTTCTTACCTATACTTTAGTTATCAGGAACAATGTTTCCTAAGATGAAGGAAGACTAAATGAGACTTTCTAAAATACTACAGTAGTACTATTTTAACATATTGTAACAATATTTTAATATATAAATATTAGACTGTATAAGTATACATGTGAGCTATATAAACAATATATAACCAATATAAACAATATATAAACAATATAGAAGCATTGAAATAAGAGGAATGTACCAAATAAAATAATGATCAGGTTAAAGGTCCTAAAATCAGCAAAACAAGTAGGCTGTCGTTAAATTGAACTGTCCAGGAAACGGAGCTGATTTTCTGGTGGTCTGCCCCGAAGTGGAGAACCTCAGAGTCCAGGTAAACTCCCAGGTCCCCAAACCAGTGCTGTCTGGGCACTGGTCCACTGGGCACAGCGTCCATCTGGGCGTGGCCACTGACCATATGCCCGCTGACCATGTGCCCTTCCCCCGGCCTTGCCCACTCTGCTCCCCATCACAGTGTGCCCCTCCCTGCGGATCCTGCTTCCTGCCACGTCACAGCGAGGTGACAGGACACCCACTCCTTGCCGATGGGGATTAGGGGGCCGATGGACTCTCCTGGTAGGTTAACACCTGCACTTCCTCACAGGGGCTTTCTGGAGATGATGCTTTTGCCAGAGAACCAACTCTAATGGGTGAAGCTGCAGGCAGGGGGAGGGGCCCTGGCAAGGCAGTGGGTCCCAGGTCTGTCCCCATGGGTGCACCTCTGCACAGATGGCGGGCCACACCCTTCCAACATCTCCCCGCCCCCATCCCACCCTACAGCCCCCAGGGAGCTTTTCTGGAGGAGAAAAAATGCATCTCTGTGTGAATCGACCAGCTCATCCTTTGCGTCCTGAGCACCTTATGGAACTAGACTGATCTTCACGCATTGAGCACCTGCTGTTTACGGGACCTTGTACTTGGCGCTTTCTGTATGCCATCTTATTTAATTTCACAGCCATCCTCTCTCCTCTCCTTACAGATAAGGAGGCAAATTTTCTGTGTGTGCAAAAAATTGGTAAGATACACAAACATTGCATATTTATCGGCACTAAGTGCATCCACACTGTTGTGCGCTCTGTCCACAGAGCTCTTCATCCCTGTTCTCACCTCCCGGGGCCCTGGCACCGCCGCGGTACCGTCTGTCTCCGTGGAGCTGACTCTAGATGACTCGTGTGAGTGGATTTACGCAGTGTTCGTCCTTTTGCGTGTGTCTTGTTTCACTCAGCATTATGTCCTCAGGGTTCGCATGTCCTGGCCTGTGTCCGAAATCCCTTCCTTTTTGAGGCTACGTAACATTCCATCGTATGGATCGGGCACACTTTGTGTATCCAGTCAGTGGACGCTTGAGTGACTTCCCCCGTTGGCCATTGTGAGTAATGGCACTGTGGATGTGCAAATACCTCTTCCGGTTCCTGCTTTCCATTCTTTCGGGTGTATACCCAGGAGCAGAACTGCTGGGACATATGGGGATTCTATGAAACAGAATAAGCTTCTACTAATATAATTAAACAGATAAGTAAGTGGAAGAAGTACAAGCTTGTCCTTGAAATAAAGGTTTTTTCCTTCAAGAGAAATGATGGAATTAAAATATCATCAGTTGGCAACCATCATAGTAACTATTAACCCAATCAAGAAACATCAATGGATGTTAAAAATTGAGAGTGAAAATTTGGTGAGGAATGGGATATTTACATAGTTTCTTTTTATATTTACATAATTTTTAATTAAAAAAATATTTACATGGTTTCACAGTACCTGGCCACAAAGTAGCTTATCAGTTACAGTGGGGGGAAAAAGTAACTTTATAGTGGAGACACGTGGCAAACAACCACCTTAATCATTTGATTTACATGGAAATCGAATGTAAATCTGATTGGGGTAAATTAAGGTCGTGTAGGACTTGGCCAAACGCACCGAGAAGAACCCAGCCTCCCTGCTGGATGTTCCTGCCAGAGATGCTCATAATGAGGACTCATCCCAAAACCCACTCTGTGTGTCAGTCTACCAAATAATCGGTTTGTAATTAACCTTCAAACATGTCAAGGTCGAGGAAGACGGGAGCAGCCCCAGACTGAGGGAGACTCCAGAGCTGCGACGACTGCAGCAAGTCCTGGCCTGGGTCCCTTGGCTGTGACGGCACCGCTAGGACAGCCGGAGCGACTGGAACGCACGTGAGGATTCCAAGGGCGGGTGTGTGTCAGTCAGCGCGCACCTCCCCCTTTGGCGGCCCCACTTCGATGATGACAGAGAAGGTCTTGGCTTGTAGGAAATACACACGCGAGTATTTCAGGGCAATGAATGGGGCGGCATATCGGCAACTTCCTGTGAATAAGTTAGGGAAGAAAATTCTTTATACTGTTCTTGTGGCTTTCCTATAATTTTGAACTTGTTTTAAAATGAAAGGAGAAACACATTCGCAAGTCTCCGAGTTCCTACAGAACGGCAGAAGCCGGGCCCTACTCCCTAATAAATGAAGGGCCCAGCGAAGGCATGTCCCGTAGAGAACGCAGTGGCCCTGAGCGCCAAGAACAGCCCTCCCTGGCGCTGTTGCCCAGCACTGGACGCATTTCACAAAATGTGTGTAGTTTCCTCTTCTTCCTTTTAAGTGGATGTTGCCACAGAGTCTAGGACTGAGGCTCAGCCATGGCCTACCTGTCACGCAGGAACAGGTGGGCTGCAGAAGCCCCGCCCAGACCTCCGTGCACCTGCAGCCTCTGCCTGGGCTGCAGATACAGCTCAGGGCCGCACTCAGGCAGTGGCCCTGGTCCTTGGGGCTCACGTGTACTAGGTCACAGCAAGGCTGTTTGGTCGGGGAATGCTGCTCCGCTCCCATCTGGGACATGGCCTCACCACGGGGGCCACACATTCGTCTGGAGACAGGGGAGGGGAGTGGGAAGAAGAGGAGGCAGGAGGAGGGGTTACCAAAGGCTTTTAGAGAAGATGGGGATCAGACCCGATGAGCACACTGCTGGCTCCTGAATAGGGTCCCCATGTTGGCAGCGGCATCGGGAGGGGTAAGGAGTCCCACTCAGAGTGGTCATTGAGCCCTCTGCACCCACGGGCGGGATGGGGTGTGGACATTGCACAATTCTTTTGATTAAACCCACGTGGATCCAGAATTAATGCATTAATGCATTCGGTTGGTCGGGAGAATGAAGTGAATTCACACACATGGAAAATCACAGCATGGTGCCCAGAACAGCTGGCCAGAGTGAAATGAGCCCCCCACCCCCCGCCCGCCCGACAAGAGACGCCCTCCCACCCTCATCGGTGGAGCACCGCGGCTGCACACTGGCGCTGCCCCAGCCCCCAGCACGAGCGTTGCCACCTCTTTATTTTATTTGCAATGGCGCTTTCCCTCTAAGGAATTCCAGGGTTCCTCACAAACTTTAAATTACCCAGGGGAGGGGGGTGGTGAATCCTCACAAGTAAGACAGCAAAATAAAGCTCCTCCACCAAAATACACTACCGTCGCTCGTCTCCCTGTGCGCCAACCCCTCACCTAAAATAACCAGGCCCGCCTTCCCCGGCCGCCACAGGCTCTCCCCTGTCATCAGCGACCCCCAACGTTAGGCTAGTGAACCTCCTGCGCCTGGACCAGGAGGGTTTCTTTGGAGAACGTCAGCAAGGTGCCAGTCCGCCCGTCCTCAGACGTCACCACTGGGAGTGCCAGTGGGCCCTGCCGGCGGGGACGCAGGTCCTCCTGCCACATTGGTGACACTGATGCCGGCATCTGGACGCCGCAGTCTGCTCTGATCACGGACAGTGTGTTTGTGGGTCCCTGTCTCCTGGGAGAGCAACCCCCTGATGATAAAACTCTTGCAGAGAAACTGGACTTTTCAAGGCTGAGGGGCAGTCAGGAGCCTTGGGCCGGGACTTCGAGGCTGCGGCTCCCTCTGGGCTCAAACCTCCACAGACAGAGCTGCAGCAGAGAGGCCAGCCTCCAGGTGCCGGTGGTTTGGGAAGGAGCCCCAGAGCCGGTGGGATTTACAGCCCACTGGCCAGCAAGGGGCGCTGTTGATTGAAAGACGTGGAAGAGAAGTGACCAGAGGATGCTGACTGTGTCCTGCGGTCCTTCAAGGTGTCCCTCTGTGGGGGGCAATGTGATTTGAGCTGGAAAAGCCAAACAAGTGGCTTCAACCTCATCAGCGCTGTGCACGCTCCCAAAGGCACCCCAGGCCAGCAGTCTCCCCTGGCTGGTCCTCCCTGGCTGCCCGCCCAGCCCTGCCTGTCCAGCCCCTCTCCCTCCCCAGCAGACAACACAGACGGCCTTCCGTCACCACTCCAGGCCCTGAACCCTGGCCTCCGTGTTCTGTCCTCCCCACCCCGCCTTTACGTTTATTTATCTCCGAGCTAGTGGACCAGCTAGGGCCACCCTGGTCCTTACACTCCCTGCCACGAGTACTTCTCCCCAAAACGTACCCCGTGTTTGGCTGGATTGAGAGCTAAAACTGTGGACTTGGGCCCTGAAAGAGGGGGCAGGAGAAAGCGCAAAGGAGAGAAGAGAGTCCAAAGGCCTTGGCGTTGCCTCTTTGTCCCATTTGTGATGGGACCTAGGTCACTGCTCGATAACGTACATGTCACACACTGTCTTTTTCCACCCGCACTGACCCCGTTTAGTCCAGGGTGCAAAGACAGCTACCCCTCTTGCTCTGAGACAGACACGGAGGTGACCCGGGGTAGGAGGCTCACCCCCAGGGGGCTCCCCTCTGTGGGCAGAGGCCCTGTTCCTTGGGAGGGCATGTGGGCACGTCCTCAAGAAAGGGTGACAGAAGTGCGACTTGTCACAGGCCATTACCTGGTGACGCTCACTCAAACCTGCTGGCAGCAGCTGACCGCGGGCGAGGCCTCTCACCTCTTGCCCGGGTTTCTCCCGCCGTCCCCCCTCAGCAGAAGACGGACCAAACACAAGAAGTCTGAAAACTGGGGGCCCTGGCGGTGTGTGTGTTCCTCTGTTAGGTGGGGGGACGGGTGTGGAGGGGAAGGCAGGCTTTCTCTGCGGCTGGCCGGGCATTAGTTCAATGTCCACGCCCCCCCATTTTGAGGTTACAGTGGACGGTGAACGCGCCCCTTTAGCATGCAGATTTGGATGCGCATTCGCGGGGCACAGAGCTGTTTCTGAGGCTGTATGGGAATCCTCCCTGCCTTGGGGGGGGGGCGGGGAGGAGTCCAGCTGCCTCCCGCCCATAACTCTTGAGACGTCAACACATCATTGAAAAGTGTCAGGATGAGGGAGACGAAGGATAATTATTCCAGCAGGGGAGAGCTACTTTGGAAGTGAATAGAATCTGTCAGGTCGTCTCTGGGAAGCAGCAGTTGGCTGCTTGTCCTGGCCACATTAAATGAGTATATCTGGGGCCCAGGGCGGGCGTTCGCACCGTTAGTAATCAGCTTAAGTTGCTTTCGGTGGAGGGAAGCAAGGCGGGAGAAAAGGGGCAACCACTGAGTTGGCGGGAAACGGCCTCCCGAGACCGTGATCTGGGGTCCTGTTCCATTCTCAGAAAATAAGTCTTGCGTTCTTTGTGAACAATCCCAGAGCGAAATCCGTGAGGGCGTGGTGATTTCCAGGTGGGGTGGGTGCGGGGCAGCAGAGACTTCAAGGGGAACCTGTGCCCTGGGGCATGTCCCGTTCAGTGTCCTCCCAGCCAGGGGTGGGAGGACAGACAGACTTGGATGCTGGATGGGGCGGATGCCACGTGCTCACACCGGAAATGAACACCAAGGCACGTCCGACTTGGGTCACGTCCCTGGCTGGCAGAGCAACAAGGAAATGACTTTAGACAATTGGTCGGCATTTTATAGACGTCACAGAGCTGGTGCTGCTTCTCCCACCCCAAGCCGGAGTCCGGAGAACTTGAACTTACCAGCACGTGGAGGGTAGATCAGGTCCCATGAAGGGAGGGCTGGGCGAGGAATCGCTGGGCCTTGTGCCCAGATGCTGGGCGTTCCCTTCAAACAAGGGTCTCGGGGGGGGGGGGGGGTGACCTGCTAACAGAGACCCGATGCGCCTGGGCCCCAACACCGGGCGCCGGGAGAGAGTTTTGCAAACCCTGCGGTTACTGCGGGTCTGCGTTGTGCTTCTGAGTTAACAGTGACTCTGGAAAGTAGTGACCCTCTGCTACCCCGTTTCCGCACCTGCTAACGAGGTTGGAAGGCTCTCTGGTCACAGGGGGCCGGGCGGCTTTGGGGTCCGGCTCCTGACCACGGGCACTTGTCTGTCCCCAAGGGGAGAAGCCCTGCCCTGCCTGTCTGCTCATCTTTGGGACAAGTCCGCTAGGTGGGCCTTCTCACCTGAGGTGGGCTGTATGCCTGGCCTGGTACCCTGCTCCTGTTCCTCCCTGCCCTGTGGCCTGTCTCTGGCATTTCCCTTTGTAGAAAGCCAGCCCCAAGAGGGCAGCTGTTGGACGTAGGAGACCCTGCCTGCCCCGGGGAAGGAGGGAGCGGCCTGCCTCTGCCGTTTCTGCAGAAGCTCACTGCTCCACGTCAACAATTCAGCCAGGGACTGTCCTCGTCTTGCATGGCCCGTGGTCACGGTCACAGGCAGACAGGCCTTCTCAGAATTCCAGACGCCCGGGAATACATTTGTCCTGTGGCCCCTGCTTCGTCTGTGGAAACTTCTTTGCCAAACAGATGGCTGTGTCCTTCCTCTTCTGAGGTTGGGGCAGCGTCACCTTCTGAGTCAACAGCGTGGATTGGGCATCGATTCCCACGCACATGCCTGCAGGCCCCTGCCAGCCCCGACACGCTGGCTTGTCCTGGTCCAGGTGGGATCTGGGTGGTCGATGTGTGTCCTCGCTCGCTGTGTGGACATCTCCCGCGGGGGCCCCGGCTGCAGGATTCAGTTGCCCAGAGGGCTCTGGGCCGTCGGAAGCCGTCTTGGGAAGGACAGCAGGGCCCTGACATTCCCAGCAGCGCAGCTCCCTTCTCGTTGGCCAACGCGGGGGCAGTGAGCCCCTGGGTGCTGGCTTTGCTCAGAGCTTCTGGAGAGCGCAGTTCTACGTGGCCTGGCCTCTGTCCGCAGTTAGCTGCGTGCCCTCCAACGGAGTCAGGATCATTCCAAGGAAGAAAATCCCATCACGGCGTTTCAGAAAAGCATCTGTTCACACGGCGAGGCTGGCCCCATTTTGCTCATTCTCTGGTGGACTGCCACTTGGTGATGAGTTTCCACCCCCGCTGTGTGGGGGGCAGGGGGGGACGGTGTGCTCATCGCCAGGTTAGATAATGGCAACAACTACAGCAACCACACCCGCAGCTAGATCCAGGGGCCTTGAGTTCGTGGCACAGCCCAGCGCACGATACACGCGGGGCTCTGCACCGAGCACTTCGCCTTCACCTCGTGAGTGGGTAATACAACCACCCATTTTACAGAGCAGGAAACTGAGGCCCAGGGACGCGGAGTAGCTCACCCACATCCCACCACTAGAACGTGGCCGAGGGGACCATACTCCTTCCCCCGAGTCTGGACTCTTGCGTGTTATATTGTGTGACCTGGGCTGTTGTCACGGAATCCCAATAACACGCTGCAAACCCTTGAGCCCTGTGGCTGGGGTAAGTCAGGCCACCCCTCGCTGCACACACTTTTTCAGCTACAGACTCACCACGCCCGGCAAGTCCCTCAGGGAAAGGGGGCTCCTTTTTCGCTGCCGCCGCCTTTGGCACGGACGCCTTCCCACGCGGGTGTGCAGGAAGTGGTGCTGGCCGCCTCTCCTTTAACTGTCCCTTAAGAACTTGGTGTGCCCCTGCCAAGCAGGATTAGCAGCTTGACGGTGAACCGTTACTGCATTTTTTAAATTTGCATTGCTTTTAAAAATACAGAAGGATTGTGTGTTTTGGGTTTAAAATTGTGAGGGACCACAAAGGGGGTGCCGTAGAAATGGAAAGTCCTGTTCTTTCCATCTTCCAAGTGGCTGGGTGTGTAATCTTTTAAAAGATTTTCTTGATTTGTTCTTTCGAGAGAGGGGAAGGGAGGGAGAAAGGGAGGCGGAGAACCTTCGATGTGAGACAGCAACACTGATCTGTTGCCTCTCAGTCGCGCCCCGACCAGAGGGCGGGAGGGGAGACCAAACCCACAACCCAGGGCAGGTGCCCTGACGGGTAGTCCCACCGGCGACCCTTTGCTTTTCGGGGCGATGCCCAATCCGCTGAGCCACCCCGGTCCGGGCTGCATGTGCGGTCTCTCAGCTGACTCCCTGTCTCACTGGAGGTCGGTGCGGATGCAGATACCGAGCACCCCTTCCCAGCGCACGTGTGGTCGTTTCCGTCTCCTACCGACGGGCCTTGTGGGTAGCTCCCATCTCCGCGTTTGTGAATGGTACTGTAACCCAGCCCCTGTGCGCGTGCTCTCGGAGACCTGAGGGACATCCTCCATCTAGGATGTAGACCCAGAAGTGGAATCGCCGGGTCAGGGGGCGTAAGCATTGTGCTTCTTGGGACAGACTGCCGAACTGCTCTGGAAAAAGGTCACTCAACCTGCGCTGTGACCAGCGGATTCAAGAGGATGCCACCTGTGGTCCCATCCCAAAGGTTATTTCTAAGTTTAATTACACTCGCATTTGTCTTTAGCGTGACTTCCTACGGGTCTCAGGAGCCCAGTCAGCACTCACGTGCATGGGGACAGTGTCCCACCGAAATGAACCCAGATCCGTAGGACTAGGATCCCTGGCACCTTGGACTCCACACTCAAGCATTGGGAACAGAACCCGCAGGTGCAGATCTGTACACCTGTGCCGGGTATTTTACATTCTTCTAAAGACAGACGTCTGGGAGGTTTTCCCTATGGAAATTCCACCCGTTTGATGTTTTGGGAACACTTTGAATTTCTGTGGACCATGTCGGGAGGAGTCGTACAGATGATGCTAAATAGTAACAACACGAGTATCACTAGTAACGAGGGCTAGCATGCATTTAAATGGGAAGCTGGTACCCTGGAAGCTGTTTTCCTACTGAAATTAACCGGGAGTCACTGATGCCACAGTAACATTGTTGTCACTGTTGTTATAGCTGCTGATGATTAAATGAGCCTTCATTGCATGTCAAGTGTTATGTTGAGCATTTGTCACACAGTTTCCAAATACAGTTCCTGCGGGGGGAAACGTGTTCCCCCTCTACAAATGCCGATAGGCACCGAGAAGTTACTACGGGCATTGCCTAAAGTGACGGCTGGTACACGTTCGTGTAGGAGTTGGGCCTTCTGTCGACACCCCAACGTGGTGTTTCTGTCACTGGGCTGCGACATGGTCTCACGCCGCCTTGCACTCGGAAAGCATTTCGAGATCTTACTTCGAGAGGCATTCCGTGTGCAAAACGCTTCGTGCACGGGAGCGGGTCAGGGTTTCTGTCTTTAGGACGCAAACCAAACCCACAGGGGTCGGAGCGGGTGCCATGCCTGACCCCCATCCTCTCGGTCTGCTCTTCATCACGTCTGCATTTCTGCGGTGGAAATTTCCACCAGACAGCCCCCCTCCCCGGACACCTCGGCGGCGGCGCTGAATGGGGTCCTTTGCGGACAGCGACACTTCTCCCATTGAACCGGCCCCTCTCGAGGGCGGGCGGG
Organism: Desmodus rotundus; assembly: GCF_022682495.2. NCBI lineage: Eukaryota > Metazoa > Chordata > Mammalia > Chiroptera > Phyllostomidae > Desmodus > Desmodus rotundus. The sequence goes on along the minus strand of NC_071388.1, from coordinate 2,293,214 downwards.
CGGCCGGGGTGGGGGGGGTGAGTGTGCGTGTGAACTGGTCTGCCTCGTGAAGCGGCCATTCAGGTGGCCCAGGCTGTGAGGGGCCCGTTGGGCTATTTGTGAAGAAACTGGCAAACGCAGACCTTCTTGCTGGCAGGCAGGAGAAAGGGCTGCTTGTCTCCCGAATGTCAGAAGAAAGGCCGGCGCAGGTGACACGTTGCTGAAGGCCGGGGCTGCAGGTGCCTCCCCGGCCCCGGGACACGGGCTTCCTGGGCCGGGCGCGGGAGGAAGAGGCCTGCCAGCCCCCCACAGAACCACACTGTTGTCCCCTGGGTGAATGAGAAAGATGTTTCAGGGCTGTGGACGGATCTGGACGGTTTGCCACGGAGGACAAAACGTCTCCTGTACAATCCCATTTACATAGTCCTATCTCACTTGGGCTTTTGGTGACCAGATTCAATTGTGCTGGTGTCCCCTGTGCAGTGTGATATCATAGCTTCAGAGGAAGGCTTTCTTCAGAGGTCACACTCATTTGTCCTGGGGATGTAGTCATTTTTTGTGTCACGGACAATGTTTGACTGTGAAGATACGAGCCAGATGGCTAGGCCACTTGCAGTCCACAACGACACAGTGTCTGCGATGCTGGCGGGCAAACAGAACCCATTGTCTGCGCGCACGAAACTCTAGTGCCCACCCCGTTTGGGGGTGAAGTATTTAACACATTGTTAGGTCTCGCTGAAAGAAGCAGCATCCCAGAAGGATGCAGGCCTCCCAAAATACAGAGCCCGTGTGCTCTTAGAGCGCCTGCACCGCCCCCGCCCCCGCCTCGCCCTCTACTCCCGCAGGGACGAAGGCTCTGATTTCGGTTTCTGTCCCTCCGCAGCCCACAGGCTGATGTGACCTGTCACCCCCATGCAGGGGGAAGCTGTGTCCTCTCCAGCCCTGCAGAGCCCGGACAGCCTGGTGCGGCCTCACCGGGGACAGAGCGCTGCGGAAACTCGGTTGTGGAACATGTCCTGTCCCTTCTGCCCGAGACCATTCCGGATGCCTGCAGAGGGAAGGGATGTGCCGTGCTGGGCCGGCCACTCCACAGGCTGAATGGCCCCAGGCCCCCAGCACAGTCCCATGGGAGGGCTGCCGAGCATCTTCCTCCCTCTGAAGAATGCCTTTAGGGTCCCTTTCTGAGCAGGCAGCTTGGCTTGCCTGCCCTCCTTTCTTCCCTCCTTCCTTTTCCAGCCCGCAGCTTGTCTTTCTAAATGAAGCACACTCTTCCGTGTCGCTTGCCCAGCTGTGGCGGGTGCGCTGCCATGTCAGAAGTCTCCGTTTCCTGCCTTAATTGCGGCCGGGCCAACCTTGACTGGCAAGGAGAAAGCCGCTGACAGGTTTGGGCTGTGTCCAGACCTCCTCAGACTCTCTGGCAGCCAACTGTTTGACAGTCTATGCAAATGCATGCAAATGAAGGGACACTGGCCGAACACCTGCACGAAGTGCCCATCCCGCCCGGCCCGGCCTCCCCGGAACGGAACGGGGCTTTCACATGCTGCTGGGTCGCTTTCTGTCGGTTTATTATGCATTTGTCAGCAGAACGTGGGGCTGATAAAAAACGCTCCTCTTTGTCCTGCAGATCCACAGGGCTCCACGCGGACCGGCAAATGTCGGGGCAGTGGGGTGGCTGCCGGCCAGGCCTGTGAGTCCCCCCGCTGTCGCCAGGGCTGGGCGGCAGCATCCCGGCCCTGTAGGCCCACCCGCGTGCAGGAAGGCCTTCTGTTTCCCTAGGCGGAAAGACAGGACGTTGGTGGCAGGCCACAGAGCTGAGGCTGCTCTCGGTAGCAGCTGGAACTTGGCAACTTTGAGTAATAGTATGTCCTGGATTTTAAAAAGCCAAAGAAAAATCTGCCAGGGCTGTCAGGGAACTGGAGAGGGGGAGAGACCCGCCACCTCGAGTGGGAACGGACTTGCCAGCCGCACACCCCCCGCCCCCCAGACTGTGGGAAGACTGCCAGGCGGTGTGACTCCCGTGTCCGCAGGCCGCCCGGCCACCTCGGCTCCCATCTGCTCAGGCCTCCACTGGCCTCTGACAGCCCCTCCATCGGAGAGGCTAGGCCAGCCCGTCAGCTGTTGCAGAAGGGTAGGGTGGGGGGCTGCATAGTTGTGAGTTTGGCCTTTTGGAAGATAAGGCAGATGCCAGCCAGCACAGCCCCACAACCAAAGGCTGGTGGGAACCGTGGGGGTCTAGGGCCTTCCGTGCCGGGGGACTAGGCCAGGGACACAGCAGACCCCCTGTTCATGTGGTCCTTAAACCTCAGCCACCAGCCCTGGAGCGGGGGCCCCCTGTGTTGTAATGCCCTGAGCTTGGGGCTCTAGAAGAACAAGTTGTTTCTGCAGAGATGCCTGCGCAAACCCGAACGCCCACATCCCCCCACCCTCTCTACTTATGGGTTGGAAGGACCTGAGAGATGGGTGTTTTCTTGTGTATTTGGGGGCACCTGTGTCCTGGGCATAGATCTGCAGCCAACTCTGGTGATGTCTGGGGAGTTCGCAGATGCCAAGTCACACTGAACAAGGAACTGGTGTCTGTGTAGGCTGCTGGGCTGAGGAATGTACACTCCAAAGTGGGGTTTCCCCCCTAGAGAATCATTTTGACACGCATGCCACTGAAATCAACCCAATAACTGCTCTGCAAAAGGAGAGAAGAGGAGAATCACGGGGAACACCCCGAGATGTCTGAGTGTCCAGCTTTCCTGCTCTGGGAGGAAAGAGCACTGGGCTTCCCCAGAGCAGATGTGGGGGCCCTCTGGGCTGAGTCAGAGGGCGAGTGGACATCTGTCCCGCAGCCCCGAGAGGAGCCCTGATGCGTAACTGAGGGGCCCAACAGACCAGCGAGAGCCAGGGCCACGTGCCTGGTGAGCATCTCCGTGTCGGTACCAGCACAAGGATGGTGCCAGGGCTGCTGCAACCATGGGTTCTCCAGGCATCGGTTCATGCGGAGGGAGGACAAGGGTAAGCGGAGCTCAGAAAGGTCCATGAGGAGCCTGCTAAGCACCCAGCGCTGGGCACCCGCCCTCCCTCCTGAGCAAATGGCGGCACAGAGGCGTCCCTGAGAACTCTCTCGGGTGCATTACAGCTGACCCAGCCCATCGTTGGCCATAGGGCCCTGCGCCCCGTTCAGTTCCATCCACACGCTTCCTGGGCCTCGGAGCAGACAGCGCACGCGATAAGGCAAACTCGTGGTGGGACCAACCATGTGGAAGAGGAAGGCGGTTTAAATCAGAACACAGGGAGCTTGGGGACGGGGTGGGGCCCTGGGGGGCCCTCTGTCCCCTGGACTCCACGAGACACATCCCATTGCCGGTCATCATAACAGCAGCTGGGGTTTCAGCCGCAGTGTCCTCCCTCGGCTGGGTGGTTGTGGACGGATTTGGTTTCTCCCAGCCCCTTCACCTGGCATGAAGGTGACTAGATCCCATTCGCCTGCCCAGAAAGCCAGGGCCAGTGTGCGCTCCACGGCCCTGGCTTTGTTTTACCAACTGGAGAGAGGGCTTCCTGGTACCAGCTGTAATTCGGAATGTGCGGGCATCTCTTATTGAAATGAGCCCACTGTTTGCCTTAAAAAAAAAAAGAAAGAAAAGAAAAGAAAGAAAGAAAAGAAAGGCCGGAGAGAAATAAAACGCCACACAAATGAGACCGTTTCGTCTCTCTCTTGCTGTCTCTCTCCTTTAAAAATAAACTTCAGAACCCAAGGTGGTTGTATTTAAGCCGCTTTAGCGCCTTTTCAGGGCTGCGTGCAGGGTTGTGACCACTCAGGCAGCAGTAACTTTGAAAAAATGACCCGTCTACACCCAAACAATAACAGAATCCCCCTTTTTATGTTGGAAACGCCCACGGCTTTCTGTGTATCTGCGGACTCCCCACGTCGATGCAACTGTTTGACCAGCCTTCTACTGAACAACTTAATTAAGCAAAAGAAAACGTGTCAGTTTCTGCCAACCTCACAAAAACAGAGCTGTGGGGGGAAGACGGGTCGGCCGCATTAGCGCGCATTCCTGGACGGGTTCACCAAAGCGCGGCCCGGCGCTGCGGCGGTGCCAAGGGGGCCGCGCGCACAGCGCCATTCAGATTCATCAAGACATATTGTTCCGCAGACCACGCCGCACACAATCACCCGGCACTACCTCGGGGGCTGCGGCCGGGCGGCGAGTTTAGCCTAATTTAAGAAAGGGAATCTTGTCACGACACGGCGCCCACCATTGACGTCGCGCACAGGGACGGGGACAAAACAGTGTGCCCGCCATACGAAAACAGCACGTTGTTTTTAGTTTTTACCCCGGCTCAGTGTCCTGCCCGCCCTCTCCCCGCTTCCCTCCCCAGGAGAGCACAGGCAACGCGCAAAGCAATTGTGCGCTCCCGCCCGCTCCCTGCAATTTGTCCTGGGCAGATCCGACCCCAATTTAATCCGTTTTTTTTTTTTTTTTTTAAATCCTGAGGGCGGGGGCGTGCCCCTGCCTAAATCCTTCTCTGCAAGCTGAGAAAGTGGAGGCCCCAGGAATCCTGTTTCCTAGCCAATTAAATTTAGTGGGGTTTTTTTTTCCTTTCCAGGCTTGGGTTTTGATTTTGCTTCCTTTATGTGAAGCCAGGACAGAGCTTAGCGCCCCCACTCTGTCCCCCCACTCTGCCCCTCCCCACCATGGGAGCCTCCGGCAGGCTCCGGGAAAGCAGGGCCTTTCAGTGGCGGCCAAAGGGAATTCAGAAACATCGCTGCTTATTTGGGGCAGGATTGGATCGGCACCTGTTTGGCATTGAGGCTCCGAGGCTGTGGTGTTTTTATTCCCAGCCTCCCCCACCTCTCTCGGCACCATTACCCTCTGCAGGAAGTGTCCCAGTTAGAATCCCATCGCCCTGCTCTCTGGGTGGGGAAGCCGACTCAGGCCAACCTTTGGCTCTGGTTTTGCAGGGAAGCAGATACACAGTGTCTGTAGGTGAGAGGACCCCAAGCCACATCACAAAGAGGTGGGCCCTCCGGTCCCAGGCGAGCTGAGGTGCCCAAGCTTTTCTGTGGGGACCGGGGTGGGGCATCCCTCTGAGCTCCCTGCCACCCTAGGTGTCCCTTGATCAAGAGGCCTGAGGCCTGTAACTCCTGCAGATACGCGTGGACGCGACAGGCCATTGGGCCTTTTTCTTCTGACTTCAAAACGGCTTCTCTCTTGAGCTCGACACGCCCATGAAGTGGTCCTCTGAGGCTCGACTAATGCTTCCAGGGCAGACATGTCCATCGTTCGTTGAAACACCCACGAAGCGTGCTGGTCAGGAAAAGCAGAGACCAGCAGGGATGAGAGGTGACCAGAGTCTCCCCGCCACTCACCCAGGTCTCAGAGCAGTTATTCTGTCTCAAGTTCACCGACGTGTCAGGCAGAAGCCGTCAGCGCCCGTGCCGAGAAGGGCTTACTCTTTCAAGGCCTCCTGAGACCGACGGACAACGACCCACCTGTCTCAACTGGGGTGTTTGAAGGTCTGGGACTGGTTCATATTGCCCACCTTCCCCCCCCGACCCCCACAAAATAATTCAGGCCCCACGGGGACTTTTCTCTTTGGTCTGGGGGTGAATCTTGTCTGGTTGGTACCATTGCTCACCCCCGAGACCACTGGGCTGCCCCAAAATGGATCTTATGGGGCCTGGTGGGAAATCCGATCCGAAGCGCTCTCAGGGGGCCCTGGACCCCTGTCCTCGGGCCTCTCCCCGGCCCTCCCGGCTTCCTGCTCTTGGGACCAAGCCCGTCTCCCTCAGTCCCTGCACAGCGAGAGCTGTCCCTGCAGAGGGCCCTCGCTGGCCCCTCTCTAACCACGTGGAGTTGTGGCTCCCAGACCCAGCTGCAGGGGCCCAAGTCTTCTCTCAGCCCCTTAACTGCGGTGTATGATTTTAGGCAAATCACTTTATGTCCTGCACCTCAGTCCACCCACCTGCAAAACTAGACTGGTAATAGTGCCTACCTGGGGGGTGGGAGGGCGTTGTGAGGCGTAAGTGAGCCGAGTGACAGCGAGAGCTGCACCTGTGTGTGGTGAGCGGCAGCCATGTGACAGCTCAGACCCCGGCAGGCACGAGCGGTGCCTGCAGACTGGAGCATACCCAGGAGGTGCTCGGCGACCCCTGAGTCTGCTTCCCTCCGTGGGGCACAGCTTGGGCAGGTGGGGGTTCCTCTGGAGGACCCTCCTTTCCTTGATGCGGCTGAACCCCCGCAACTTTCCAGACTGGGGCTCCCTGGAAAGGTTTCCCTTCAGCAAACAACAGTGGGAAGAAGACAATGCGATCAGACCCTTCCTTCACCTTGTTGGTGCCCCGAACGGGTTCCCCTGCCCTGACCCTCCAGCTCCCTCACACCACAGCTGGGCAGGAGGGTCAGAGCGGTCGGGGAACTGGTCAGGGTCACACAGCAGGGGCTGGGACTCTGTCCGGCTTTGCCACTTGGCTGCACGGTTTTGCCGGGCACCATAATCACATTCCGGCGGTGAGATGGGCAACACAGCAGCCGGCACATCACTGTACCCACTCACATGTTGCCTTTCGTGAACCCACGGTCTGAGCCGCAGGCTGGAAACGGTCCAGATGGGGCTTCCACTCTTCTCCAGTAGGAAGGGACACGCCCCATGGTCCTCTCCGCAGCGTGTCCCCAGGTGTGGGTTTCACCCATGTAAGGACCGGGTCCACATCTAAAGGTCGCAAGAAGTCAGCCAATTGCAGCGGCAGAGGGGCGTGTACACACTCAGCCACGGTCTGGGACTGCGCACACAGCCGGCCAGCACCTGACCACCTTGTTGCCCCACCTGGCCCGGCCGGGGTTAGTGGCTGGGAGGTTTCCCAGCATGCCTGCGCTCACGGCAACCTCCTGTTGGACGAGATTTATGGCCGGCACTTCCTGCAGGAGACTGCCCACATCGTGCTGATCACGTGTGGCCTTCTGGCCCCACACAAGGGAAGGGTGGCTGCGGAGGGGCGGGAGGGCAGAGGAATGGCCAGAGGGAGGCGGCACTTAGCCAGACTTGTCCCCCTGCTTCCTCTCTCCTTTGAGGCCACCCTGCCACCTGCCGGGCCTGGGGGATGAGTGACGGCTGCCACCCTCCGAGACGAGCCGAGTTCCGGAGGCCCACAGAGCTGTCCTCAGTCTGCATCCCTGAGTGCCTGCTGCTGCGATTGAGAGCCTTGTCCCTCCCCCGCCCCACAGGCCACAGGCTGAGGTGAAGATCCTGCCCCTGCCCTGTTGTTCTCACTGGGGGCCACCCTCTCGGTCCCTCCCTGGCCCTGATGACAGTACTTAGTGACCTTTCACCCCAGCCCTTCAGGCCTTTGTGTGGAGCAATCGGTCTTCCTGCTCGTCCCCTGAGAGGACACAGATGAGGCCGTCGCCACTGCCAGCCACCCCGGACGCAGTGGGAGGGGCCCCCTTCCCCACCTCGGGGTGCTGCGCTCCTGCTGTGTGTGAGCGTGCACGTGTGCCAGGCACGCATGCACACGCACCCGCACACACACGACCTCTCCCTCAACACCCAGTAGGAGCTATGTGCTGCTCTTACCTGCTTATGGCCAGAGGAAGGTCCTGTCCCCCGGGGGCTGTCCCCGACTGCACAGCAGACTCTGCCCCGCGGACCGGACTGAGCGGCTGCAGGAAGAGGCCCTTCTTCCAGTCTCTTCACACCGTCTCAGCTGCACGCTGCTGTTTCATCTCCGGGTCCGTCAAAAAGTGACTCAAAGACCTTCTCCAGCCGCAGAAGCGCCCTGTGCGCAGCCCAGATGGGACAGGCACAGCTGTGGACTGTTACTGATCGGTGTTACCGTTGGGGGGAGGTCTCAGGGCCCAGTGTTTCCTTGCGCTCTGCTGGGCCATTAAAATAAAGTGAGAAACGGCACACCGTAGAGTCTAGGGGCCCAGCTTTGCAGGACACGAAGGCCTGTTTCCATGACTGCACCTAGAGGGAGCGAGTGGAGGGAAACAGTCCGAAACGCCCAGTGTTTTGTCTCGGGGAGGGGACAGCACGTGCTGGACGTGTTCTTTCTCTCTCTCCTTCAGCATCTGCTTGAATTTGATACGAACCTGCATTCTTGTATAATCAGAAAGAAACAGGAAATGTCCACAAACGCTCATCTATGTTCTCTGTGAGTCCTAAAGAGCTTAGAAATGTCCTCGACTCCTGTTCTGTTTGAAAACGAAGCGATCGCCACGTTTGCGGAAGCCTGGGGCCGCGGTGTTAAAGCTGGCTTCTGGCCTGACACCACCCCCTCCACTTTCATGAGAGGACTTCAGAACAGAGAGGCAGGAACTGGACAGGGCTGTCCCCCCTACTGAGGCCATCAGGGTGGGACATGGCCGGTTCCCTGGCCTCACCCCGCCTCTGAGTGGCCTGTTGTGTTTGGGTTCACCAGCGTTCCTCTTTCTAGTTTGGTGCTGCATGTTGGAGACCATGCTGCCATCCCCTGAACTCTGCAACCCTGGGGGCTGTCCCAGCCCCCAGTGGCCAGCTGGCTCCCATGGTACCGTCGGCCAGAACGCCACCTTTTCACCCAAAGTAGCCCACGGTTTCAGAGTGTGGAAGCCCGGCAGGATCCTCGGCCGTTCCTGGCAGGTCAGCCCGTGGGCCCTGAGCCCGACGACCCGGATGCGAGTCGTGGCATCTCTGTCTGTGTCTTATTCCCACGCTTCTAACCCTGAGGCATCTGGCAGTTAGATTTTAAGTGCTGAGTGACGGGAGCAAGGCTGGCGGCTAGGACTGGCAGTGTGCTTGTCAGTCACCAGGTCCCAAGGCGCTCAGACGCTGGTTTGCGCCGCTGTGCGGCGTCCAGCCCCGGGGGCCGGCCAGGTGCTCTAAAGGGAAGGATCCTGAGCTGGCTGCCTGTGGAGACAGGGCCTGGTCCACGGTCCCTCCCCCTCCTGGAGCCCCCTCCCCTCCAGCCTTCTTCCCACATCTGGCAGGACTGAACAGATGATCCATCTCTTCTTGGCCAGGAGGGCGGGTCAAACTCAGAAAATCTGTCAACACAAAGGGGCAACGAGAAAAGGAACATAAATTCTCCAAATTCAAAAGTCAGACTTTGAGAGGAAGCGAGGGGGAGAATGCAGCACTGAGCTGCGTGGGGGCGCCAGGGACCCAGGCGAACCCCGGCTTCGTTCCCACTGCAGAAAATCTCGTCTTCTGCCCTTGAAAATCACTTCCAAAGTGTTTGCCAAATCCCCTCAAAACTGTAATTCTTTATCAAAAATAAAATACATTTCTTTTCCAAGTGGAAAAAGTAATTCTTGCTAATTGTGAAAAAAAAAATAAATCACTAATTGCTGGAAAAAAGTCAACGCCAACTAATGCCGCCACCTAGAGATAAACACTATGGATATGGTCCCAGCGTCCCTCCAACGCCCCTCGGCACACACGGCCCTCCCATTAGCTACCCTTAATATTATCTCACACGTGAATTATTCAAACTGCTCAACACTATTATTCCATTCATCTATTTATCTAGTGAACTAAAATTCCAAATTACTTCAGGTTCAGATCATTAAGGTGACTACAAAATATTTTGTTGTTCAGTTCATAGCAAAATTTGTTAAATTCCTCCTCTAAGGGTGGGCATTTTGGTTGTTTCCTATTTGGTTTTAACATTGGAAACAGCTTCATGTTGGATATCCTGATACTTACACCCTAGAGCCCCTCACGCTACCTCTTAGAATAAGTTCTTTGAAGTGGGATTGCTGCCTCAGGGGGTGAGATCAGGAAACCATTTCTGCAACACGTAGTGTGTGTAACATACAATATATACATTAAATAATGTATCATGCGTTATAATAAATTATTACATTACATCTAAGTATAAGTAATTGTTTTCTATAGATATAACATATATGAAATTAGTTTATATCTATAAAATAACCATATGTAATATATAATACATATTAATCATATCTATATACATTTGCCAGAGACTTTTATGACCCCAAAAGTTTAGATGTACTTAGTTCTTGGGCAGCGAACAGAACCAATGATATCTTTTAGAAATTACACTTAATTTTTTGATTCAAGTCATGGGTACTTGGAATTTCCCACTCAGCAACCGCCTCAGCCCCCCTACACCCTGCAATGGGCTTGTACCCTCCACGCTGCTTGTGAGAACCCCCCTTAAGAGGGGCATGCACAAAGAAGGAGGGAGGGACTGGTCTGTGTCGGGAAACAGCAGGCTGGGGCCCCGGGCGGTGACACAGGCCAGACCTGAGGAGGAGGAAGCTGCAGTTCAGAGCTGAGTTCGGGCCTCCGGCGGTGAGTTCCTAAGACGCGGGCAGATGAGAGAGTAGGACCCTGGGTCCCTCTCAAGGAGATTTGTTGTTTTGTTTTTTTCCTTTTCGTCTTTTTTGTTGTTGTTGCTGCTGCTGTTGTTGTTACTTTTGGTGCCAATCTGATTACAAGCATTCTGTTCCTGTTGACCTTTTGTGGGTTTTTTCCCCATAATCTGGAAGAATTAAAAATTACAGCATCTATGAATAAATATAACTCTCAGCTCCTTCTTATTAACTAAATGCAATCGGGGAATAAATACAGTGAGTGTTCACAGAAAAAAGTGAAGAATAGAAAATTGTTTAAGTGGCCAAAGAAACTTTATCCTATTGTGTGGCAGGCCAAGCCAGGCCAGCTATATGTAAATGCAAGCGGTGGCCTGTGTTCATGTGGCCACTTTGAAGTTGCCATCTGAATTTAATTCTGCCTTTGTGAGTAAATCAGGCCATTACGTTTAATCTCACTTAATAGTAAGAAACGTCCTTTGTTGTTTTCTATAGGGAACATATTCTGCCCCTAACATATACAGCTTGGTATTCACACTTCACTATTAATCCCCGACGGCTGATAATTGCTTCATCGCCAAGCCCTCTGTCCAATTCACAAGGCGCTGATTGCAACTATTCTCTCCTATACATTAATGCACTGTTTGGGTCTTGCTTCTTTGGCTCAGTGAACCCCATCAAGCTGTCCACATTTTCTGGGCATGTGGGCGTATTGTGAGATGTTAAATTAAATTCTGTGCCGACCCCCCCAGACACCAGAAGCGATCGCCGCTGCTCGTCAGCTGATTGACAAGCAGGACCACTTCCCCACTCAAAGTCCTGCAACGAAAGCCAGCAACACCCGGCTGGACATTTTGTTTCCAGACGCAGGCTGGGGTCTTCTTACTGCTCTTTACACGTTCATGACCGCCGGGCGATCAAGCGCATTATTGCCACGATGTTATTTCATTGATCTTCCATTTGGGAAAAACATATTAGGTGCCAGAGAAGTACCGTTGATTGCTTCAAGCTCTAAGATTATTTTCACCTTCTTGGTCTTTTTCCCCCCCCAAAATGTTATTTAGATGATGTCTTCTTGTCTGTCCGTGAATCGCTCGGGCACAGCTGTCGGAGGGCAAAATACCAGCAGAGCCCACGAACGGCCTCCCGGCTTTCCTCTCAGCACCGGCGGCAACAGCTCCGGCGGATTTTGCTGTCCAGCTTCGCAAAGAAAGGAGGCTTCCCTTTCCCTTCCATCACCTGATTGTTCTCGGGCGACAGTTGCTAAGCGTCTCATCGCGCTGATGCAGGAATACATCATTCTCAAGCTGACTTCATGGCTTCAGAAGCGTCACACACTGCTTGTGTTCAATTCGTGCGAACCACCAGGAGGGCCCGGGGTCTGGGCAGTTGCTGCAGCCCAGACAGAACCGCCTCTTTCGCCAGCCGCTCCGCCAGCAGCGCGCACTCGCAGCCTCCTCTCTGCTCTCGGGAAACCCAGAGGGCTGGTTTCACTTTGTTTTCTGAGCGGGAAGGCAGAAAGTAGCCTCACCTTACACACAATGTCACCATTAGGGACATAATGACAGAAGCTGCTGTGATCATTCTGGTCTGTCCCCTAGATGCACTTTTCCTCTGTGACTTACGGGCCAGGAGACTCCTTATATATAAAATTACAATTATATATAAAAATTACATATACACATGAGTGTTTGGGAATTTCCAGAGGGTTTTATTATGTCGCACATTAAATAATCGAGGCACTGAGAAATGGGTACCAGAGAGTTAACAAGAAGCTCTCTTATTGGTCAAAGAACTTTTTATGTGGGATCATTTTAGATTCGGGGGGAAGTTGCAGAGAGAGTAGAGAGCCCGCCTGTCGCTCATTCAGTCTCCCGTGCATCAACATCTCACACAACACGGTGTGTTTGTCACAACCACGCAACACACGTAATTAAAAAACCACAATTAGGAGCATTCAGTTTGTTAACCTCCTTTACCTCCCATAGGAATACATATTTTCCTGTGCCATTGAACATTTTTGTGAAACATCATTTTAATGTCACATTTTTAAAGAGGAAACTGAGATAGTAACTGTAACTATCAAGCGACTTCGGTTGCAGGTGAAATTTTGATAGTGTGTAACACAAAGCCGCTTCCAGAAAAGCTGCAGGCACAGGGAGGCGGGGCCTCTGCGGAGGAGCCTCACCCGGCAGCCCCGCCCACCCCCACCTGGGGGCGGCGCCTCAGCCGCGGGCCTGGTCCAGCTCTGCACCGCCCTGCGGTGTGCCAAGCAGGGACTCGGTTGGTCTCAGCTGTAGCCTTCGTTTGCAGACTCCGGTAGGGGTGCGTTCTCACTGAAGACGTTTTAGAAAACATGCGCAGAAAGAGGCAAGCACACAGCGCCCGCACAGCCTCCCAGAGAAGACCACCCTCGGCGTGTGGGTGCATGCAGGGGGTCACGCAGTTTTGCAATCTACGTTTTCACTTATTCATGACCACTGCCCCTAATACTTAATATTCGCATAAAAAATTTTTCCCCAGTGACTGCCTAGAATTCTCTCCTACGACTATGTAACTATGTAACTAAGTAACTATGTAACCCCATCTCACATTTATGGGCATTTAGAGTGTTTGTAGCTTTTCTTATTAAAAGGGTCCTGCAGTATCTTCCCTATTATATGATTTTCCCCTACTTATGCTGTTATAATACATTATTTTTCCTAGTGTATTATTATACTATAATATATTATTATGAAGGGTGTAACTGAGTAAGCTTATTGCCTCAGGAAAACCCCTCAAAGGTGGAATTAGTGGGTTAATCAATGTCCAATTATGCCTTTCTTGAGTGGTGATTTCCAAGAGGCACAGAAAACAAAAACAAGCAAGCAAACAGAAACATCGAATGCCATTGCACTGTAAACGAGCGATTCTTAGAAGACCAAGCCCTCACCCTGGCTTCAGTGACTCACTGGTTCGAAGGTTCTGTTTTCGTCAACAGCGGAGCCACCTGTGGGCTCCCACACACCGAGGTAGGCATGCACCTGTGTGGGGTGCTGAGCATGAACCTCGGCCAGAGGCACCTCCCAGGACTTGGCTGAAGGAGATCAAAATAAACACAAGGAGGAAAACAGGAGTGATCGCCATCGGTCGTTTGGAGGTCAGAACCCACATGGCTAGTGCCCGTCATCACACACGCAAAACCATCCGCAAGGTAAAGCAGTTCCGAGGCACGTCGTGGGCCTGGCCCCAGCTTGCGCACAGCTGGGCGCACAGGTGGGCTGTGACCGGTCGGGCTCCAGTCCCAGTGACTTGCTGTGGCTGAGTCCACTCGCATTATCTGTGAGTGATGAGGGTTCTGCCGTCTTATTGAGGGGGACTTGCTGAGTTTCGTTTTAATTTACTTCACACTAAGTAGCATGTGGGATTAGATACATGGTGTTTTAAAAAAGATTCCTATAGCATTTTCTAGGTATAAAAGGACACTTTTTGAAAAGGTATGCAGGAAAACAGAAGAAAGAAGGTAAAAATATCTCGGCATCCAACAGATTTGTTGTAATACAGTGTCAATTAAAAATAAAATTTACTAGCCCTGGACGGGTGGCTCAGTTGGTTGGAGCATCGTCCTGAACACCAAAAAACTTTGGAATCGAAAACAGGTTCGATTCCTGGTCAGGGCACATACCTAGTTTGCAGGTTCGATCCCAGTGGGGTGTGTATGGGAGGCAGCCGATTGATGTTTTTCTCTCTCCCTTCCTCTCTCTCTAAAATCAATACACATATCCTCGAATGAAGATTTTTTATAATAAATAAATAAAATTTGTCAGCTCCATAAAAGTCACACCTCTCAGTAACAACCTCCTGATCGCCTACCTGTACCTCAATAACTTTGCATCCTGCTTTACTTCCTTCCCTTAACATAGTTTTGTCCATGAAAAGAATTACTATTAAACTAAATTTTTAAAGTTGATCATGCTGAAAACTCCAGGCTTTTTCCTAGTTACCTCTAATTCCTGGGAGGAAGAAGCTAATGGGTGACTGTCTTACAGGAGTAAATAAAAACAGGTGCCAGGGAAACCGAAAGAGGAGAGCGATGTGCATTGGATTGGGAGGCTGGAACCTCCTTGGGTACCACCGGCTCTCCTTTGCTTGCAGCCTGCCCTGCGTTTCCGCCTGCCAGAGCCCTGGGTGTTCCGGAGTGCCTTGCTCACATCCTGTCTGCAGAGCAGAAACGGGCCACCCAGAGGAGCTATGGGGTCTGTGCTCCACATTTAAATTCCGTGATGGAAAGTGCTAGGAAGGCCGGGACAGCATTTGATTTCTGGAACGACTGTATTTTCTATTTGAACATGTGCACGAGAAGTAGGTTAGGGTTGCATTTCCGTCGGTGACTGTCAGACTCTTCCTCTCCTTTACTTTCTCCCCACACCCTGTCCCCTGTCCCCTGCCTCCCTCCCTCATTCACCCAGGGGTTGCCCTATTTGGGGCACAGTGGAGGAGAGAAGGTGGAGTTGGAGCTGACCCCTGGGCCGGAGGAATTGAAAATTCCTCAGTAGGGAGTGTCGGTCTGAGTGACTGTGACAGGTGTAGAGGAGGAAGAGGGATTCGAGCCAAGTGCTGAAGGGTTTGCCGGGCTGTGGCAGGTGGGTGAGGACAGGGACACAGGGGTGGACCGGATGGTGGGAGGAAGTGGCAGAGGCGGAGGACCACGATGTGGGGACAATGCATCTCTGGCGGGGTTGGCAAGGATGGTGCCGGAGGGGACAGTGGAATGGGGGAAGAGCCGTGGGGATGGGAGTCAGCGTGTTTTGGGAGCTTCCTCCCTCGGGGATTTGGCTCAGCAGCCTGATAAACGCTGGTGAAAAACTCCCGACAAAATGCAACACAAGTATTGGGCGCTGCGCTTGCTTTTTTGAGGCTCTTCCAAGCTTTCAATGGAAGGCGGAGAAATGGCCAGCAAGCAGCGAGGTGCCGGCCTTCATCTCCGATTAACCTCCACGCAGGCTAAAAACACCGGAATGAAACGCTTCCCTTCTGTTGAGCTGGGAGATTATTCTGAAATGATAAGTTTTCGCTGTCCTGTGAGCCTGTTTATACCATTGAAATGGTATTGCATGATCTGCTCTGCTTTTATGACAAAAATAATACCTGCTTCCCTACGGAAATGGTCCCTCGGTCCCTAGGGAGCCTGGGTGGCTCAGAGGAGCCGTGCGGCTGGAAGCATGTGACGGCTCGTGAGGGACTCAGCGGCCCTGCACGGAGCTGTGCCCCACACCGGGCCCAGCACCATGCTGGGTCTTTGGAACCAATGTGCCCACAAGCACAAACAGGAATCTGCACAGGACAGCAGGCCCACTGGTCGCCACGCTGACCTTAGCAAACAGAGCCCCGTGCTTGAGGCCATTGGATTTTGAAGCTAGGTATCTTTCCTGCAAATTCTCCACCCCCAAAGTAACCTTCATGCCCCAGACTAAAGTAATTTGTTTTCAGGCTTCGTCTCCATAGTCCCTGTAAGTCTCCAGGTGAGACAGGGAGGCAGCTCGGGGCTCTCATCGTGAAAGCGAGGCAGGTGAAACATAAAGACGGGAAAATTAGTACTAATGGTCTCCTTTTTTAAGGCTATAAGGCCTTTGGTGAGGAGGCATCAGGGCGCCCTGCCTGACCCGGGAGTATTTCAGCTATTCTTGGCTGAATGCCCTATAGACATTCCCAGGGCATTTCCTTGAAGACAGACTCCCCAGTCAGAAGAGAGCTTCGTCCTCACCCTTCTGGCTGGAGTCGAGATCACTGTGTGGGGTCTTGGGGGAGCCGGAGGTTGGCTTTGTGAACAAAGATTTTGAGGTCTCCTCTCTCACTGACCAGTGCCGCCTCCCTCTCCTTCCGAGGGTTCCGGATTACTTTGAAATAAATGCTGGAAAAGAAGATCCGAGACTGACTCGATGAATTCGGTTCAGTAGGCTGTTCGGTCACGCGCGCGTGCGCACACACACACACACACACACACACACACGCAGAGTTTAAATGTTGGAGAGACAGAGTTTACAGTTGAGCAAAAATGGTGCTGTCCCAGAAAATCAGCCGTAAAGTCAGCGTTTGAGGACCGAGCGTCAGAATCTTGTGGTTTTCGCGTTGGCTGATGTAACCAGTTCCACCTGCTTATTTGCCGGTCAGCACGCGGATGTTTTTGTGAGGTGGAAGGGACTGGAGTTCTCCGCACCGGCCCATTTGGTCGTTTAGTTGGTGGGTCTAGAGCAGGGGTGTCAACTCATGTTCACCGGGGGCCACATCAGCCTCACAGTTGCCTTCAAAGGGCCCAATGTCATTTTAGGGCTGTATAAATGTAACTACTCCTGAACTTGGTGCTGCTGCCGGGTAGAAACAAGGTGCTGGACCGGATGAAACAAGGCGGAGGGCCGGATTCAGCCCACAGGACTTGTGTTTGCCCCCTGTGCTCCAGAGCCCAAAGCCCTCAAACAGTGGGGTGGGGGCAGGGCTGGTCTAGAGGGAAATGCTGCGGACAAGCCTGCAGGGCTCACCTTACTCAGCTCTAGCTCTTGGTCACCTCACAGGCCCGCTCTGCTTTAGAGACTGGGACAGACTCAGGCAGGTGTGCTCACCTGCGGAGGGTGAACATCCTTACACAGGCCCGGCCTCCACCCCAGCTTCAGCTTCTTTGGGAGTGGGAAGTGGACATCTGCCTGGCTTTTCTTTAAAGAAAATTTTCTTTATTATGGTAAAATATCCATAATGTAACATTGACTATTTTAACCATCTTCAAGCATACGTGGTTCACAGCCTTAAGTGCATCCACATTGGTGTTCGGCCACCACCCGCCTTTCCCAGGCTTTTCCATCCATCGGCAGGCTTTTCCACCGCTCAGACTGAACGTGTGCCACTGAACGTCTGGCTCCACGGCCACAGCGCACGTGCCGGGGAGAAAACCGGCGGCGCCGACAGCCAGGGCGTTGCTGGCAGTGGCCGACTGGGAGTGGCGGGATTCTGGGCAAATGCTGTTTTCTTATTTTTGAAATGGCCAATTTATTTAGGAGAATGTATAATCCTTTTATTATGTAAAAAATAATGACCGTCTCTCTCTTTAGAAGATTGTCATAGAAGCCTTCCCCTCTGTCTCTCTTGGCTACAGTTCCATGACCCCCCGGGCTGCCATCATGCTGGTGGGGGGCACAGAAGCAGGACCCACGTTCTGCGAATCTTGTTCCGAGAGCTTTAAACGCAGTTTTAGTTGCTGTGAATCGAGGGAGGTCATTGGGTCTCGAATGGCCAAGCATAATGAGCAAGTTCCCATAAGGGGGCTCTTTTCAAATTCCCTATGGGTGTTCTTTTTAATTTAAAAACGGACGTAAGCATTCAGAGGCTTCTTTGGGTGGGGAGGCGGCTTCAGCTGGTGATGCAGCTACTGCGGCCGTTCCGTGTGCAGGCGAAGCAGGCAGGCCTCTTTGAAAAGCCCCTGAGAGCATTTTTCAAACCAATGGACTGATTTTAAACACCTGGCACGTGGATCTTTCCCAAATCCCAAAGACTTTCCAACAAGGACGACCACGTGAAAGGCCGCCATCTGTCTCCCGCCTCGGTGGGACGCCTCCCGGGTTAAGGTCTGGGTGTGGAGGGCACCCGGGTACGAGTGGGGGTCAGGGCCGGTTTGGAAAACCAAGCCCTTCGTTCTGCCCCAGGAAGCTCTGCGGGGAGCTGGGCCCACGTCCCGAGGTTCCCGCTGTTTCATTTTCAGGGCTGCTCTGATCTGGCCACCCCACGCTCCCTGCATGGAGTCACCAGGCTTCCAGGCCCAGGTGACACCTGGTGAGGGTGTGGGGACCTGAAGACCCTGGCCTGGCTGGAGGAGACGCCTGTCCCCACACAGGCCTGTGGCCTCAGCAGCTGGAGAGTCCGCACACCGGGGCTGGCCACAGGCCCAGCTCACTCAGCCCCACCCCTGGTGCCCTCTGTCATGTCCCTTTGCGGACCCCAAGCCCTTGGCACAGGCCTGGCAGTGAGTGGCCTGCCTGAGTTAGCGCTCAGTGACAGTGCTGGGCACTGACGTGGCTACTGTTGCCATGTCTATTTTTAGGGGCTCCCCCGCCCAACAGTCGGGGTCGGGGAGCCAGCTTCAGCACTGGACGCGCTTCTCCTGTCCTCCTCTCTTGGCCGAGGACCTGGGGGACCCTGGGAGAGCTGCGGCCTTGGAGTGGGGGCAGGGGGTACACAGGAGTGGCTCTTGCAGACTGGCGGGGGCGACGGGGAACACACCTCCGCTGCTGTTGGGAGTCTGGACCTGTCTGTGTTTGAACTTCTGAAATTCCGTTCATTGTGAATTTTTGCATCAATTTTGATTTTTAAAAATATTGCATTAAAATATTATTTATGATGACAACTGAGGTTTTTGGGGTGCCCCCTTAAGTTTTCTTTGTCCCAAGGAGGGGCCTCAGCAGCCCTCCTGCCCTGGCCCTACCTGCTTCCTGAGGCCTGATGTCCTGCTCAGGCCCAGGGAGCAAACGGCAGGCCTGGCCTGTGTTGCTCTGCACTGGGAGACAGGGCTAGTCAGTCTCAATACCTGTTTTCTGCCTGGTCGCTGTTGACCAGTTTGGGATGGTCACTTAATTAAGGAGTTTGAACCAAAACATAATTACTGTTTACAATTTGAATATTAATGAGGTTTCCTCCTTTTTTCTTCTCTCTGCCCCTCCTTCCTTTTCCCTGTGACAAATGTTCTCTTCAGGAAAAGCCCTGGACACAGCCGAAATTCGCTTTGGGCACCGCCCCCCTGCATTTAGACGTGGCCCTTGGCAGGTGCCCGTGTGAGTCTCTGTGGGACTCGGGGCGACAGACTGTGACTGGGGAGCGATGGGAGCCCGCACCCGCCTCCCTGCGCCCCACCGGTCTCTCCGGCCGCCACGTGCAGGGATGACTCAGCGGTGATGTCATGCGCCCGGCCTGGTGTCTGTGCCCTTGCCACAAGCCAGCTGCTGCTGTTGGGCGCCGTCCTGAGCTGGCGCTCCACGGGGAGAGGAGGGCGTGAAGTCAGCACGTGGCCTCTGCGGCCTGATCAGCCGGGAGGTTGTGGCTTCTGAAGAACCCATTGTCCACGGGTCAGAAGCGGGCCACCTCCGCGCCCACCCCGCACCTCGGAGCAGCACATTGGCTTCCAGGTGGACTGGCTCCTGGCTGGGGCCTGGGGGCCGCCCGGGGACACAGCTGGCAGCGGGCTCCAGGGGGCGGCCCCTCCCCAGGCTTGGGGCCAGGGAACTGGGTCACAGAGGCAGCTCAGCTCCTTCTATGTGGGGCTTTCCTTGGTGTCAGCCAGGTGGCTTGGGCCCGACCATGACCCACGAGAGGAGGCAAGAGTGGCGGGTGCTGGCCTCGCTGTTTGAACCACCATCCACCCGAGCTCGGCACAGGTTTGTGGACAATGGACCTGGCTCCGTGAGCGGCCACAAGAAACAACCACAACTTCGACACCAACAGTTCACACACACATCCGGTTCTCCCTCCTGAGGTGGGTCCCAGTCGTTAGCTCTCAAGAGAGGAGGAGCCCAGGTCCCAGGTGCTCCAGTTGACGTGAAACGCAGAGGCCGCCTTCCGACGCTCTCTCGGCCTCGAGAACCGTGGGTTCCCAGGCGATGGGGGTTCGGAGCTATAAAGTTACCGGCGCACCTTCACCAGGTTTCCTCACTGACTCCTCATCTGCTCACCTCTGCTTTCGAGACTGGAATTGGGAGACCCCCGGCCAGTGCAACCTTCATGTCTTGTCCTGTGGCCTCAGGACCAGGGACACAGCTGTCTGCAAGGTGCAGGCCGCAACCTGGTCGTCTCAGCACCGTCCTTCCTCACCGTGGCCACCCCGGCTCTGCCTGCGCCGGAAATACCGTGTGCTAGGACAAGTCACAAGCTCAGCATCACATTGACCAGACACGGTCCGAGTTGCACCAATCACAGCCAGACCTGGGGCCAGAGGGGGAGGGGCTGAGGGCGGAGGGGAGTTTAGGGAGGACCCCCTGGGGCTCTTCACTGCCCACCCCAGAGGAAGCCTCATTTTTTCCCTGTCTAGCCTCTGAGGCTTCCTTTCATCAGCCTCAGCTCCCCTAGTCTCCACGTCTTCAGGCGGCTGTCTGTGTTCCTGTCTGTGAAATGGGCCATGGTGGTGCCCACACAGTGGAGGCGTGTGTGAAGTGCTTAGAATACTGTGTGGCCCCCAGTAAACACAAGGTTACCTCTGGTCAACGCCATCACTATTTCATTTCTCGCAGTGTTTCTACTGTGAACCGTTCCACTCTCCACCTGCCGGCCTCCAGGTGGGCTGCTTGCGCTCTCTCTCTCTCTGTCTCAGATGAGTGTTCCCATCCCGTGACCTTGAACTCTGGTGGTCGTACAGCCTGGTGCTCTCTGAGGAGTTAGTTACCCACGCTACTTGGAAGCTCCTGGGACACAGTGGCCCATCCTGCCCCCAGTGCCAAGACCTCGGCCAGCACTTTCCCCAGGCCCCATGACCTGCCTCCGGCCTGTGCTCCCTGGATGGGCAGGCCCTGTCGGGCTGTCTGTCCTCCATCCTGGTGATAGCCAGCACTCACTCCTGCTGAGCAGCCCCTTGGAGAACCATGGGCGTTCATGAAAACCCTGGGCAGGAGGGTGCCTGCTCACCCTGTGGAAACAGTGGGGTCCAAGAGGCGGCCCCTGAGCAGATGCCCCGAGACGCTGCTCCCCATCTGTCCTGATGCCCTTGCCTGTCAACTGCCTGCTCCCTCGCCTCCTGAAACGTTCTGCAACCTCCAGAGACTTCTGCAGCAAACTGTTACCAATCTGGGCCTTCCTGGGGGCGGGCAAAGGGGCAAGGCTGCCAGAGAAAGTTCAGGTGGCTGAAGTGCAGCCAGGCTGCCTGGCAGGGATCTGGCCCTGTGTCTGCCTCTCCTGGAAGCCACACTCAGGGCCCATGGGGGGCTGAGCAGGGAGGCAGGAAATGGCCAGGGCCCGGACACTGTCTGGGGGCAGGAGGAGCGTGCGCGCCCCCTGCCAGGGCGCCTGTCTCCAGGAGACCGCAGTCCCACCAGGACAAACCGAGGAAGCTGCTTTGGCCTCCCCAGCTCAGGTTCCAGTCGCTGGCACCTCCACGGCCTCGAGCCTGTCCCAGCTTCCTGGGCCTCCGGCGCCTCTTTTGGCAGGGAGGAGGGTGGGCAGGCTCTGCCCCGGTCTCCTGCCCCACTGGCCTCTGGTGGGACTCAGAGACATGACCTGGCCCCTCGTGCCGTGTCCTCCGTGGTCCCTGAGGAAGGCTGAGCCTGAGGCAGAACGGCACTTCCTTCACTCTCAGTCTGTGTCCCCCCCACCCCTGGGAGCACCCCACAACCTGCAGCGTTCAAGGATGCAGGCTACCGACCTGCTTGTCCTCAGCTCCGGCCTGTCGGCATCAGCTGGAGGCAAAGGGGACGGTTTTCTGATGGGGCAGCTAATCCCCTATGAGCAGAAAGAACTTGTCGTAATTTCTGACCCAGCATTTCTGCTTTTATGCTGGGTTTCGTTTGAAAGGACAGACTAGGAATCGCTTGAAAAGGACATTTGCTTGGGAGAGGGGAGTGGTGGTGGGGGAAATGGATACAACTGTACTTGAACAACAATTTAAAAAATGTTAAAAAAATAAAATAAATTACAAAAAAAAAGGACATTTGCAAAGTCATGTAAGTAGCGAGGCTGGTTTGTGTACAGGGCTTGAGGATTCTCTGACTACCCTGTTTTCATGTCTAATGTTTGGTAAGATAAACTGGGCCTTGCTTGAAAAACAGTATTTCTCTGCCTGTAAAATCTGCCCGATACAAGCAAATTTGTGTTTTAGGAAAACATGACACTTTCTGACCTGTTGCTTCGTGAGCTTCCTTCTGTGAAGGGGGAATCTTCTTTCTGTGCATTTGCTGAGTGCCAGAGGGAAGGGGCCCCAACAGGCCCGCTGCAGGGCTGCACCGCCTCCCCCATAGGCGAGCCGCATGCCTCTCGGAGGACAAGCAGCCATTGCCTGGTTCTCCCTAACCATCAGCTTCCCCTTGGCAAGCTCATAAAGTATCTCTGTGTGGCAGAAAGAAAAGCCCGCTCTGGCCTGGCTTCCTCTGCAGCCTTGGAGGCGCGGCTGCAGGCTGAGGCTTTGAGTGCTGAGGGCTGGTGCGGACCCAGGCTCACCTGCCCACCTGGGAAGTCAGCAGGGCTGGCTGGGCCACCAGGAACCCTGCTGTAAGTGACCTGAGGCTCGGGGACATGAGCGGCTGTCCGTGTCGGAAGGGAGCTTGTTTCTCGCTGGGGACACTCGCCTTCGAAGTTCATACCTGGTGTCATCGGTGTTCCTCAGAGGCGAACACCTGGGAATAGGCCATTGCTACGCGCTGGGTTAATCCCACAGCACCTTTCACCCGCCGTCTGCTCATCGATGGCTCGCCGGGCCTCGTGCACAGGGAACAGCACCGTTTCTCGGCCGGTGTACCTCCCCTGGGGTTCGGCTCCTTCTATCTCCGAGATGGGATGTTGGCCCGAGCAGGGGACCTTCCTGGCACCGGGCCATGCGCTCCTTCTCATCTTCCCCCTGAGGCCTCCTGTACCTTCCTCAAGGAGCCTGCCTTACGCCCTCTCGGCTTTCCCAACCCTTAAAAAAACAGCTTACACTGGCTCCATCTGCAAACAGCCTGCCTGCAGGTTGTACGAAGCAACCGCTCGCTCTTAGATGCTCGCTGTACCTGCAGAGGAGGACACCACCCTGATGGACATGTGTGTTGAGAGGTCTAACTTTGCACGTTGACACTACGTATGCTTCTGTATGTGTATGCACACATGTGCACACACACACTTAACTTTGGTCTGTTTTTTCCTACAGGACTCCTGAGTGCCCGCTGACGCTCTACTTCAATATGTAAATTCCTTAGAAGGCGCAGGTCTGCCAGTCTTACACGGCACAACGGCCAATCAGATGCTACCTGCAAGTGGATGACTTGAATGTTTTGATGACGCTCAAAATAACCCTTCACATCCTTGTTGAATTCCTTCATAATCGTTAGCTGTTCTGGACACTTGAGAAAGACTTTCTCAGTTAAATAAAATACTGCCTTTCCTACAAGGCATGGGGACTTGCTCCGACTTAGCAGGATAGAGTGGAGGGAGACCACCCACGGGTTCTGCAGCTCTGTGCTGGCCCTTTCTGCCCATAGAGATGGCAGACGGACATGGTGGCTAGGTGAGGGAGCTGGGCTAGAGGGATTGTTCATTTCTCATCTACGAGGAATACTTTTTTCCAGGGAGGACCAGACTTGGTTTTGATTGAGTTGATTTTCATGTTTCTTTCTGCACCTTGTCAGGATGCAGGAAAGCAAGGGCGCCAAATAGACAGGAAGCCACCTTCCCCGTGCACCTATCAGAGAAGGCTGTGCCTTGTCTGATGGTGGAGTGTAGGATGAAATCCTTTCTGAAATGGGTTGGTGCGCAACACTGCTTTCTCTCCCATCCTCTCCTGCTCGCCCCTTGAGGAAACAGACACTGGGGGGGAGGGGAGGGGAGGGGAGGCAGTTCTGGCCTTCCAACCCCGCCCCTTACATGTTCCAAAGTGAGTGCTCATTTCCCCTCAATGCATACAAGCCTCAGATGAACCCACGTGGATAAAGTGAAGCCACCGCACCTGGGTTTCACTGCAGGTGAAAGGAGTCCCCACTTCTCCTCTATCGCCCGCCTCGCTTTAATCCCTGGTTGGGTTCCATTCACAACTACAAACTATTCCAATACTGCAGCGGGCACAAGTGAACATTCCAAGTTTCTCCTCTAGTCACCAAGCACACGGAAGAGCTCTCTTCACCTGCTCCAATGAGACAACATCCAAGGTCATCATTTCCTAGGAGACAAGCCCAACCTGATTTAAGTGATGGGGAAGCTCGTGGCTGGGTGACGTGTTTCAGTTTCTGTCTAGTAAAAGAGAAAGGATGCATTTCTGAGAAAGAGGATGAGATCGAACCCAATTGCATCATAAATGTATTTCTTAGTCCATTTTCTTTCAGGGGAGAAAGTTGTAGTCAAAAAAACAAACAAACAAACAAACAAAACAACACAAAAAAACCCTGACTGCTGTGCTTGGCTTGGAACTGCTGCCTCCCTCCCTCCTCTGCCCCACCTGCTCACTGGCCTGCAGACATCCGGGCCACCCCCCCCCCGCCCCGCCCCCGCTTTCCCTGATGCCTGAACTTCAGCTCATCAGAAGTCAGGGGAAAGATTTTTGCGCCCCAGTCATGTAACTAGTAACTTTCCCGAGGTTCTGAAGCCACCAGGGCGCCAGGCCCCGTTTAGTAATGAACAGATCAGATGAAAACAGGAAAGGTCTATCAATGTTTTATTTCCTTGAGTCTTCACAGTGCACCCAAACAAAGTTAGAGATAAAATAAAATGCCCGTTAAACTTGGCTACTACCAACAACCAGACACCTTACACATGAAGTTCAAAGCAAAACAGCTTGCAGATGGTCAAATAATCGTGGGCAAAATAACTTGTTGAAGCTTGTAACACACGGAGACCAAGCGCTTCAACTGCAAAGCGGCCAGCAGACCCCGCAGGACAAAAGGACAGAGCAGAAAACTCCATCCCGCGTGGCCACCTCAGTGGGGACCCCGAGCCCAGGGCGGCTTGGGGCTCAGGTCCCCCTCTTCGTCTTTTAATAAGAGAGAACGTTAGTTGGCGACCCTGCTTCCTGACTGGCCGAGGCTGAGAACAGCCCCGTTGCCTGTTCCGGTAAACCCCGCCGCCGACGGAGGCCGGTTTTTGTTTTGAAGCGAGCTCCAAGGTTGGTTACGCTGCTCTGGGGGGCAGGGCGACAAAACGGGGAGTCTCGAGTTCGACACTGTCCTTCAAGGAAGACCCCAGGACTTCGGAGCGAATCAGCCCCGCAACACCACACCTAGTTCTGTGATCCTCAAAAGCTGCACTCGAACAACCGGGCACCAAAGCGGACCCACTTCCCAAACCCGCAGCCCAGCGAGCGACCCTGGGGTGTCACCGCGGGCTCCCATCGGGCCGCGCCTGCTTTGCCCGGACACTCTGCACCGACAACCTGGTCTTTCTCCGCCTCCTGAGGTCGGGCAGCCTCCTTGGACAGGGTTTGGCTGGTGGGAACAGGGATGCCTGTGACCTCTAGCAGGGGGGATAGCGGGGGGAAACACGGAAAGAACCCCTCCCCCGCCCTTGGAGCGCGCGCGGCCCTTTGGTCCACTGGCTTGGCAGGTGTCGCCTCTGTGAGCTGTGGCACTTGGAGCTGGCCTCCCGCCGCACCCAGGCGAGCGCGGCGCCCTAAAAGCCACACCACCCACGCGGAGCGCACAGCTCCAGGGAACAGGGTGAGAGTGAGGGAGGAGCGCACTAGCTGCCCAAAGCAACTGGAATCCAGTCGGGACCTCCACAGCGCCGACGCTCCGTCGAACATCCGCTCGGGTCCCTTTAATTTCCCCGGGGTGGGGGCAGGCAAGGGGGAGCCCGACAGTCCCCTCCTCTGGGAGAGCAGGTTCCGAAGGCGCTCCTTGCTGGCCCTGCAGTCCTGGGCGCAGGGCGCGGGGGCCCGCAGGAGCTGGGCGGCGGAGGCTGTGCCGAGGTCGCGCCGCGGGCACGGAGGGCGCTCACTTGGAGAACCGCGCCTGCACTGCCGCCAGGCCCAGTCCGGCCGGGACCAGGTGCGGGAACTCGCAAACCGCACAGGTACAGAGGCCGGGGCCGCCCGCGCCGCCTCCCGGGAGCGCGAACTGGCCGCACGGCGGCTCCTCCAGCGCCACCGACAGGTACTTGGCGGGGCGCAGCGCCTCGGGCGGCCCCACGGCGCCGGGCGCCAGTAGCACGGAGCCCGGCGCGGCGGCGAGCAGCGGCAGGCCGGCCAGCAGCAGGCGCGGCGCGGCCGGCCCGGCGCCCTCGCCCAGCGCGCGGCGCAGCTCCTGCAGCGAGCTGCCCAGCAGCAGGATGTAGTTGCGGGCGAGCAGCAGCGTGGCGATCTTGGAGAGCTTGCGGCCTGGCGCTCCCTGACAGTGCGCCGCCGAGTAGGGCAGGATGACCTCGCGCAGCGCGTCCATGGCCAGGTTGAGGTCCTGCATGCGCTTCCGCTCGCGGCTGTTGATCTTGCGCCGCAGCTGCTGTTGCTGCTCTTCTTTGGGGTCCGCCCGGGAGCCGCCGCCGGCGTGCGCTCCCGCCCCCGCTCCCGAGCCCGGAGGTTCGGCGGGCATCTCGGGCTTCTCGCGAGCCGTCTTGGGGAGAAGGGGGGCCGTGGTGGAGGAGGCAGACGAAGAGGAGGAGGAGGGATGCTGCCGGTAGCCCACCAGCTCGTACAGGGAGGCTCCGAGCTGCACTTCTCCCGGACGCTGTGGCCGCAGCATGGTCGTGGGGGCCGCGTTCACGCGCGCCTGGGAAACCGCATAGTACATCTGGGGGGTAACGGGGGCAGCCGAGGGCGCCCTTCAGGAACGCCCCGGGGTGGACCCTTGGGCAAACTGCCCCTCCCCGCGGACCTGCGCGCCGGGAGCCGACGGCAAGGCAGCCGCCAGTCCGGGACCCCTTTAAACCCGATTTGGGAACCTGCGGGGCCGGGGCGGCTGGATGCAGCCAATCGGGGCGCGAGGCCGGGCGCAGGCGCGTGCTCATTGGCCGCCCTGCTGAAGCGGCGCGGAGGTGCGGCTGGCACCGCTCAAGGAGGTTATTGTGAGTGCTGGGTCACAGGACGGACCCGGGAGGGAGGGGCCAGAAGGCGTCATTTCGAGGGGGGGCGGGGGGGAGATGCGCGGTCGTTCCCGGAGTTCTGGTTGCAGTGGTGAAGCTGAAACCCCGGTGCCTACCTCCTTCCCTCTCTGCCTCGACTCTTTGGCGCATATACACGTACGCACGTGCTTATTGTAAACTGTGGTCACAGACACAACGCAAACTATTCCATCTCAGCCATTTTTGAGCGTGCAGCTCAGTAGCGTCCGGTACGTTCGAGCAGTGGCGCAACCAACCCGCAGAACCCTTTTCAGCTTGCAAAACTGAAACTAATCTCATTAAACAACAATTACCCTCCCCCTCCCCCCAACCCCTGGCAACCCCGGTTCTTCTGTCCGCGACACTGAGGACTCCAGGTGCCACCTGGAAGTGGAACCATAACTACTTGTCTTCACCGACCAGCTTATTCCCTCTGGCGCAGTGTCCTCAAGTTCATCCACCGTGGCGCACGCGTGAGAATTTCCTTTCTTTTTAAGGCCGAGTAACGTTCCTTGGCCCGCGAACGCCTCGCTTGGTTTATCCGTTTATGCAGGCCAGGATGCTCGGGTTGCTTCCGACTTTTGGCTCTCATGAATAATGCTGCTATGAACTTGGCTGTAACATTTTTTTTAAATACCCGATTTCCTGCCAGGGTTTAAAGATGTAAGTTCATCTTCATTTCTATCAAGTTTCAAGAACAAAATTTCTGGGCTCAATGGCCAGCGGCATGCGTGTGGCTGCTCCCCGCCACTCCCTCTCGCCTCCCTCTCCATGAGTAGGCGTTTAGGGGCCAAGGAGCTCCCTGGGTCTGGTCTCTTTCCTCCCCAAGGGACATGTGTTCATCTTATCAGTTACTGGGCTCTTGCTTAAGCAAAACTTGCACAGCGACTGGCCTCTCATTAGGAAGAAACAAAACAAAACAAAACAAAACAACATCCACCTATGGAGGGGGAGGGACAGAGTCGTCCTCTTCCCCAAATACAAGAGCATCACGTGGTGGCTGTGGAAGTTTCTGCCCCGTCACCCGGGTGCCTCGCCGTCATCTCGTGGCAAAGTGGCACAGGGCAGATGGCCTGTTGTATCTAGACCTCTGCCATCCTGTAAGATAGCCACCAGCCCCCTGGGGCTGTTCAAGTGGGAAAGGTCACGGTAAAGTGGAGTCAGAAATCCCATTCCCTGCTGCACTAGCGTTGCTTCAGGGGCTCAGAGGTTGGGCAGCGTGTTAGATGGCACCCATGGAGACCTTGTCCTCTCAGGAAGCTCTGCCGATGGAAGGCCAGGCCTGAAAGAAGGCGAGCTGCTGCCTCGGTCCTCTCCGGTGGCAGCAGAAGGATGCCGGCCCGGGATGCCGTCCACCCACCACGGGAGCCAAGTCCAGCACAGGAGCCCGCTGGCTGTGCTTACGACATCAGGCCTGTGCCGGTCTCGTTTTCTTCCATGGATCTTGGTCCTCTAGGCTCCCCCTGGCCTCTGCCAGTAGCAGCCTCCCTGTGCCTCAGATTCAGCCCCATCGTTCCCTTCTTCTCGGAGCCTTGGGGATTTCTCGTCGTCTTCCTCCTCTCCGCGGGCTTGGCAGACCTCCGAGAGCGCGTCCCCAAGCCTGTGCTGCGTGTGGCCACCTCTGCGCTGGCTGTGGCTGCGTTGAGGGGGGGTCCCCTTGCCCGTTTCTGTGCCTGCCCATATCCCCTGCTTTGAGCTTTGCAGCTTCCCAGTGCCCCAGGGCATCTGAGCGTGGTCTGAAGTTGCCACTAGTTCAGGCTCATCCCTTGGAATGCACAAACTCCCAACTGTGCGTCAGTCCACGAGAGTCCCGTAGGGGTCCTAGAGAGGGGAGGGCCTTGGTAGGACCCCTCCTCCGCCCCACCCTCAGGGGGCCCTGACTTGGCATGATGTTGGGGGTCTTGCCTAGGGGGATAGGAAGAGGCCTGGGTAGGAAGGGGCTGTGACCCCAAGCAGAACTAGACAGGAAGGAGAAAGGCCAAGGAAATCGCCTTCAGACTTTCCAGCAGGAGGTTTAACACCTCACTAATTATTTCACGTTTTCAAACCATCTGCAGGGGAATCCTGGGGGCATTCCCTTCCAGCTGGACCAGGCTCCCAGGAAGCTGGGAGTGGGGGGGAGCAACGGTGGGAAGGACTGGTCATGGGCGGAGAGGGGGTGGGCAGAGGCCAGCCTAGAGCAAGCCAGGACTCATGAGTTCAGGGGTACCAGCCATGTCCCAGAAGAGAGGGTCCCCAGGACCCCAGACCCATGAACCCGTGTCAGCCCCCGTGGCCCTGCCCACTCTTGAGCTGAGGAAGCCTGTGCCCTGCGGCCGAGGTGCGGGGCTGGGGAAGGCCTCCCCTCAGGCTTCTTCCCCTGTCCACGTCCTGCCCACAGGAAGTGGACGTGGGTGAGAGACAGCAGCCAGCCTCCGACAGAGGGGCCCAAATAGCACCGTGGACATTTCCCATCCACACCCTCAGCGTCCCCGGAATCAGAGAGGGAAGCAGCCGTGCTGCTCTCCCCCATAGTTCCCCCTTACTGGGGTGTCCCTGAGGGTCCTCCTTGGCCCTTGACCACACTGCATCTCCATCGTGGGGAAGGAGAGCTCCTCCCGTCCCCGGCCAACGGCACTCGGACACGCTGGCCGGGGTGTGTTTACAGGGCTCTAGGGGGACCCCAAAGATGGCTGCGGGTGGCCGTGCGGCCCGGCCTGGGCACAGGATTTGGCGCTTGTTGAAGAAGCTGGTGACTTGGAGGCCCCTTCTGCTGGACCGGAGCTCCAGCGGCATGCAAAGTGTGACAGCTGGCCAGGGCCAGCAAGTCATTATGGCCCCTGGCAGGGCCCTGTGGCTGTCTGAAAGGGAGGCAGCTGCCCGGCAGCTCACATTCAGGACATGCTTGGGGAGTGACTCGTGCCCGCCATAACAACGCCTTGTCTTCTTCGCCTGGAGGGGCTCGAGCGTGTGTGTGTGTGTGTGTGTGGTGTGTGCATGTGTGTGGGCTCCAGTTTCAGGTGTGTGTCTCCAGCTTCCTTCTCCTCTTACAGAAACCTAGAGCATCTCCAGCCCTTCGCCCTGCCCCCGCAGGCCTGTTGTCCATCCCGCCCCCCAGCCCTGCAGCCCATCTTGTATGGGGTCAAGAAGCCTGAACTTTTGCAATGGCAGACAGTGGGGACCTGAAGCCCGTAGGTTCTGTGAGAGGCAACCTGTGCCTTGGATGAAGCTCTGCTAGCACAGACAGGCTGTGCCCCTGCAAGTCTTGTCCCCCACTCAAAGACCCTGTCGTCCCCCTCAACACCGCCCTCCTGCAGGCCAGCCAAGTGTGAAAGGTCGTCTTTGCAAAAGTGTGCTGTTTAAACTGGCTGGAACATGGACCCGTCACGACAGAACAGAGATCACTTTTCAAAGTGCTGCTTTCTGCTAAGAAGGGCAAAATCCTTTGGAAAGTTTCAGTTACCCAGGAGGCGTTGAAATTCATGCCGTCGCTGTGGGAAGTGGCAGCTACAGCTAGTGCCTGCCCTAGATTGGGTTCCCATCCCGTTCAGGTCTAAGGGTGGCCGGAAAGGGGACAGGCGACCAGTGCTGGGCTTCATTGTGGGTGGAGGGGAGGAGCAGTAGAGAGGGGAAATGGGGAAGGGGATGGGGTTCTCAGATAGAGGGGAGCCCCTTACAGACAAGTGGTCCCCTCTCACCTGGGACCATCTTGACAGAATCTGAGTCACACTCGGAAACCGTTCAGATTAAACTAAGGCTCCCGCTGGGAAAATGGGAAAGAATGGGAATTATGTTTCTTTGCAAAGGGAGTGCAAGTTAATCGACTTGTTACAAACTGATACGACATTCAGTTATTTACAGTGTTGTCCTTATTTCTGTGTGGCAGGCCGCACGCAGGAATGTAACCCCTGTGTTCCGATTAAAACACTAAAGATTATCAAATGCACTGGACATGGTTTTAAAATATTATAAGGAGATTTATTCTCTTTTATTTTAAATAAATGCCATTTGGACCTGATTTTAATAAAATTTACTACTTGTGATTATTTCTAAGTCCAGATTTGTCCTGTGGCTTTGTGTTTTTAATGTGGAAAAAAGTTAAAAGAAAAGTAGGGAAAGAAATTAGGTGGCATTTGAATATTTCTTTCAGATTTTTTTTTTTTTTAGTAATAAAAGCTGGACTCAGCTGTTGGTGACAAGGCCCGGAACTCAGGGCGCCCTACCAGACATGGAGATTGTCATTGCTTCTGTGAGCCCACACACCCACACTGTA
Organism: Desmodus rotundus; assembly: GCF_022682495.2. Lineage (NCBI taxonomy): Eukaryota > Metazoa > Chordata > Mammalia > Chiroptera > Phyllostomidae > Desmodus > Desmodus rotundus. The sequence continues at coordinate 2,261,960 of NC_071388.1, read as the reverse complement.
CCCCCCGTGGGAGTTCTGTAGTGATACAGCTTAACACCTCCCACTGCGTATGTATGTGGGAAGGAATCTTCTCTAAGAGAAACTTCAACGAATCCCTGTGAAAAGCATTAGAAAAGGGAAGAACATCTTTTTGTTTTAAATCCGAGATTCTTCCTGCCTCACGCAAACTGAAAAGCACGTCGTCCAGTTTTAGGCAGAGAAATGGGCCGGTGCTAACAGAGTGGGGAGAATAACCGGGAATTCAGTTATGTGTGTTCGCACAGGCCACTCGGTGTCTGAAGGGCTGGTCTGGGGCAGAACACAAATACTCTCCAAGTTCCCTGCAGTCGGGAGCTGGGGCCAAGTGTTCCAAAGGGTTACACCGGCACAATGAAAAGACACAATTTGCTTGGAAGGCTGTGGCTAATTTATAACACAATGTCCAATGTCATGGTTAGTTTTGTTGCAAAAATTTGGCAGTTTAACCCAGAGTCTCAGGCAGCCTGAAAAGATGTGAGCGATTCTGGCTGAGCATCCCTTGCCCGCTGGAGGTTCCAAATGGTTCAAACAAGCCCTTTCATAGAGGCGCGGGGCCAAGTCTGCTCAAAGGAATGAGGGGAACAAAGGTGGCTCTGAAGTCATTTCCCTGCACTGGGTCCAGCCATCCGGTTTCACTCTTTCCCATTGACCGGGCAGAATGCGACAGGAAGCTCGGGGAAGAAAGGGAACAAACGGGCCGATGTGGCGGGGACAGAATGGAGAGGGGCCGGGGCGCTGAGCTGCTAAACTTTCATTCTAGGTTTTCAGAAAGGAGGGAATGATGAATTATCGAAACCTGAAAGGTAATAAAATATGGGTCACTGAAGCGCTGAGGCCAAGGCCTCAGACACCTGCAGAGACAGAAGGTTCTGGAAGTCCGTGGGGCCCTGCAGGCAGGCGCCCAGGCAGCCACCCTGCCCGCACACAGAAGGGGACTGTTCAGAAGCTCACCTGTTGTTTGCCGTTGGCCCAAAGTGCTTCCCGGACGCTGGCGCCAGCGGCTGGATCTGTCTCCAGATCAGACCACCAGCGGGAGAGGAAGGCCGCGCAGACTTCCCGGGTGCACTTAAGGGGACAGGACGGAGCCAGGAGGCCTCCGCCTTCCGCTCCCAAGGCGCCCTGACCTGGAAATGTTACCCTGGACGGGCAGACTACCCTCGTTAATTAAACACGCCGGTTGCCTGCCTCCTGTGACACCCCCAGGCTGTCGGGCTCAAAGGCTCAGTCTGTTGATGTCTTATCAAAAAGAGTCCTCTCTCCGCCCTGGACTGGGGATAAAGCCCAGCCTGCAGCCTTGGCTATGCTCATCTGATCCTCAGTTTACTCATCTGCAAAATGGGAACAACAGTGTTCATCTCCAAGGGTTGTCATAAAGACCAGAAGGCACCTGGTAACTGCCTCGTGAGATGACAGCGGACGCTAATCCTTACTGAGCACTGCTCCCTGGCGGGCTTACATGATGCTTCTCCTGCAGACGCGGTGCCCACCTGTCTGCCTCAGTGCACGCTGTGCGCCCAGGACTTGGGGTTCCCCCCCAGTCGGTCCTGGTGCTGCCTGCTGGCCATGGATACCCCGCCCGCAAGGCTCCATTTCGGAGACATGTTCCTGGACACCCTGAACTGAAGCCCAGAAACAACTCGCTGAAGAAATTGTCTAAGTGCGACCTCAGTCTGACCCTAGACACCATCAGAGACACCTGTGGTGCAGGCTCGGAGGTCCGGCGACCTGGGTCGTGCGGTTCAGGACAAGACCCGTTACCTGCCAAGGCCCCAGTTTCCTGCCCCTGAGAAACGGAGCCTGCCGCGAAGGAGCGTGGTGAGGGTGGGCGGCCGATGCTGTAAGGCACCCAGAACAACGGCGTTAGCTCTTATCCCTCACTAAACCCTGTTAGGGGCCGTTGTGTCCCCCTCAAATTCACTCTGAAGCCCTCTCCCTCCGGGCCTCGGGGCGTGGCCTTATTTGGACGTGGGGCCCTTGCAGATGTGGTTGGTCAGGGTGAGGTCACTAGGGTGGGCCCTGGCCCGACACGATTGGAATTCTTGAAGGAAGGGGGACATCTGGACACAGACACGTGTGCAGGGCGGATGCCCCGTGAAGATGAAGGCAGATTGGGGTGAGGGTTCTACAAGCCAGGCCATGGCTGAGACCCCCAGCAACCACCTGAGGCTGGGAGAGAGGCCTGGGACAGGGGCTCCCTCCCAGCCGCCGGGGGAGCCAGCACCTCGACCTTGGACTTCCAGCCTCCAGACCGTGAGACAATACATTCCTGTTGTTTGAGCCCCCAGGGTGTGTGACAGCAGCCGGAACAGACCGACACAGGTGCTGGGCTCCAAGCTCCGTAACCTGGGGAGGGGGAGGTTGCAGGGTGGGTAGGCGCTATGAACTCAGTTGTCACCTGCAAGCTTGTGAACTCGGGCAGGTTCCTCAACCTCCCTGTGCTTCAGTGACTTCATTGTAAAATTCCTACTTCACAGATACTTTTAAAAACAAGGATGAGCCCTGGCTGGTGTGGCTCAGTGGACTGAGTGCCAGCCTGCTAACCAAAGGGTTGCTGGTTCGGCTCCCAGTCAGGGCACATGCCTGGGTTGCAGGCCAGGTCCCCAGTAGGGGGCATGTGAGAGGCAACCACACATTGATGTTTCTCTCCCTGTCTTTCTCTCTCCCTTCCCCTATAACAAAATAAATAAAATCTTAAAAGAAAAAACAACAACCAACCACAAGAGGATGAGAAGGGTATGCCACTCACAATGACGATAGCCAGGTCCGGGGTGGGATGGGGGGCTTGTTAAATTCAGACTCTGGCTCAGCAGGTTGGGGGGTGCTCCTAGAGGAGGCGTGTGCCCAGTGAAGGCCCACACTTGGAGCAGCGCCTGTCCAGGGCCACTGTGACCTCGTGTTGTCCCTTCTAGAACACAAGGCTGATTGCAGAACAGTGCGTTTGCAGTAAAACCTCTTTCCTCACCCCTGGCACTTGGGTACGGAACCATTTCCTGGGGTCTCCATCACATTTCCAGGAAGAGCAAAGCTGCTTTGGAGAAAAGAATGAGAGGCCCTGGGCAGCCGGCTGACCACCGGGAAGGCTTCCCTTTGGCAAGCAGACTTCTTAGATCCCACCCCCACCATCCCCCATCCTTTGGGGTGCTAACCAGCAGCTAACACAGCCTCATCGCTCACTGCCACTGGTTCATCTGAGCCCGCTTTCCTCCACTCCGGAGGGCAGCTCCCTGGCAGCAGCAGTCCCTGCTTCATCCAGCTCCTTGAGCAGGCTGGGCCCCTGCCAGGTGCTCAGCAAATGCCTGAACGATGGACTTCAGGGGCTTCAGGTAGACAGACTGACCAAGTTCATCACATGCTGTCCATGGGGGGAGTCCTGTGCTAAGGCCTCGAGACACTGGACTCCCTGCCATCTGGTAATTTATGATCCACCTGAGCATCCAAGGCACACACAGGCAGACACCTGCCGGGTGGTGTCAGGTCTCGGGGGAGTGGGGGGAAGTCAGAGCTGCTGTGGTGGGAGCTGCAGAGGACCGGGGGGCGTGGCCAAGCGCAGAGTCCAGGCCATGAGCCACCTGCGTGGAGCCCACGCGGCCTTACTGCAAAGTCGCACGGGGGAGGCTGATGCCGCAGGTCTGAGGACGACGGCTTTGAGGACAGCGAAGCTTCGCTTTACAGACTTATTTACTTATGTTTAGAGAGAGGGGAAGGGAGGGAGAGAAACAGTTGGGTTGCCTCTTGCAGACCCCCAATGGGGGACCTGGCCTGCAACCCAGGCGTGTGCCCTGACCAGGAATCAAACTACGAGGCCCTTTGGTTCACAGGCCAATGCCCAACCCACTGAGCCACACCAGTCAAGTCCGAGGCTTTGCTTTAGGTGTTTAGAAGAGGAGTGGTTATTTGGGAGGGGACTTGGCAAGCAGAGGGCTGGGTGGGTTGGGGCTGGAGGAGAAGGGAGAAGAGCTAGCAGGTGGGAGGGGCAGGCGAGCCACGGGAGCTGGAATGCAGAACAGACCAGACCAGCGGACAGGGAGGAGGAGGGAGGGGGAAGGGAGAAACAGGGAAGCCCCGGCCACCCGGACCCACACCCTCTCTCTGTAATCTATTTAAAGCAGTTCCTGGAAGGATTGAGACACAGATGCACCACCTTCTGCTCTGTCACTTGCTCAGAACCTGCTTTCAGAAATGTCCCAGCCTGGTTGCCCAACAAGGGCTCTCTGCAAGTGGCAGCCGCTGGACCAGGGCGTGCAGACAGGCGCTCTGGCCTGGGCCACACAGCCCCTACTAACCAGCAAGATGGGCATGCTCCCTGCGGATGAATCCCCTTGCACTCATTTTTTAAAAGCATTTTTCATGTTATCTCCCTTTAGCTTTACCGTGTCCCTTTGAGGTTGGGAGGGCAGCTGCCCATGTTGCAGGTGAAGAAACTGAGGCCCCGAGAGAGTCAGGGCCAGCCCTGTCTCCCTTGACGGGAGGCCAGAGCCCCTCAGACCAGCAGCGACCGTCCTCTGCTTCTGCCACCCTGTGCCTCTGTGCTCACAGATGTTGGCACGCGTGCAGAAGGAGCTTCCCCACAGGTTTGTGGGACGTCGACGTCTCGCTCTCCAGATCCCCTGCCAGGATGGGACCCCGTCTAGCCTACCGGTTGCTGGAATGCCAGGGCATTCCAGACTCTGAGAGGGGTGGGCGTAGTGTCCATCTGCTCCCCACCCAGTGGGAAGGAAAAGGGTGCATCTGTGGCCACTGGCACTGCCCCCCACAGTGCCTGGGGGCTAAGGTCAGGGCCGATTTCATGCTCCTTCCTCCCGATTGTGACCTTTATTTCCCGAGTGCATGGCAGCTGCCTGTCTCCAACTGAGGAGACAGGAAGAGTTTATTATAGTGTCAGTATCACTCAAGAACAGCAACGACACCTGATTCTTCCCGCTTACGACAGAAAGAGCAGGTCAGGTCAGCCCTTCTCCCTCCAAGGCTTTTGGAGGCTCCCCAACACTCAAGAATTCAATCAAAGGCTCCTACAGGTTCCACCCAACCCTGCAAGCTTACTGGGGGTCTGCCTGCCTCTCAGACCCCTCCTCCTGGTATCCTGGCCCTCAGCTCAAGCTCCTGGGGCCCTGCTGCAAGCCCAGCCTCACCCTTGCCTCAGCCCCTTCACTCCTGCAGCTCCCTACCCACGGCCAGGCACAGCTGCCTGGCTTTATTTTCTTCTCTGCCTCCAGTTATATTATAAGTACTTTGGTTCTTGGGGACTAGGACTGTGCCTGGAACACAGAAAGTCCCAGATAAGTACTTGTGAATGAATCACTGAGTGACTGAATGAATGAATGAGTGAACAAATGAATGAACCCCAGCCACCACATTCCTGCGTCACCTTCAGATGGGTGCCTGCCCAAAGACCTTCTTCGCCACACTTCTTTTTACAGATGCGTGTGTGACTTGTGGGGAAAACACCTGCCCACAGTGGATAGTCACAGCCCCTGTCCCCTCCCTCCACTCCTCTTTCCCCATTTGCAGGCGGCTCCCCTGGACTGCTGTCTTTCTTTCCGGGGTCACTGCACAGCCTCAGACGGCGGTGCTCACCTGCAGTCACCCCGAAGGAGGGTGCCTCAGCCTGCTGTGCAGGCGGCTGCACCTCCCACTGTCCCTGCTGGCCCTGTGCAAGACCCACAGGGCATCAGGGCTCAGGACCGCCTCCCTTCCTCCTTTTGGACTCACCATCCCCCCCCAGGGCTGTGCTCAGGTTGAGCAATTGCTTTCATGCTGCAAGCTGCTCTCCTTCACTTTTGCACCCTTGGCTGGACAGTGCCGTCCACATGTGTCCATTGCTGCTGCTCCTGGGTGGCTGAGAAAAAGTTACCACTCTTGGGATCTTTGGAAAGAATAACATGATGGTTTTAAGCTGCCAAGTTTGTTCTACTACAAGATTTAACTTGAAACAACCTCAGCCCTTATTTGTGCATCTCTCTTGTCTGCATTTCCTACTTAGGAAAAATGTTTCCATGACCCCATAAAACAAGAAGGGCTCTCTTCCCCTTTGGGCAGAGGAGTGGATTTGGCATACAATAAAAAATGTAAAATAACAATAGTGGTAATAAGATATTTTTCCCCCTCTCTTGTGTAAGGAATCTGGGACTAGGCAATGCCAGGGCTGCTTTGATGAGTCCCTCTAGTTTTTCACTCTACTATCTTAATGTTTGGCTTCCACCCCCAAGATCACCTCACAGGCCTGTGTGGCTGCTGGTGCTCCAGCCATTACACTTGCATTCCAAGTGGTAGGAAAAGAATGACAGAGGGCAAAGAAGCTCACCATCCAGCTGAATCTGTTACACAGGCTTCCCAGTAGCCTCACCTGATACCTCCACTTTGGTCTTATTAACCAGACTTTATTAATCTTATGTGTGTTCCTAGCTGCAAGGGATGCTGGGGAATGTCTCAGCCCATTGTAACTCTAAATAAAGCCAAGGTTCTGTTGCCAAAGAAAAAGCAGAGGTAATAGGTGCTGATGGAGCAGGAAGAGAAAAAAAGACAAAAAAGAAGAGAGGCCTTCCGAGCTGTGGGCGGCACCCACGCCCCAGACAGCTGTAGAAAGAACCGGAACCTCAGGCTGGTAGGTCTTTGCTGTCCCGGCCCCCTGGGCTCTGCAGGGCCTCCCTCCCTGGTCTGCAGGCTTGGCCTCCTGCTTTCTCAACTCCATCCCCAGTAGCTCTCTGCCCCCCACTGCACCCTGGACTTCGCTCCTCTGGGGTCATGCTACCTCTTTGTCCTGGGTGCACAGGTGCCGCGCAGCTGCACTCAGTGCGGAAAGGGGTCCAGTCTGGCTGCAGCCCCTCCACTGCCTGGCTGATTTTGATATTTTTGATATCATTGATATTGACTTTGATATTTTTTGGGGGGTGACTGGTGGGCTTCTCATTTTATGTTCTGTTGTGCTTGTCCTGCAGAATCCACAGCATGGGCCACAGCCCTGGAGAGACCCCCCTGAGGTGGGTTGCCCCTCCCATTCCCATTCTTCTGGGGGTGCTCCTTCTCCGACAGGACCACAGGACCCAGAAGTGGCTTTGGGTGGGCAGGGAGGGCCTCGCTCTTGCTCTCTCCCTCTCCTGCCCCCCCATTAGATGCTGAGGAGTCTAAGTGGCTGGGAGGGGCTCCTGGAAGAAAACCTGTCCCCAGGGTCAGGAGGTGGCCTCCGGATGGCCAGGAAGGGAACCTTGGTTTGAGTGTGTCCTGGCAACAAAGACACATGGACATCCTAACTGCCAGGACCTCAGGACGGGACCTCATCTGGGGACAGGACCTTCGCAGAGGGGATCAAGTTAAAATAAGGCCATTAGGGTGACGACTAAATGTGATTGGTTGTGTCCTTATAAAAGGGGGGACCCAGAGGCAGACACCCGTGGAGGGCGGCCCTCGCACACGCATGCGCCGTGTGAGATGATTTTTCCCGTGAGGAACCTCGGGCTTGTTTCTAGGAGGGGCAGAGGCCCCCGTTGTGAAGAGGAAGGAGTCCGGGGATAAGCAGCAGGGACATTCTTGTCCCTGTCCTCCACCGCCGTTTTCACTCTGCGCCTTTTGCAAAGAGGAGGTGAGACACCGGCCGAGACGTCCCCACACCTGGCACAGCCCCACAAACCCATAAGTTTGAAAGTACATTTAAAAGTGGAAATGACAAAAATGCACGTTGCTCTTCAAATGAGCCACGTGGAGTTTAGCTCAGGGATGGCCAATGGGCGCGCGGTGGCCTTCCTGTCCGGAGCTGAGCTGCGTGTCCACGCCTGCAACCCACAGCCCCCCAAACCATAGCTCTTTGTGCGGAGAACAGGGAGCCCTTGGCCCAGCAGGCCGGACCCCTGTCTCCGAGGGGGCGGGGGGGGGGCGGGGGGCAGGGCGGCCTGGCAGTGGCAGGTGACAGCCTGACCTGCCGGCCGATGAGAAGTTCATAGGCTGTTAATACGCTGGAACCAATCGGTGAGCGCGGGCTGCCGAGCGGCCGGCGGGGCGCTGGCCCGTGGGAGAGCTCACACGTGTGCGCCCTCATCAGTGTGCGGCAGCAGCGGGCCAGCACCCGGCCGCTGCGGCGTTTGTCACGCCGAACGCACATATGTCCCTCACGCTGGCTCGGGGAATAGCTAATGAAGCCCCCCAGTGATTGCCGCCGCCCGGGGCTGCTGCAAACAAGAAGCTGTCACTCTCCGCAGAGAGCCACCAGGGGGGGGTCCGCTTTCAGTGTGTGATAATGGACATATTTGAAGCACATTAGAATTCGTTTAGGTCCTTACTCTCACCCCTTGGTGGGCGAGGGGGGGAGCAAACGCTGTTTTCATAACAATATTTCAAACCCCCTGGGGCGCTGGGCTGGGCTGGGCTGGGGGCGGGGAGGTGCTCTGAGTTGGGGGGGTGGTGAGGACAGTGTTGGGTTAGGGTTAGGCAGAGCTTGCTCTCCTGTTCTCATGAATCAGCCAGGATCTTCCGGATGGACATTGTGTTTTGCTAAATAGTAACAGAAGTGGTTGCACATGCTGCACGGGAGCCAAAATGCGGATGAGCTTTAAGGAGTGGATACGTTTTTCTCACATTAGCCTTCGCTTCCCTTGCTCTGGTCCAGGTGGGACTCCTCGGGAAAGTCTGTCTTCTCCGGAGGTGAATCGCTGCGGTGCGCTGGGCTGAAGCGCCCTGCTCCCGGGAGGGCGCGTGTGGCCTCGTTGCTGAACGGGCTGTGCTTTTTAGTGGGGGGGAAAGGTGTCTTGGTTTAGGACCTTAGAAACCATGTCCCCTGATGTCTGCTGTCAGGGCTGGGGACAAACTTCAATGCTGGACGTGGGGATGGTGGGAGGAGCCCTATAGCTGGCACGAAGCCCTCCCGGAGCCTCTCAGTGGTTAGAGCAGAGCCGGCTGGTGACCTGAGGCCCGGCCCACGTTGATATGGGGCCCCTTGTGAGAAATCAAGGTGGTCACCGAGAAGCATCCCGCCCAGTGTGGGCTCCTCTGAGCGAGGGTCCCTGAGCACCTGACGGTGTGCGTGCCACACCCACGAGCCCAGCTCACTTTCATCCTCCATGGAGAGAGGGGAAGAGGAGGAGGAATGGAGAGGAGATATGAAACCCTAACTGTGTACAGCCCGGAGCCCAGAGAAGGTGCTCCTGGGGCTGAGGGGACAGGATGTGGAAGAGGGTCTCCAGGCCCACTTTGCTCATCGCCCAGGAGAAGCCAAAAGGCAGGCGGGGCTGCCGACGTCAGCAGCTGTGCTTTGAAGAGATTTTTGTGTTTTTCTCTCTCAAGATGTAAGACTGGGTTTTTATTTTTTTCTACTCAAGAGTTTATCCGTTCAGGGAATTTGCTCCTTATAAGAACTGCGCATCCTCCCTGGCTGGTGTGGCTCAGTGGATTGAGTGCTGGCCTGTGAACCAAAGGGTGACTGGTTCAACTCCCAGTCAGGGCACATACCTGGCTTGCGGGCCAGGTACCCAGTGGGGGTTGCTTGAGTGGCAACCACACATTGAGGTTTCTCTCCCTCTCTTTCTCCCTCGCTTCCCCTCTCTCTAAAAATAAGTAAATAAAATCTTTAAAAAAAAACCCAACAAACTACACATGTGATGAACCAGTCAGAATTCTGGGGACAGAGGGAGAGGAGGGGGCTTCCTGCCTCCTCCACAAAACCAGAAGTAAGAGTCTCGATGGGCACTTGCCCAGAGGCCGAGACCTCTGGCCGCAGCTGGGCGCCGGCCCACATCTGGGGCACCCTGGCTTGTGGCCTGTCTGTCTCTTGTTGGCTGTGTCCCCATCACTCACACAGCAACGAGGTGGCCTCCAAGTCCTCCGCCTCAGACCTCTGCCCACCCCACACTCTCTGTGGAGAATGACTCCTTTGGGCCGATGTCCATGGGGAAATGGGCTTGTTTTCCTCCGGGGAAGGTGTTGGAAGAGACCTGTCAGGTTTTTTCTTTAATTGTGGTAGAACCAAACACCCCACATAACATACAAGTGACCATCTCAACTGTCTTTGAGAGTGCGGTTCACTTGTGTGAGTGTCTCTGTGTCGTGGCAGCACCCCTCGCCAGCACTTTGTCACACCTGTTGGGCGTGTGAGCCCCCTCGGCCCAGTGACAGACCTCCCGCCGAGAGGCAGGGCCCTTGAACACAGGCCCCGCGTCCGTGGTTGTGAATGAGTGGGACACGCTACATCGCGTGTCTAAGGCCCTGTTGGTCACACGTGTGTGGGCCCCAGACAGTGTGTGACCTGTGTCTTACTGTCTCCAAATAATCACTCATTTACGAAAGGGGAAAAGGGAGACTTTCAGTCACTTGGATTCTCTGATTCATCCCTTGAAGCGACTGTGGATTTGTTTGTAAATCACCTCTGAAACCTGTCGTGTGGAATGAACCCCCTTAACGCGTGACGACTCTTCGCAGCCGCCTGCTCCCCCAGTGCCCAGCCCGGGGCCTGGCGCACAGCGGTTCTTGGAGAACAGGTAAGTGACTGCATGGGTTTCCGGGGTGGACAGGAAGAGGGCGGGTAAATGACATCAGCATGTGACCTCTAAAGTCTGCTCACACCAGGGGCCACAGTCCTGGCCAGGGATCATTGTCCGGGAAAAGCTGCTGGGGCATCAGGGGCCAGAGGGGGTGCACAGAGCCAGGAGACCGGAGAGTCTTGGCCTGGGGGTTCCCCTTTGGAACAGGAGGTAAGGCAGTCTCAGCGGGGGAGGGGCTGGTGTGCATGCCGCTCTGGGGCTGCAGATGAGGAAGGCGGTTGGGCAGGAGCTGCAAAGCCTCCTGGGAGGAAGTGTGCGTGGGGCTGGAACCAACAGAGGCCTGGCTTCGGGGTTCAGTGTGGGGTGTGAGGCCACAGAGGAGCAGGGAAAGGCCCTGGAGGGCTCAGAACTGAACTTGTCCTCTGTTTTGGCCGAAACAGAGCAGGATTTGCAAGTTTATACACATCCTTTCAAAAAAAATGAGAAAGGAGCCTAGAGCACTGGCAAAGAAGCCCCCTAATGACTGGGGGGCGGAGGGAGGTTCGGGCTGTGGGGCAGGAGGGCCGCCCCCAACTCACTCGGAGACAGTGTGTCTGCAGCCTCATGCAGGAGAAGCAAACCCAGACATCAGTCATTTTTATTGCCCGCCCCGCCCAGCCCCTCGCCTGGTCCAGCTCCCTTCGGGGAGAACAGGGGGCCGCGGCTTTCTCTCCGGGGTGAGTGTGTGCGTGGTTAGCAACCAGGTGACTCACACGGTGTGGGAGCTGCAGTGAGCCTGCACACCCCAGGACCTGGAGCGGGGACAGGACCCAGCCAGGGGAGGCGTTAGGGGTGCACTTGCCTGCCAGGGTTTCCCAGCACGCCACTGGTGGAGACGGGTTTTGGGATGGGTTGGAAATTCACCTGCCAAATGAAGTCACCATACGGGCTCAGGGGCCAATTTCGACCTTGCTTGGGGCCCAGTTCCTCCGTCTCTGAGGTGGCGTCACTGCAGAGCTGGGGGTGGGCAGAATGGTGGAACCAGCCCCCTGACCCGGAGGCTGACTCAAAGGTGTGGGGTCAAACATTCTGGTGTGGACACAAACCAGTCTCCCGGGGGGTCTTGTTGCACAGCCAAGTTTGAGAGCCACGGCAGCAGGGTGCCGCTGCCACTCTGTGGGTGGGCTCGCTGCTTGGTCAGAAGGGCGCCAGAGTTCTCTGAGCTGCCCCTCCAACCCGTGCTCCAACCTGGCTCGTCTCTCAGGGCCAGCTTCAGTCCCCATCCTTCCTGAGGCCCTCCCCAGACCCCCAGTCTGTCCTTTCTTCCCATCCCTAAGTCAGCCCTTGCACAACAGTTGTCCCATAGGTGCAGAACACTATCGGGTGTCATCACCCACCCTGCTGTCTCTCCACCTGGCCTTCCAGCAGGGCCTGAGCCTCACAGGGTGCCCACCGCCTCTCTGCAGCCTGACACCGTGCTCACTGGCCCAGGAGGCACCCGACGGTCCAGGAGGGTGCGGGCCGGGTCCCCAACCCGCCCGGCTTGGCCCCTCACCGCTTCGCTCCCTGCCAGTTCATCTCAGTTAGCACCTCTCTGCTCTTCAGGCCTCTCCAGGAGGGCGCGATGTAGTTTATTAATTTAGTCACTCCCCCTGTGCATTCATTCCTAGTGATTTCATTAGCACGAAGGCGAGAGCTGGGTTTGTTCCACGACTGGTTAAACCTCTCAAGTTACATGTATGTCTGGGAACTTTCTGCTTCGATTTGGAAAAGACTGTGCGGTGAGAGCTGTGCTTTCTTATCCATCGTGAGCTCTGCTCTCCAGTCCTGGGGCGGGGTGGGGTGGGGGGCGGGGCACTCTAAATCAGGGTTGTGCATATGGAGGAGGGAGGAGGTGGCTTGGGGCGTGGGGGCAGCAGGGGTGGGGCAGCGCCATATGTCAGAGGGAGACAGCCTGCTTCCTCTGTATCACGTTTCCCTGTTTTCCAGTCTCCTCTCGCTTTTTTCCTTCTCCATTATGTTGACATTGTTATTGCACTTCTCTAAAAAAATCACAATTGGTGAGTGCCCATTATAATGTCGACAGGACGCCTCCCACTTCAGACGTTCTGGGGAGCGAAGGATGCTGTCCGTTGCCTCTGCGATTGCCGACCTGCTGCCAGGCCCTGCTTTCTAATAGAACTTCCCCGAATTTCTAGGTGATCAGCTAGGTGGCCTGGCTGTGTGGTGACACGGTGGGTCCTGGATGTCTTGGTGCAGATGTAAAAGCAGCTGGGCTCTTGGCAGCTGCAGAAGCGAGGCGTGTCCAGGGCGTGGCGGCCCCGGAGCAGCGGGACCTCTGTCATCGCAGACCCGTCGATGCAGAGACGCCCGCCCCTGCTGTCTTCCCTCACTGTCCCTCTGGACTCTTGGTCACCCTGCGGTATCCATCGGCCACAGTGGAGCTGAGGCCCTGCCAAGGGGAGGGAAGAGGTGGGCTTTCCTCTTGCCACCGTGTACGAGGGGCCCCGCGCTCTGAGCACCATTTTCTGGGGCACTGTCACCTGCTGTGCCGTCATCACGCGGTCCCTTGGGGTGTTTCAACCTTCCCCACCCTCGGGGACTGTCATACTTCCTCCCGGGGCACACGCTCCGTGATTGCCCGGAATCTCATAGTCTCCTTCCGCCGAAGCGGTGGAGACTACCGCGGGGGACTACCTCCTTACTCCAGCGGTGGGTGGCTCTCTGTGCACCCAGCTCTCACACGGTGGCATTTTGGTGTGACGTGTTCTGTAGGAGCGGCGTCTGGGACGGGTTCGAGCAAGTCGGGGTCAACACCGTCAACAATAAACGTGAGCGAAATGCAGTGTGGGTCCTGGGTGGCCCCCCGCCTCTCACCTCTGGCACAGACGGAGGCCTTTCCGTGGGCACACAGGTGAGATCTGAACGGACTCCATGGTTCAGTTAAAGTCGGTGGAACCGTGTTAATTCCATATTGTGCCAAACGCTCCAAGGCTAGTAAGACGGCGACACTAGGGAGAAGGGTGCCCGGAGTGACTCTTCCACGAATCTAAAAGGGTCCCAAATAAAGAGTTAACTTAAAAATCTATATATTTCTTGAGTCAGAGGACATTAGAGGGAACATGTGCACCTTTAGAAATGCCGGTGCGGCACCGTCTCTGGGACGCCGGGCCCACCGCCGCACCTCACTCTCCGCCCACGATCGCCAGGCTCCCGTCTCCGGAGGGAAAGCAGCAGCGAACACACTCCTGGGCGATGCACCTGGAGCCACGCCCAGCGCACAGCGCGAGCCCAATCGCTGTGAGCGTTTCTTGTTACAGTTCCGCCAGGTTCGGTCCTCACTCGGCGAGTCACGTCATCACGGGTTGTCTCTTAATGTAAAACTGTTCCCGGGGAGGAAACCGAAGGAGTCAAGCGCCTGACGTTTTTGGGTCGAACTGTCTTGGTTTTCAAGGGTGTTCCAGAGGTATCTTGGCGAAATCACTGTATCTTTACTTCTCTCATTTCTCCGAGTTCAGGTGCAAAGTCCATCACTAATGGGGACTATTAAGAATTCAGCCCAGCCCTGGCTGGTGCGGCTCAGTGGATTGAGTGCCGGCTTGCAAACCCAAAGATTGCTGGTTCGGTCCCCAGTGAGGGCACAGGCCTGGGCTGTGGGCAGGTCCCAGTTGGGGGTGTATGAGAAGCAACCACATATTGATGTTTTTCTCCCTCTCTTTCTCCCTCCCTTCCCCCCTCTCTCTAAAAATAAATAAATCTCTTTTTTAAAAAGGAGCTCAGACCAAAAGCTACACCCTTGTGTGGCCTTTGCCTCATCTGCCTTCTTGTCTGAGCCTCCAGTCAGCCCTAGACCACTCCCAACCCTTCCCTCACCCCCAGATTTAACGTTGTGTAAACCACTGTCTCAGATTCCCTTCCTTATAGTGTCATCTAAGTTGTATCCTAGCTAACAGGCCCTTTAGTGCCCCTCCCCCAAGTCTACTCTGATGGGTGGGGCACTGGCCCTGTTAGTCCCTGGTTCTCCCCTTCCCCACCACCCCAGCCCCCCTTCCAGATAGAAATCGCCTGGTCCGGCTCTCAGGACCCTGCGTGGCATTGTCAATAACCCTCGCAGCCCACACTGTGCTCACGGCTTGCTGTGCACCCCCTCTGGGGCAGTGGGCACTTCACAGGGCTCTCTGGAGGTGCCACACTTGTCTGAGCAGTGACATTAACAGGGGGTGCTGGGCACTGCCAGCAGCTGGGGAGGTGGGTGAGTTCATGCCAGACACCCAGGGCTCCCCCTGAGCCCCATGAAACAGACTGGCTTTGAAGACCAAGTGGTCGGGGCGCCTGCTTACCCACTTTGGGGTTGTAGCAGAGGGGTGTGGAGTCCTTTCTGGTCCTCCCTGTGCCCTGGGTGCTTCCTAGCCTCATGTGGATCTGGGCTGGCATCTCCCTGATGCTGACTCCTTGGCTCTGGGGACGTGAGCAGGAGAGGGGGCAGGGTTGCCTGGGCAGCTTAACCTGGCTCTGTGGGGGGCGCACAGACGGGTGGCCACTGGCCCTCCTGCTCCCTCTCCCAGGACACGTGAGTCTGGGGTGACTGGCCTAGCCCCACCTGCCTGAGCCTTTGCTTCAAGGTGGGCTGGGAAGAGCAAAGGTAACACTAGGGAGGGTTGTCCTCTCATCAGTGAGGAAACAGGAAGGAGCATTCGATAAGTCTGGCTGCATCCCACTTACTATGGGTTTCCCAAGGGGTTTTGGGGAGCCTCACTTTGGGATTGCAAGAAAGCCGTCTTTGTTTTTGTTTGTTTGTGGAGTGGGGCTTCTTTCCCCTCAGTGATTCACTGAGAAGTGGGGAAGGAGAGAAGATAGGCTCCTCAGAGAGAAAGGAAGAGAAATGAGAGCTATGCCCCACACACCAAACCCGGGCACAGGAGAGTGGACACATAAGCAATGCCCATGGGCCGATGTGTTGGGACAATATAGTGTGTGTCTCCCTTTCTGACGTTCGATTGGATGAAAATGCTTGCCAGTTCTGCAGCATGGTTCGAACCGACCAACCAACCCCCACTAACTGTTCCCTTGCGCTCGCGTGGGGCGCTGCGTGTGCAGAAGGGGCCTGGCCTGCCTCCCCCAGCGCCAGCATCTCTCCAAAGAGAGGCAGTGTTTTGATAACTTTGCAGAACTGGGAAGCAGGCTCCAGGTTCTGCGTCCCGACCCAGGCAGGGGCTGGCCGGGGGTGCTCAGCCATCTGTTGCAGCCGCAATGCGTGAGCCCGTGAGCACAGGGCCCGCCGGCGGCCTGGACATTGTTCTCCCGGCCGCGGTCGCTCAGCTGACCTCAACAAAGGGCGCAGTTTTGCATTTGGGATCCATCCAACCCTTGAGGATTTTTTCCCCCTGGGGATATTTAATGTTAAGGTTTATGCAGCCCGCCTGAGTTGAGAGTTGCATCCACCCTCCCACCCCCTCCCACAGGTTCCCATTCCTTCGTGAGAGGTTGGCATGGTGCTTTGTGGGAGCTGCTCACTGTCCCCTTTCAGATATGCTTCCCATCAGAAAGACTCGTCAAATTAAATGTCTGTCTTTGTCTCTTTTTTTTTTTAACCCAGGGGGTTTGCTTCCCAAAGGATTAGAACAAATTGTCCCATTATGAACCCATTTAACTTTAAGGTCCGTCTTAGGCCTCCAGGTCTGGACCCAATTGTGCCTCAGGACTAACCCCAGGGACCCAAGGAAACAGTGGGGAGTTTTACAGAGTTAGTAAATTTGTAAAATGTTACAGTTTTAGTAAGTTTGCTAAATGTTACAGCTTTAGTTAATTTGTTGATCCTAATTAATAAATTATTTCTGAAAACCCTTCATTTGCTTCCCACCCCAGGACCAATACAAGAGCAGCCTCTGAGACTTAGCAGTTTTTCAAAACCATTTTGGGGAAGGCAGAGTTGAACAACGCATTTTTGACAGGATCAGATTTTGCTTGTGTTTGCTTGTGTGGGAGTCTCAGCGAAGCCTCCCGACTCTTCCACTGTAGCTCAGAAGGGTCTCCCTGACCCCAAGTATCTGTATTCACACATTCACTCACTCATTCATCCATTCATCCATTCAGTGAATATTTATCGAGCACTTACTATGTGCTGGGTGCTGTTCTAGCCCAGTGATCAGGCTGAACGAAGATCTCTGCCTTGTGGTGTGTGTTCCACCAGGAAGATCAACAACAAAAGTAATAATGAAGAAATAGGGCGTGGGAAAAGAAAAGTAGAGCTGGGGAAGGGGATTGAAAGTCCCAGGGTAAGGCTAGAGTGCTGAAAAGGAGGTGAAATTATTATCTCAATTTTTTTGCTTCTTCATTTACTTTGCTCTTTAGGTCCACGTATAAGTGAAATCATAAAGCATTTGTTTCCTTTGTCTGACTTATTTCACATCGCACAACACCCTCCAGGTCCATTCGTGTTGTCACAAATGGTAAGATTTTACCCCTTTTCATGGCGCAGTAACATTCCCCTGCGTAAATGTACCACTGCTGTTTTATCCGCTCCTCTACTGATGGCACTTGGGCTGCTTCCACATCCTGGCCATTGTAGATAACGCTGCAATGGGCATAGGGGTGCACGTAACTTTTAGAATTAGTGTTTTGGGTTCCTTCTGATAAATACTTGGAGGTGGAATTGCTGGGCCATATGGTAGTTTTGAGCTTCCGTATTCCAAAAAGAAATGTAAAACATCCTTGAGCTAATGGCACCCCCCCACATTAGTGTCCCCCTGGCCAGATTCAATTCCAATGGGGCCGTTGCCCACCTCGTCTGATCAGGGTAGGCCTCAAAGATCCTGAATGCTAAGAAGGAGCATATTTCTTAAGTCTGTTTCTCAGTGTCCCTCCAACCTGTGTGGAGCTGGGGACGAGGTGGCCAGAGGTGAGTGTATGTGGACAAAAGGTCAAGGGCAGAGGAGCCACTTCTTAAAACGTGGCTATCGTGATGAGGACCTGTGCGTGGTACGAGCAAGAAGGCCACTTCGTCACCAACTCAGAGTTGGGGAGTCTGGCTGGATTTCTACTGCGGGGCAACTCACAGAACACGGCTCACTTTCCCCAGGCTTCTCACTGCGATTCGGCCTCTCTACCACCCAAAGGCGCAGACTCGTGAGGGGCCCTGACACTGCACTGTGGCTTCTCCCTGTACACGGCAGGCAGTTCCGGGCTGGCAGAGTCACAGGGGACTGTGCCTCGGGCTGGCCCCCGCCAAGCTTTTCTTCAACCTACAGATGAGTCAGCAGTCCAGGACCCAGAAAGGTCCAACAACTTGCCCGACAACACCCAGCCTGCCCAGAGACCGAGATTTTAAAGCTCGCGGGCCGCATGTAGGGACCCAAGCAGTTATGCAGAAGGGAACGACGCTGCCAACAGGTGAACGGATAAACAAAACGTGGGCCGTACATGCAAAAGAATATCACTCCGCCTTCGGAAGGAATGCAGTACTCACGTCAGGTGCAGGGCGGGTGGGCCTCCCCAGCATGATGCCTAGTGTAAAACCAGGTGCATGGTGTGCGATTGCATTTGTATGAAATGTCCAGAAGGGGCAAATCCACAGAGGCAAATGGTGGTTAACAGGGGCCGGAGAGCAGGGGAGGGAGGCGTCACGGCTTAGTGGGTGCAGGGCTTGACTTTGGAGCGATGAAACTGTTTCAGAACCAGATAGAGGTGGTAGTTGCCGGGTGTGGGCAAAGCCACTGGACTGCTCACTTTCACATGGTTAATATCATGTCATGTGAATTGCACCTCATTGACACAAACAGAGCCGAACACAAGACCTGGTGGGACGATGGGAAGCAGACCTGCTGGTGGGTGGGTGTGGGTTGCGGGGGCCTGAGCCCTGATCCTGTTGGGCAGAGCGGGTGTTGGGAAGGAGAGAGGCAGAGAGGGCAAGCCCCGGGTCAGGTGGGGAGGAGGGGCAGCTGCTGGCCGTGTCTCTGCTCCCACAGCTCCGAGGTCCTGCCCCGGCCTCCTGCCAGTGCCCGAGCTGCACTGAGTCCTCTCCTCCCTGACCTGGCCGAGTGCCCAGGGCGCTAGTGTCTCCATGAGCTGCACTGGCCCATGTAGCTTGGAGAGTTCAGACCCGGGGTGACTGGGGCCCCCAGATCCAGCCCCAGAGGCCCACCACCATCCTCCCCGTGGCTCCCAGCTGCAACTGAGCAGGAGGGATCCTTCACCTTCCAGGTGACCCCAGTCCTGGGCATCTGAGGGGTGCAGACAGCGGGACCAGTGGCCTGGCACCAAGATGGAGGGCTCTTTCCAAGGTGGTCTGGGAGGCTGGGGCAGCTTTCACTGAAGGTGGCGTTTCCTTCTGTTAATTCCTCTTTGACCCTGGATCCTGCCTTTAAAAGCAGACCATTCTGGTTTCTCTGTGCAGTGTGGGGCTTTCCCCACTTCCCCACTTCGCAATGCAAAGGCTATTCAGCCCTGGTGGGTGTGGCTCAGTGGCTTGGGCATCGGTCTGCAACACGCAAGGTCGCCAGTTCAATCCCCAGTCAGGGCACATGCCTGGGTTGTGGGTTCCATCCAGCCAGGTGCGTGTGAGAAGTAACTAGTCGATGGATGTCTCTTGGTCACATCAATGTTTCTCTCCCTCCCTCCCTCCCTTCCTTCCCCTTTCTCTAGTAAATAAATAAATAAATAAAATCTTTAAAAAACAAAAAAGACTGTGCACCTGAGGACCACCTGTGTGCCAGGCCCTGTGCTAGGCACTCGGGGGGGGGGGGGGGATGTGAAGCTGAGAACAGGCCAGGGCCTGCGTGGACTCTGGGTAAGAGCTCAGGGCCTCTGCTGGAGTCCAGGCATGCAGGCCCCCCACCCCACCTGGGGATGCTGCAGGGTGGGTCACGTGACCCCTGGGAGCAGAGACCCTGCCTCCCAGGACCTCCCAGGAGGCTCCCTGAGTGGACCCCCAGCAGTCAGGCACAACCTCCCACCTCACTGGGCCAGGCCCCGCCTCTCAGACCTGGTGCCTGGTGAAGACTGTTAGCATCGCTGCTGCTGCTGCCGCTTTGTAGATAAGGAAGCTGAGGTCACACAGCAGGCGGGGCCTGGCCACAGCAGCACACCCCCCCAGCACCCCATGCCCCTGTGGTGCTCAAACTGCCCCCCACCCGGGCTGACATAGTTGTGGCTATTCCTTAGGGGTCCTGGCTCACATGTGAGGGTCCAGATCCAAAGTAGTCACACCCCATCAGGGGCTCAGGGCATCCATTCACCCTGGAACCAGGCAGGAGGGGCCCCCTAGGATGGTTCATTTACTCCCCAAAGCCACACAAGGGCCAGGTACTGTGATACTTCGTTACTCTGTTTACACGAAAGAGACAGAGGGGATCTCAGCAGCTGGCCCATTATGGTGCCAGAGCCTAGCCCTCTGGCCCCTCTCAGTGCCTGGGCACGCCCACTCCGCCCACCCCACACTGCACCCCTCCTTCCCGGGGTCCTCCACTCACCCCACTAGGCCATTCACCACCCACCCAGTCATTCCCCCCCCCTGCATTTTGCAGGTGTGTCTACATCCAAAGGCATCCAGCCTGGTTTCTACCCTGGGGGAGGCTCACCCCTCAGGGCTGAAGTCATTTTCAGAATTTTCTACACTCCAGGAAGCAGAGGCTGTGAATGTCCCGGAGGTTTGCTGGGGACCCTAAGGGGAGTTGTTTTCGCCCATCACACCCTCCCTGGGGGCTGGGGGCTCCCAGGACCTGTACCTGGAGGTGCGGCAGGGGACCCCGAGGGCTCAGTCCCCAGACAGACCTGACCCAGATCCGGACTTGGGTGACCACCTGTCCTGGATGAGGAAACAGGCCGGAGAGAGCCCAGGTAGCTGCTGAGAGACCACCCCAACCCTGCTCTGCAAGACAAGCCAAGGAGGTTTGCGTTTGAAGAGGAAGCCTGCTCTGGCCCCACCCCCACCCCTGCACCTGCTGTGGACGGGGCTTCAGGACGGGGCTCAGGGAGCAACGGGGCTGAGAGGACAGCGCAGGGCCGGGAGGCAGCTGCATCTATTGGACCTAGAAGGAAGGGGTCAGCCAAGGAAGGGGAGGGTGAAGGAGCTGCCCTAGGCCTCGGATGGTCGGTTCACCCAGGCTCCAGCGCCCAGAAGGCCCCCGGTGGCTTCCAGACCCAGGCTACTGCCTTATGGTTCCGGGCTCCTGGAGGTGGGTCTACCTGTGAGCTCGACCTCTGGCCAGGACTCCACTGCACTGACCATGTGAGAGGTCCTGGCAGGGATCAGTGAACCAGGGGCTCCCCCACCCCTGCAAGTGGTTGGGGCACCCACACAAACTCTGGCACTTCCAGCGGGTTTTGCATGCTTCCCTCTGGTAGACCCCCAAGGCCTCCCACAACTCGCGGACTCAGAGGCCATGCAGCTGCGGCAAACTAAAAGCTTCCCAAAGGAAAGCCGGGCGCAGGCCAAGCAGCTGCTGCAGTCTGGGCGAGTGCGGAGCCCGCTGGACCACCGGTCCCCGCGGACCAGGCCTGGGGTCTGCACCCACGTGCCTTCTGCCTGCGCAGGCTCTGGGAAACAAGGGGCACCAGGGACAGCGGCGCCCAGGTCAGCGCGAGTTCACCGAGGAAGTCCGTTCCCCGAGAGCATCCACACAGCCGCCAGAGAAACCCCAGTAAGGACGCGGCCTTCTAGGCGCCGCTCTAGGTGGTTCTGGTCAACCGCACCATTTACAGGCCTTGCAAACCGGAAGCCCAAGGCCCAAGTCGGCCCAGCGGCGTGTCTGGGGGGCCCATGGCGTGGTGTAAACTGGGGCCCGAAGCTCCCTGGTCGGAGAGCGCACTCCCAGCTCCGTGCGCTCCCACTGCATCCTCGCCTCGTCCCGAGCCGGACCCCGCAGGTGTGGGCCTGGACCCTGCAGGCAGAAGGCGTGAGGCCCCTTTTCCAATTCCTGCGCAGTGTGTGGGCAGGGATCGGCCAGCTGGCCGGGGACGGAGCACCTGTCCGGGCACCAACCACAGTTCCTCACCCCGCCGCCCGCTCGCCACCCCCCCCCGCCCCCCCCCCCCGGCGCCGCTGCCCCTAGCCCTTCCTCTGCCCGCGCGGGAGCCGCCGCACCCGCTCCGTGCCAACGCCCACCGGCGCCCAACGCCCACCGCTGCCGCGCGCTGGGGGCAGAAAAGGCCCAGGCGTCAAGGGGGAGCACGGGGAGTGTCACCGAGGGTGGCGGCTGAGCCGGAGTCCGGGGACTGCGGGGCGCAGGGGGGCCTGGGTAAAGGTGGGGCGATCTCGGGCGTGGGCTCTGGAGCGGGACCCCAGGCGTTACAACCTCGCCACCGCCTTCCCCGGCTCTGACCCCGGGGGCAAGTCCCGTGCTCCTTCTGTGCCTGGATTTCCTCACCTGCAAAATGGAACAATAGTAGCGGCCTCCTCCCAGCGCGACCGTGAGAACGGAACGAAGTAAGGACGCACACAGCTCTTGCGCAGGACCCCACGCCGCCATCCGCCAGGAATCGTTGGCACCTCCTCCGCGGTCATCGGGCTCCTGAACTCCCCCGGGAGCAGGCCGAGCTGCGTCCCAGGCCGGCGCCCCCGCACCCCGGTTCCCACCGCAGTGCTCCTCCCCGCCGTCCATCCGCGGCCGATCTCCGCAGCCCCGCTGCAAAAACGCCGGCCCTGAGAGAGAGGGGCCCGGCCGTGGGGACATGAGTGAGGGGCGACTCCCCTCTCCACCCACCTAGAGTGACCAGCGCTGACAGGGAGGAGGCTTAGCCCCAGGGTTGGCCTAGGTAGGGGCATCTGCAGCCGCCAACAAGGAGTGTCCGCAGCCCTGAGACTCCGCAGCTGCCCTGCAGGGCAGGTGTAGCGGGATTCAGTGCGGCAGCCACTGGCCTATGAGTGGCCCTCCCTACAGGTGTGTGGGGACAGTGACTGAGGGTCCTGTCATCAGCAAGGTGCCATGAAACCCCTGATGTACATCCCTTGTCAAAGACCCCAGAACGCCTACAGATAACTGTGCGCGGATGGGGAACTTGTTCCAAAGTCCGCAATACACAGGGATTTAACACGCGAGATGGGCTCCTGGGCCGGGGTGGGGGGGGGGGGGCTCCTTTGCGTAGATCAGCCATGCCTGACCTTTCTCACCTCAGGGCCCAAATAAGCCAATTGCTAACATTCTGCAGCACAGCAAACACATATTTTTGGCAGATCTGACAAAATAGGTATAATTCTGATCCATTCATATGGGACAGCTATCCTGTTGGCTGCTGTATTTTTTAAACCGGACAGCCAGAGGGAAGAGGCCCGTGCCCCTGACTCAATAGTCAGGTGCTGCGCGATTTAAAGATGCTGGCGGCTCAGGTTGCAAATCGCGCCTTAGACGAACCTACGGGGGCACCAGGGTGTTTCCTCAGCGGGGGAGTTCAGGGTGATCGCTGGCGGGTTCTGTGTTAAAGGGGGCGGCAGGCAGTTCTCCAGCACAGGGAGCCTCTGGGGGGCTTCCCAGAGCCCCTTGCTGCTCATGGTTGAGTCTGGGAGTGAGGCCGGCCCTGCCTGTGGCACTGTGCAGTCCCAGACCCTCCCTGCGTCTTCGACATCTCGGTTTTCCTGGGCCACATGGGCCTCGCTCGCAGGTGACACCACCAGGTCTCAGCCACCTGTTGGAGCACATGAGGTCTGAGGGCCTGACACTGCCTGTCCCTGAGACATGGGCTTCCAAAACGCAGCGCCCGGACACTCTGGCCCACCGTCCAAAACTGAGCCCAGCTCCTCGTCACTTCTCGGTGACTTCCGCCCAGTGAGGGCACAAGGAGCTGAGGACGCTGAGGCTGTGTGGGAGGCTCTGCCCCTGGAGCTCCAGGAGGCCCAGCTCAGAGAGGCGGGGCTGGGGAGCTCTGGGATAATCTCACAGACCTTGGGGGCTAGTTGACAGAAGTCCCCGCCTGCCTGCGCTGGGAGCTGGGGACCCAGGACCATGTCTGGGGTGGGGAAGCTGCAGCCCAGCATGGGAGAAACCTCAGAACTGAGGCCCCCAGGGAGGGACCCCACAGACCTCCCTGCAGACCTTGTCGCTTCCCCTTTCTCAGTGGGGGGTCGCCCCACGGTTCAAGGCCCTCGGACATTAAAGTGGCTCACAGGGTCTTCTCTGACTCCCCACCCGCACCAGCCACTGGCCTGCACCCTCCACCTGGCCCCTCCAGTCCAGGGCCACCCTGAGCGAGGAGCCACCTGCCCTGGGAGACCCAGCAGGCTCGAGTGTGCCAGTGTGTGCCCTTTCGGCATCCTAGGATGATACTGTGTCACTCGTGGTGGCCGAGATCCCCTGCTGGGTGCTCATGTAGGTGGGGCCAATGGCTCTGGGGAAGGGCCGGAGCTGGGCTGGATCCAGCCCTTCCTTCCTTCCTTCCTTGGAGGCCCTGGTCTATCCTGGCTGGTGGCTGGTCACTGCTGGGAGTTTGGTGGTGGAGGCGGTGGCAGCAGGTGCTTCACTTTTTGCGTCTAACAGAGGCACCTGTATGCATATACCACGCACGCCCACATCCCTCCCCGAGCCCTGGTGGAGCCCCGCGTGGGCGAAGGAAGCTGTGACTTCACCCTCCACCGACCCCACCCAGTTGCAGCCTCTTCTTCCCCTGTGTCTGCAACTGGGGCCAAACCCAGCTTTGAATTCTTACGGAGTTTCATCTCAAATGGGACTTTGGAATGAAACTGTTAGGTCCTGCCCTATCTCTTCTGGGATTCCTTGGCATTTGCTTGGGTCCCTGGCCGCTCATCCCCACCCCCCGCCCCAGCCTCTGTGCCTCTCCCACTCTTGGTGAAAAGGAAAGCCTTGCAAGGCCCACAGCACCTGATCCCTGGGCACCCACAGCTCTGGCGGGCAGCAGGGTTCACCTGTTGGGGGGCCCTGGAAGCACCTGCCCGGATCTGGGGGAGGGAGCCGCCACCTTCTGTCCTGCACACAGGAGGACCGTGGGCCTGGCTTGGGGCAATGTCAAGAAATGGGGCTCCGACCAGGAAAACCTGCTCCGTCCCCAGGTGCCCCAGGTGCCCCAGGTGCAGGAGACTTGGGCCTGGTGGCCCCCAAAGATGTCGTGGAGGAGAGGGCCCAGGGCTGGGCAGCCCACTGGGCTGCTGGCGCTTCCAAGGGCGAGTGTTCTCCAGCTGCGCAGGCTGAAGCCGCCTGTGCTCCTCCGGGGCGGAAGCTTTTTCATTTCTAGCCAGACTCCCTCCTCAGGGCTGCGTCCTAAACTTGTACTGCACTTGCGGGTTGCAGTGAGGAGCCCAGTGGCGGCAAGAACAGACCAGGCCCGGGGGGTATTACCAGCACAGGACACATTTCAGTTCAAGGCCAAGGTTGGCGTGAGGGAGAGTCCAACATACCACGGGGAAGGGAGTGAAGGGTGAGTGGATCCCACACTAAACGCTCCGGGCCTGGGGCCCCACCTGGCTGGGCCGCAGCTGACAGAGCGCAGGAGGCCCGAGCGCCTGGAGCCCCAGCCGAAGACCCTGGCCCTCGCCCGAAGGCCCGAATTCCGCCCGCACAGGGAGCGAAAATTCCACTTTCCACGAACTCGGTCCTCAAGCGAAGAGGAAGGGAGTTCCGGATCAGACGCCGGGAAATAAGAGTAACGGGCGAGCAGCGGGAAACGCCCCACAAGGTGTGCAGGAGGGAAGCGTGGCTAGAGGAGGAAAGCAGCGAACTGGCCCCTCCGGTCCCGAGGGCGAAACCCGGGGACCGGCCCCCAAATCCCCGCCACCCCGTGGAGCTGCGCACCTCCCCGACCCCGCGCCTTCTCCCACCCACACGGCCCGAAAACACCCGAGTGACTTTAACTTTTATTTAAAATCGCAACACTCGATCATTTATTTCGTGTTTTTGCAACCAAACAGGTAATAAATATTATTTAGCACTTTTTTTCTTTTTACAAAAATAAAACAGATGATACACTCTCTGCGAGGGGCAGCGGTCAGAGGAGGGATGTTACGCGGCGGACGCCGTGGAGCCGCATCGCAACGCTGGCGGCGCGGAGGCGATTTGCGGGGACGCAGAAGCGCTTTGAAGAGTTTGTCATTTGGGTTGAAAGCGGCAAAAAGAAACCGATGGAGAGGAAACGCGGCTTAGACTCCCGCAGGGCTGGGAGTCACGTGAGCTTGCGGTTTAGCAGCGCGCACGAACCTCGTTACTGGGATTACATTTACACACCCAAGACAGAAAACAATTAAAAAGCCAACAGAATCCCCCCATAACCCAAGCTATATTCACAGCAACAGGCGCCGCGCTCCGTCAGCCCCCCAGGTACCGAGACCGCCCCCCATCCGGCCAGGAACCCGAACACTTGGCGCTCAGAGACGGAAGCAGTGTTGGGGGGGGCTCTATTTTAAAATAACTGAAAACTGCCCGCTCCCCCTCTCCCCCCGCAAGGCGACAGTGTCAGGTTCTTTCAATCCACAAGTGGTTCTACTCCGACCTCTATAAAGCTTGCTCCTGTTGTTGAAGAAGAGTCGCGGACCACATACCCCAAACTGACGGGAGCGACAGGAACACCCGCCGCAGTTCTCAGAGGGTGGCGGGGTGACCAGAGGTCGCGACTGGCCGTCACCGTAAGTGCTTCTGGTACCGAACGCCAGCTTCCAACTGACTCGTAGCCCTGGCCCGGCTCAGAGACGACCCTGGAAGGCGAGCCTGCCGGCCGTTCCCAGGGTGCCGCTCTCCGGAGTCCCCAACCGGTCCAGAAAGGAGAAGGAGAGGAAGTCCCCAATGCGCCCACCCCCGTGTAACTTTGTGCAGCCCGGGCAGAGCGAGGCCGAGTTCCCTGGGAAACCGGTTCTTAGAATCATTTCTTTTGGGGGAAGAGAGGGTGCTTGGAGAGGGGTGCACTTAGCGGTGCCTTCTGATTAAATGGTGTCTACCGGGCCCGCGCTGTGTAAAGCCAGAGAGGGCTGAACCAGGTCCCGGAGCGAATGTCCCTCTCCCTCCCCGCGGTTGAGTGCGCCCCAGGGAGCCTGGAGTCCGCACCAGCGCCCCCCCACCCCCACCCCCAGCCCAAGGTCCTGCGCTTCTCCCTCGGAACTGAGCTCCCAGGCCCAGCGCCGGCCAGTGCTCGATTCCCCGCAGCCTCCGGGTCCCCCGCTCGCCAGAACGCGCCGACCTGGGCCAGCTCACTTGGCGTCAGAGGTGAGGCGCGGCAGGCTGCCCGCGCCCATGGCCGACACGTGGTGGTGCGGCGGCGGCACCTGGCACATGCTGCAAGGGCAGGGCATGCCGCCCCAGTGCTGGAAGCCGCCGCCGCCCCCACTGCCGCCGCCCCCGCTCCCCAGCGGGGCCGCCGCTGCAGCCGACGGGGACTTGAGCAGGCCGTGCGGGGGCCGGATGGAGCCGACAGACGACAATCCGGAGCCCGGCAAGGAAGCGCTGGACACCGCGGCGGCCGCCGCTGCCGCGGCAGCAGCGGCGGCAGCGGGAGGCAGGATAGGATGGTGCACGGCGGGGTGATGCGCGGCGTGTGCCGCGGCCGCAGGGTGCGCGGTGGCGGCGGGCAGGGGTGCGGAGTGAGCTAGGCCGCCGCAGGTGGAGGGGTGGAAGCCGGCGTGGTGGCCGCCGTAGATCTCGCTCACCAGTCGCTTCATCTCCTCCAGCGAGTTGGTGAGCATGAGGATGTAGTTGCGCGCCAGCAGCAGCGTGGCGATCTTGGAGAGCTTGCGCACCGACGGGCCGTGAGCGTAAGGCATGACTTCACGCAGCCCGTCCATAGCGATGTTTAGGTCGTGCATGCGCTTGCGCTCGCGGCTGTTGATCTTGAGGCGCAGCTGCTGCAGCTCAGGCTCCGTCATCTGCTTCTTGTCCTTCTTGGTGGACGACGCGGCCGCCGACGACGTGGACGACGAGGTGCTGGACGAGGACGACTTGAAGCCGCCGCCGCCGCCCAGTTTGTCCGCGGGGTGCACGCCCGCCGCGCCCATGGCGCCGCGCAGCTCGGCGCTCAGCTCCGGCGGGCAGTCGTTCGGCGTGGACGAGGACACGGTGCCCCCTGTGAAGCCGCCGCCGCCGCTGCCCTTGCCCCGGGCCGGCAGGAAGAGGTCGTCGGGCTCCGGCGAGGACGGGCGGCTGGACACCAGGCTGGCGTCCGAGTCCATGGCCCCAGGGGGAGTCGTGGCTCTCGCAGAGTCCTCCCTCCCTCGGCCCTCCGAGCTTCCACGCGCTCCTCCTACGGAGAGGAGGAGAAACAGGAGAGAGCTCGAGGACGAAGAGAAGTCAGTGAGAGGGGAAAGCGCTCCGCCTGCGCCGCAGCGAGGGGTACGGGCTCGGCTCCGACAACCTCACCTTCTCTGGCCTTCCTTCCAGGGGCGCGCAGGTGCGCACGAGGAAGCTCTCCCTCCCTCCCCTACAACCTCCCTCCGCTCTCATCCACAGGTCGTCTCACTCCAGGGAGCGGCGGCTGTCCCCCAGCGAGGGCGGCATTCAAGAGGTTTTACGCCCTCAGCTAGGAAAGGGGAGGCTGAGTCTCCAGGGCTGGAGTGACAAGCGGCAAGTGAAGTTTTTTCTTTGGGGAGCATGAGATCTAAATAGAGAAGTATTTATTTTGGTTCCGCAAACGCATCCGCCTTATCGCCACCGACCTGCGGCGCCAGCACAAGCGCACGCACGCTCCCAGCGCCCGCGCGGGGCCCAGATTCCGAGCGGTGCGCCCCGGCGCCGCGGGGAGCTCGCCCGCTGACTAGGACTTGTGCAGCAGGAGCTGTGGTCGCCCCGACTTCTCGTTCGTGGGCGAAGGGGACGCTGCGGGCCGTGCAGGCTGGACCAGAGCAGTGAAAACGCTGCGGAGCGCTGGCGGGCTGGGGGCGGGTTCGGGGGCCCTCCATCCGAGCGTCCGCGGTCGCGGCGGAGTTGAGGGGCGTCTGCCCCGGGGATGTAGGCTGGGGCTGCGGGGGGCGGGGGCACTTACTGCGGATGCAGCTCGAGGAGCTCCTTCCCAGAAGCCGCTGTGGAGACCCGGACTCCAGGCGCGGAGGTCGCGTCGGTCTTATAATAAGCACCCGCACCTTTCCGGGCTCAGCCGGTTTTTATAGTCCGGCGGCGGCGGCGACCGCAGCGGTGGTGGCCGAAGCGGGGGCGGGGAACAATGTGCGGGTCCTGGAGGGGCGGCAGCGCCAATGAGCAGGGCCCTAGGGGGGGCGGCTGGGAAGCTGATGTCATCTGGGCTAATTCCGCTCAATGAAACTCGCGGCGCCCGGCACTCGCCGCCTCCCCGCGCACAGCCAATGGGCGTCCGCAGGGGCGATTCTCGGGGAGGGACTGGAGGAGGGGCCCGGGGCGGGGGTGTGAGAGGCGAGGGGAGGTGGGGCGCGGGCCCGCGGGGAAGTACCGAGGGCCTGTCGCTGTCCGGACCGCGCGCAAGAGGGAACGTTGTCAAATTTGTTTGAAAATACGGTGGCCAGCGAATCGGGCTGGGGGATGGGCTGGGCGCTCTGCAAACTGACCTGATACCCAAGGCGGTCAGATCTTTCGGGATGCGCGCTGGGGCTGCGGTCTCTCTCTCTCTCTCCACCCCCCCCGCCCCCCGCCCTTGGTTCTCCGCCGAGGGTTGCATCAAAACGTCAGCACCGCAGCCCCCAGTAAACCGGCAGCCTGCACAAAGCGGCTGCTTCCTTCGTACTCCAAGCGCGCGTCTAGGCGGCGGCCCGGAGCGCCCCCAGCTGGTGCCAGGGTCTCGCAAGGCACAGGGCGTGGGAGGAAGGAGCGGGCGCCTCGAACGGCGGCGCAGCCCCGGGACGAGTTCTTTCCGCGCAGAACCGCGCTACTCAAGGGCAGAGGCGCACCCGGAGCTGAGCGCACCCGCCCTCCATTTTTTAGCGCGGCGTTTTCAGCACCAGCTTTGTGGTCCTCACCACGACCTAGGGCATGGACAGCGTCGGACTGTCTGCAGAAAGAGGCCTCAGGCCTGGGCGCAGACTTCTGCCCGCTGAGGTCCGGGCGGCAGGAGCCCACCGCTCGCGGCCGCGCTCCCGCTGCACGTCCCACCAGTCGCGGCCTGGCTCCCAGACACAGAAACCGTGAGCAGAAGCTAAACCCGGTCTAGAGAAGCGCCCGAGGTCGTCCAGAGGTACTGGCGCATTTACCCATTTTCTAGATGGGAAATCAAATCGAGAGAGGGTTTCTGCAGCCGGCCTGCAGGAAAGTGCTGCTGACGCTGTACAGGCGGCGCTGCCTGGAACGCGGACGTCTGCCCGCCGGGCGGCTGCTGACGGCCGCGGTCTCCCGCCGGTTCCCTGAGCCGGCTCTCTCGCGCCCGCACCCCCGCTGCAGAAGCGTGCTTCTGCAGAGCCCAGGCCCCCAGGCCCTGGCGCCGCACACTCACAAACGGGCCCCACGGAATGTCGGCCTCCTCTGGCTACTTCCGTTGCCTGGGAACTTTTAATTGGCATGTAAGGCTTTTTAAAAAAGCAAGCAAACGAATAAACGTAGTAAGCAATTTGCCTTTAAGTTAGCAAAGTTACAACACACACGCGAAGCCAACGATCTTGCCCTCAGGCCCCGGAGGAGGCTAGGGTAGAAAGCTCAGGGCTCTGGCCTCCGCCCCAGTCTCGTGCGTCTCCCAGCTGGCTCTTCATCCATCCGTTAAATATGTATTTAATACACGAAGAACTGAAGCGTGGGGATATGCTGCTAACGGTTTAGGAGGGTGACCCATAACCGTTCAGTTAGGATAATCTGTCACGGAAAGGAACGCGGGGAGCGGGGTTGGGGAGCAGGAGAGCTCTCCTATTTGAGGATCATTCCTTTGGGCCTCCGGGCCACCCGCAGTGAGGACATTGGTGGGGGGGAGTGTGCATTGGGCCACCAGCCGAGGCTGGACTTGTGCGCAAGCCCGTGTACCTAATAAACACCAGCAGGCATAATGTTCTCGCGTAATGTGTGCGCTGGGCTTCAGCTGCTGAGGTTAGTCCAGCCCGCCGGTGGCACGTGTCGCAGAGCCCAAATTCCTTCTTTTGTTGCTTGCCCTCGGTGACCAGCCTGCGTCTCCAGGTCCACCAGGAGGGCGCAGTCCGAGGTTCTTCACGCACTCGCTGCAGTGCGTGAAGTTGGAAGCAGAGTCGGGGGCCTGTCCCGAAACAGCGCGACTTTAGGGTCTGGGAAGACCAGTCCGGAGGCAGGAGCGCTGGCTTCCTCGCCAGGTTCCCACCTGCATGCCCGTAAGGATGGGCCCCAGTCCCCTGCCACCGAGCCTAGGAGGCAGTGGCGGCTTTTCTGAGGCTATGCATCAGCACCTGGTGGTCCTCACTCCCCACACCCAGAGTTCTGGCAGCTCTGGTCTGCAGGCCCCTTCTCTTGGCAGCCTTTCCCAAAACCCTTTGGTGACCAGAGAGTTGCTCGGGAGGTGGGGGTGGACTCTGATTCCCTGGGTTCCCTTGGTGTGAGGGCAAATGGATCCCTGGACACAACTTGCTGTCTCCAAGTCCTCTTACCCCCACCAGGAATAATCGGAAAGTGGAGCCCAGCCAAGGCGCTTCCCCTCCCACACTGGTCCAGGTCTTGAACCCAGCGGCTGGTGAGCATGTCCTGGGAGGGTCTTGGGCACCGCCATTCCCACCCTGGCGAAGCCGCTGGGACGCAGCGCTGTAGAGCGGAATGGAGCGCTAATCGCTCGGCTGTGGGAGTTCCTGCCTGGCCTAGGCTTCCTGGAGTCTTCAGTCTCCTCCGTCAAAACAGAAGAGGTGTTTTTGCTTCTTTGTGTTTTGCTCCCACAAAAGGCTGGGTGCGTGTGGAGGCCGGCCTTTGCTCAGCCACTGGGCGGCCCTGGAGGAGCCTGTGCCAGCGGCGGGTAGGCTCTCTCGGGGCTCCAAGGGCGCAGACCTCCCACCGCTTCCCAGGTCCCTCCGGTCCTTTCTTTTCCGTCCTCGCCTTTCCCTTCCCCAAGTTCCTGCACACATTCAGTCCGGCGTCTGGGCCAGCCTGCCAAGGAGAGCGGTGTCCTTGTGCCGGGCGGGCCAGGGCTGGCTGTGGGAGGCAAGGCTCTTGGCACCGGAAAGGAAAGAAAAAAGAAAAAGCATTTCAGCCATCGCTCCTGGTCCGGAAACCAGAAGGAATGCGGAATGGCCCGTTTGGCGCCCAAATGGGGATATGACCCTTTGGAAGGCAGAACTCTGCAAACAAATGCCATCTGTCTTTCTTTCAAGACCCAGCTCCGCGAGCCGCCACCTCGTCCCCATGTCCGGGCCCGACATGTGGAGGGTGCTGGGTAAATGCGTCTGGATGCACACAAGTGCGAGTGTGCACGTGGGCTGGTGTGAAACTTGACTGTTAAACACAGTAAATGCGAGCGAAGGTGCGCACAGTCCAACGTGAGGTCCGTAAAACCGACCCCTGGGGGTGACCAGGGGCGGGTCCATCAGAGCCGGGCACTGAGTGGGGCGAGACAGGCTTCATCTCATTTAATCTCTCACTGACCCTCAGAGGGACGGGGAAACACAAAGAGAGGTGTGACATTTGGCCAGGGCCCAGTGCATCGCTGGCAGGTGCAGGGAGGTGGCAGGGGGACGTCAGAATTGGGGATCTCAGGTCGTATTTCAGCCTCAGTCCTCTGCGCCCGATGGGCTTCTAGTGGCTCCCTGGAGCCTCTCAGGGTGTGTCTGCTACAGGTTTGGGGATGGTGGGGAGGCGGAACAACTTCCTCCCCTGGCGGTTTCTCTGTTCTGCTCATACTGGAGCGTTTGTGAGGTGTTGAGAGTCCAGGACGCCTGCCCTGGCCTGGGTGAGGCTCAGCCACATTGGAGGCCGGGCCCAGGGAGAATCCTGGAGGACACCCAGGTGGTGGTGGGGGGTGGGGTGGGGGGAGGGGCTGCACCAGGGAAGTGAAAGGGAAACAACAAAAAAGCAGCCAAACAAAATCCCAAACTAAGGGTCTTTTACCCCCCTCCCCCCATCAGCCCCCTGGATCCCACCCTCACGTCAGGCCAGCAGGAGGGCCGCCTGCCCCTGAGCGTCACTGCCACTGGAGTCAGCCTGCACCCAGGCTCACGTGCAATGAAGTCAGCATGGGACTGGGGTGAGTGGGGGGAGGGCAGGGAACACCCAGGAGCTGATTTCTGCAGATCTGAGCCTCCATGTGGGTTACGGGAGAGGCAGGCCCACCCCATTTCACAGATGAAGACACTGAAGGTGCGAGGGTCCAGCCTCCAGCCCAGCAGATCCCCAGTCCAGGGGCCTCAGTGACACTGTCCTACATCACCACCTGCTCCCCTCCCCCCAACCCATGGACGCTACTCGCTCCCCTTCACTGGCTCCATTAATGTGGAGGGTGAGGGATGGGGCGAAGAGGTTGGGGAGTGCCACGGGGGTGTCCTTGTTTGGGTGGCTGTGCCCCTCGGGGCCTGGGGTGGCTGGAACACACGGGGTGAGGAAACCAACTGGCTGTAAAGGCTAAGACCCTGGGGAAGAGGAGGCAGCCGGCTTCTGAACAGGAGACTCTGCCCCACTGCAGGTGGCCATACCCCCCACCCCACCCCCTCCCTTTGTGGGGACAGCCGGCCCCTGAATTCCAGCGCTGGGGGTGGTGGGCATGGACCGCCCCAGCTCGGAGAACAGAGGGGTGATGGATGGAGGGCCTGGCTTGCTACCCAGGGAAACGTGGCAGTGCGACCTTGGTCTTCCAGACTGATCCTCTCTAACAGGGCCCGGAGCCCAGCCAGCTTCTCATGCCCTCTCCCTCCCCGGGCCTCTTTCTCAGACCCCCAGCGCGGGTGGGCGCTGCCCCTTCCCACCTCCACCCACGTGCTCTGCCGGCTCCTTCACACCCTTCCTGCGGCCTGTCCCTGTCATCCCTGGTCCCTGTCATGCTGGTCTGCAGGGCTGAGCGCGGGAAGGGCCCTCTCCAGCGGAGCCTCGGCGGCGCGCAGAGCCCGGCCCTCCGGCTCGGGTATGAGGGTCCCGCTCCTTCGTGGCAGGGGAGCGCCTCTGAGTGCAGGAGCTGGCGGCGCTGCCGCGGGCGGGGCCGGCACAGGCCCCAGCTCGAGGGCTCCCTACCTCGAGGCCGTTATAAAGCCCTTTCTAGACGTTCCCACACATCACAAGACAGTAACAATAGCATCGGAGAAGCACGCTGCTCCTGTTTACACCAGTTTCGGATGTCGGGGGCACCGGCGCCCCTCACTCCCAGCGAGGGTGGGGGGAGGGGTTGGTGACACTCCCCCCTCCAAAGCCGAACGGGCGTCTCCTAAAGCCCTCGGGCTCCCTCCCAGGATGATCCCCCTCTGGTTCTCGGTGATGGATGGACACTAGGGAGTGGCTCCGGGGCCCTGAAGGACCGGTTTGTTCTCCCGCCCGAGCCGAGCCCTGCCCCAGGGACCCGCCGCGCCGGAGACGGGCTCAGGCCGCTGCCCACAGGCTTCGGGCCCTCCGGGCCAGGGCGGGCAGGGAGAGGCGCGCAGTGAGAAGAGCCTGGATCACCCGCGTTGCTCGTCCAAGGACTGGGTGGGCCCTGGGCGCCCGGCGCCCTCGCGGGCTCTGCTCCAACGCGGCGGGCGCACTGGGACGTGGGGGCCCCCACGCCGCGTGGGCGTGGGGCTGCCCGCCCGTGCAGCGAGCTGGTCATCGCGCAGGACCCCGCAGGCAGTAATTCCCACCGGCGGTCCCGGGCCTCTGTCTCAGGTTTGGATAAAAAGACGGGAAAGACAAGAATGTGCCTTCTCGCTCTCTTCCCCTCGTTTTCTTCGCTTCTCCCTCCCGCTCTGAGTCATTCCCTCCAGCACACAGATAGGAATTTTGTTTTGATTTTATTTTCCCTTGTTATGAAAACGACACATGTTGCACATCTCAGAGCCAGGAGCCTCGGGTGCTCTCCCCGACAGCGCCCCATCTCTGCAGACCCTGTGGTCCAGGCGCCCCCGCACCAGGGAGCACAGAGTCTCCGCCCATCCGCGCCCAGGGAGACAATCTGAGCGGACCAAGGAGTCCGGTGGCAAGCCCACCCGTCGCACCATCAGTTGAATAAAACTCAGTAAGCACTAAAAAACTTTGAAATACAGAAGTCCAGCCACCAGCAGTCCAGCCCCATCCCCGCCACCAAGTTACAGGTCTCGATTTTGGGGAAGTGCTTCCAGACGGTGGGTGGGCTTTGTAGTCTGCTTCTTGCGTCTTGGAGCCTTCCACCCAGATCTGCCCGTGGCCTTTCCCAGCCCATGGCCACGCTGCTCGGACCCCCTCCTTCCCCTGTCCAGCCCAGAAATGCAGACCTGCGTGGGCCCTGCTGTGAGGGCCGTGGGGCAGGGCTCCCCCTGAGGGCTCCCGGCCAGAAGCATGTTCTGCTTTCAGGAGCCTGTCCCCCCAGACAGGTGAGAGGGTCGGGCTGGCCCTCATCTGTCCAGAGAGGGGGGCCCGAGCCCCCAACCTGTGACGTCTGCTCTCCTAGACCAGAGCACAGACCCTCTGCTGTGTGGGTCTGTCATCATGTCAGTTTTCTGACGCAGCTAAACCAAGTCCCAGCAAAGGTCAGGGACGTCTGGGTGCCGAGGGGGGCCCTTCAGAGGCCTTAGGGGACCTCTCTGAATGCTGCCTAACACAGGTCTTGTCACGGAGCAGAGCCAGGGTCTCTCTCACGGGGCCTCTCCGTTGCACGCTATCACGTTTGCGTTTTGGTATCACCCAGCCTTGGGGCAGGGGGGCTGCCGCCTGCCCAGACCCCATCTGCACCTGTTCTGGGCACCCCTTCAGGTTGCATTGGGCTTCCCTTGTGTGCGCTGGCCCTCCACCCCCCGCTGGCCTTTGCAGAACCTCGCTTGGACTCCTGGGGCTGCTTTGCCAGAATATGGACAGACCCCAAGGGCGGGGGTAAGTCAGGGAGCCCTCTGGGTTCCAGTGGCAGCCCAGGCTCTCTAGGGCTTTGGCCTGAGATCTCAGCCTTTCTTGGCTGGCTCCACTGACTCCACTGGCCGGCCTCCCTCCCCCTCCCCCGCCCCCACCCACCCCACCCTCCTGGGGGAGCACCACATGGCTGAGTCACTCAGCGCATCAGCATCAGCACCGAAGTGTATTCCTCGCTCCCATCCCAGCCCCTGTGCAGCACTTGCTCTGAGAGGCTGGCTCCCTGCTCTGTCTTGGTGCCTCCTTGTCAAGCTCCCTGTGTTGCCTTCTCTCTCCTGTGGTGATGGCCACCCCGGCTCCATCATGCTTGCTGTGTGCTGGTCAGAGCCGGGAGGAGAGACAGTGGAGGCCCTACCACCTTCCTTGAAGGTAGGGCACAGAGGCTGCAGCCAGCACTTCTGCTCACATCCCATTGGTTTCTCCTAGTCACATGGCTACACCTACTGGCAAGGGAGGCTGGGAAGTGTAGTCTTTAGATGAGGGACTAAGTGCCATCCTTCGGAACCCATTGGGAGGGCTCACACTAGAGGAAACAGGAGGATGGACATTGGCGGAAAGCTGGCGTTGCTGTCACATTTATGGGTCACTGTCTTACACGCTGGGAACTAAAATGTTTCTGCTGCCCACTGATGCCCTACCTCCTGCCAGATCACACCCTTCGCTGCTGTGACCAGCTCTGGGGTGGCCGGCTGGGAGGGTGCTCTGGACAAGGCCTGGAGATGCTGGCTGTCACCCCAGCACGGCTACTGGGGTCCTGGGCACAGAGCTGACAGTGAAGCCAACGCTGTGGGGAGCAGACGGCTGGCAGAGCTTTTGCCATGGGGCTGATGTGACTTGGACAGCAGGGAGAGGGAAGTCCTGGAGGTGGACACCTGAGCAGGAGTGGACTCGGGGCACGAGAAAGGTGGCAGGAGGCCAGACTGGCCCTGTGGGCTGCGGAGGCTGAGCCCAGGTCCCTCCTCCTCCCAACACTCAGCTCTGCCTGGTCGCCACGGCTCGGAGGGGCAACTGTGCACAACGCCGCCCTCGACTCTGTGCTCGGGCACTGACGCAGGTAGGGGGCCCGCCCGGGGCCCCTGAGGGCGGCCCGCGGTCTGGGTGTGGGCGTGCACTGGAGCCCATTTTCCAGGACTATTTCTCAAGAATGAAGACATTCGTCCCATGTAGTGGGTTTCACGGCTCTTCCTGCCCCCCCCCCCCATAGGTGTCCATGTCCAAATCCCTGGAACTTGTGAACGTAACCTTGTTTGGAAAAAGGGTCTGTGCAGATGTATTTAAGAATCTGGAGACTCCCCTGGACTCTTCAGGTGGCCCTAACTCCGATCACAAGTGTGCTTATAAGAGCAAGACAGGGACATGTGAGACAGGAGAGGGCAAGACGCGGAGGAGAAGCCATGTGATGGTGGAGACAGAGACTGGAGGGACGCAGCCACAAGCCAAGGCCCCCTGGGGCCCCGGTGCTGCAGGAGGAGGAGAGGAATCCCCCTCTCGAGCCTTTGAAGGCAGCACGGCCCCGCTGACCTGACTGCAGACTGGTGACTCCTGGGACCACGAGAGAATAATTTCTGCCGTTTGGAGCCACCAGGCTTGTGTGAATTGCATGGCGACCCCAGGAAATGCTGCCGAGTGGACTCCACCCCTGGTCTGGAGGTGAGGGCAAGCTGCAGGCCCAGTGGTGAGCTGCTGCCTCTCCAGGCATGCGCTCCACCGCCCCACACTGCTCTCGGCTCCTTGGCTTCCTCGGGTTGGGCCCTTTACTGGCCTGGCTTCCTACCCAGAGGCCCCTGGGGCTGGCTCTGTCCCACATTCTAAGGTTCCTCCTACGGCAGCTCCCCCAACAGGCCCTTTCCTACCTGGGTTCTGGTAGCTTCTCTCTCCCCTTGTCCTTCTGGGCCAACAGGTGGGGACAACTCAGAAGCTGCCAGCTCGATGCCAGCACCATCCCTCGAGTCTGCCCCACACCCTGACCCCACACGTGTGATTAGTCCCTTTGTAAGTGGAGCTTCCTCCAAGTGCCCTGACTCGGGCGTGCTGTGTCCTGCTGGGGTGGGCCCCCAGGTCTCCGGTGTCATCGAGGGTGGGAGTCAGTGAAGCAGGGCCGAACTTCAGGAGGGGGGGCCAGCACATTGCGGGGAC
The DNA here is from genome assembly GCF_022682495.2 of Desmodus rotundus. NCBI lineage: Eukaryota > Metazoa > Chordata > Mammalia > Chiroptera > Phyllostomidae > Desmodus > Desmodus rotundus. The sequence goes on along the minus strand of NC_071388.1, from coordinate 2,224,546 downwards.
AGATCTGGCCATGCAAGCGGCCAGGTGCGGAGGGCCACTGGGGGCACAGGTTGCCCCATGGGCCTCTGCAGGGGCCTACTTGACCCTGCCCCCTGCTCTGGGTAGTTTTCCTCTATTTCAGGGACCAGGATGCAGCATCCACTTTCCGGAGGGCCACACCTGCTGAGGGACAGTGTGGTGCTGCTGTCCCCCCTGAGGGTCAGCCCCTGCAAGGCACCTCCTGCCTGGGATGGACACCAGGGGGATCCTGGGTCCCCCCACTTCCCTGGGAGGGGGAGTGGACAATCAATTTCTAAATCGCAGGATTTAGATACAAATCCATGAAAGCCCTGTGCACAGAGAACACAAGCCCGTGTTTTGATTTCAAAACGGGCCTCATCGTTCCCTGACGACGTCAATGGTGACTCACCACCCCCTTCAGTTAACTCTGGGCTCTCCGTGTCTCCATTGCCTGTCAGCCGGGGAATGTGGAACCCAGGAGGTGGCGGGCCGTCCAGCTACTATGTCAGCCTGTGACAGGAAGTGGAGGAGGGCCGTCCAGACTGGGGGCCATGGATGGCACAGAGAGAGGAAGGACTGGGGGACGTCACCACCAGCGTTCTCTTTAAAACAGTCCAGTGACTTCGTTTTCCCTGATAACAGAAATGTTTCCCATGGTCCTTGTTATGCAAAACTTGGAAGCGACAGGGTGGCAGAGCTTAGAGAACTTGGGAAAGGCAGAGGTTCCTCGTCATCCAGGGGATGATGACCAGACTGTCGTGGGCTGACATGCGTCCTCCCAGAGTTCCTGTGGTGAAGTCCTAGCTCTGACACCTCAGAACGAGACTGCATTTGGACATAGCGTCTTTAAAGAGGTGACCGCATGCAAAGGAGGTCACATGGGGGGCCTTCCTCCAACAGGGCTGCTGTCCGTATACAGAGGAGAGATTCCGGCCCAGACACTCAGAGGGACGACCATGTGAGGACAAGGGGAAGAGACGGCCATCTATGAGCCAAGGAGAGAGGCCTCAGGAGGAACCAGTCCTGCCGCCACCTTGGTCTGGGACTCCTGGCCTCCAGGCCTGGCAGAGACTGGCTTCTCGTGCCTCTGTCCCTCTGGTGCTTTGCTGTGGCCCCTGAAGACTAATAGCAGCCCCAGCCTTGGGCAGTGGTGGCATTACGGAGGGAGGAGACAGGTCTCCTCCTGGAGGGAGGACGTTCTTAGGAAGTGAAATCAGCAATCCTTGGTGAGTGTGGACAGAGGGGTGCGGACTAGTCTAAGATCTTCTCTGTCTCCTGTTTGGGTGGCTTGATGGATGGGGTGTCAGCCCGACCCGTCAGCCTCGAGGGCGACTCCATGTGGGAGAGTCTGTGTTTTGGAGCCATTGAGTTGGAAATACGTGAGGGACACCGGTGGGGACATCCAGTGGCCAGTGGAGGATATTGTCCTGGGGATGGAGCCCGAGGCCTGGAGGGGAGCCCAACCGCCAGGAGCTGCAGGAGGCCGAGGGCCCCAGAGCCACCGGCAGAGTGCGGGCCCTGGGGAGGCTGGCCTGAGTTTTCATTGACCAAAAGAGCCCGTCATGTACTGTGCGGATGGCTGGTGTCACCACTGTTCACGTTTACTAGGTTGATTCCAAAATATGGTCCACCTCCTCCAGCTTTTCTCTCTGTCCGTTGTTTAAAAAATTCCCAAGGTGGCACAGACAGACGACTCCCCAAAGCCTAAATCGGTGAAACTAGGGGGAGGCCGTGTCTTCACCCCACCCCGGGACGAGGTGGCACGTGCGGTGATCTGCATGCTGGTGTCTGGGCTCCATGGCCTGTGCGGGCCAGTGTGGAGTGTTGGAGCGCCGGGGTGGGGGAAGGTGGGGGCACACAATGGTCTGGCTCGTTTTTCGGGATCAGCGTTCTTCCCTCATTGCACCCCCTCTGGCCTCCGTACTTTAAGTCTTTTATTTTGAAAAATGCGTATCAGTGTGTGTTGGAAATGTGTGCGAATGGAAATAGAGACCTCATCTAAGGTTAGCGGTATCAGGCCGGCCAGCCTCATCGTTGTATTGACGGTCCTAGCTGGCAGGTGCTGTGTGGTCATCAGGAATCGGGCTGTTTCTCAGAAGCCTCGGAGACGGGTGGCTCTTTGACTAAGCCAGCTTCCAGGTCCGTCTTCCGTTTTAAGGTGCAGGCTTGGCGTCTGGCTGCTGGGGAGGAATTCTGACGTCCTCGCTTACTGAACTCGCTACTAAACTGTTCTGTGCCTCTCCCGTCTGTCATAGACCGACCCAGAGGGTGCTGGAGGGGCACAGCAAGAGTGTGGGACGTGCTCGGAACGGGGCCTGGAACACAGCAGCCACCCGATGGGCGTGAGCCCCAGGCGCTCCTCACAGATGGACATTCTGGATTGTTCGCAGACCTCGACATCGTTTCTGGGAAGTGAAGCAGGAATCTCTTTATAATCCAGAGCGTCGTCCACCGAAGCCCGAAGTGTTTGCACTTGTCTAACGCCTGTGCCGTCTAACATGCGGATGAGTGTCCAACTGAAGCCCCCGCACCAGCCAGCTCCCCCGCACGTTTCCTCCTCCAGCAGCGCTGACCCAGCCCGCCACTCCTCGGGCGGCGCCGCCAGCTGCCTGTGCCTTGCTGTTGGAGGAAGTATTTCCTCCTTTGAAAAAATGACATGCTTATGCCCAGCTCCTTAGTGTGACCTGTTTGGGATTCCAGCAAATTTCTTTATTTCCCAAATCGTCTCACTTTTAAACTAAAGTATTCAGTTTCACTTTTTTAAAATCCTCTCCCAAGGATATGTTTTCAATTGGTTTTAGAGCGAGAGGAAGGGAGGGACAGAGAGAGAGAAACACCCATCAGTTGCCTCCCACATGTGCCCTGACTGGGGATCAAACCTGCATCCTTTTGGTGCACAGGATGGTGCTCCAACCAGCTGAGCCACCCAGCCAGGGCTGAGGTATCCAGTTTCACTCTAAAAACTATGGTATATTTACACAATGGAATTCTATGCAGCAGAGAGAAAGAAGGAGCTTATACCCTTTGCAACAGCATGGATGGAACTGGAGAGCATTATGCTAAGTGAAATAAGCCAGATGGTGAGGGACAAATACCATATGATCTCACCTTTAACTGGAACATAATCAATAGAAGAAAAAAGGAAACAAAATATAACCAGAGACATTGAAGTTAAGAACAATCTAACAATGGGCAGGGGGGAGTGGGGAGGGGACAGTGAGGAGAGGGGATTACAGGAACTACTATAAAGGACACATGGACCAAATCAAGGGGGAGGGTGGAGGTGGGGGAGGGAGGGAGGTTCAGCTGGGGTGGGGTGGAGGGATGGGGAGAAAAGGCACACAACTGTAATTGAATAACAATAAAAAATTAAAATTAAAAAAAGGAAGTTCTTCAAAAATCTTTTACCAAGCGGAAGATGCCGGCCATTCTCTTGCCTGCCGTTTTATTAAGAACTAAAAATAATGAAGCCGGCAAAAATACAGGGGGAGACTAATTCAGAAACCTGGTATGGCCACTGTTAATTTGCTGACGGTGTGGTGTTTGTGGGGGGAGGGAGATGGCGGGCAGGGACAGGGCACGGACCGCCTGGCCTCCCCGCACCAGGCCTTACATTCACGGAGTAACAGCTGGACTAAGTGTTCCGAGTGAACACATCAAAGACCGTCATCTTTGAGATGCCATTTCTTCTACTCCACGGTGTCAGAGGTGGCTGCAGATATGCCCAGGGCTCCCTGGGTGGCATTGTTTAGGACGCTGGCCCCAGCAGATGGCCCCAAATGCACCTCAGCCTGGTGAGGAAGGGCCCACATGGGAGAGTACAGTCTTCTCATTAGCAAACAGAAAGGAAAAAAAAAAAAGGCCAGGGTGAGAAAGGAGAGAGATGAAAAGAATACACAGACATTTACATATTTACACTGTCTCCCTCGCATTTCAAATTCTCCTTTAGCTGGAGTGTGGCTGGCTGGCTTTTCTCCTCCTGTTTGTGTGTTTACTTGTGCTAAACAGATTATGGTAATCAGGCACATAAATGCATGCAACTGTTATTATAGCATTTTAATCACAGAGTTTTTCACTGGAAGCCTTCATTAGAATTCTCATAATCTTACTTGTTAGTGTAACAAACTGTAATAAATGCCAGGGAGCTTGGATTAAGGCAGAGGCTTCCAGACTTTAAAAGCGGAATATGGAAATGTTGTCAAATTTCTGCATTACTTATTGAAATGTCACAGAAGCAGTTCAGGGCTCTAAATATCTTACTCATTATAAGGACGGGGAACCAGGCAACCTGAACACAGTAATTATGTCTTTCCGTGGAGCACTACAGATGTAGGCCTTCCCCGCAGTCCTCCCAACTCTTCTGAAAAAACCAGACGGCCCGAGACAGCGCCCTGGCCGGGTTTGTTACGGTTAACGTTGCAGACATTTGTAATGACATAAGTTCATTTATTTTATGCTTGGCGATAAATATTACGAGCACCAACACATAGGAAAACTTCCTAATTCTCGTTATCTTTCAATTTCGTGTGAATATTTGGCCAGTTGGTAGGAAACACTTTTGCTCTCTTTAACAAGCAACGACGTAGCCATGTGCTGAGAGTGAGCCACTCTCGGACACCGGTGTGGTCCGGGCCAAACAGGGCCAGCTTTGGGACGCACCGGACGACCATCCTGGTTTTGCTCAAGCCCAGAGTCTTCGCTGGCACTGCAGTTTCAGCGGCAGAGCTCCAGCAGACCTTCCTCTGGTTCACGTGCCCTCAGGCTGGGTCCCTAGAGCCCTGGAGAGCTGGGTCTCTCTGGTCTGGGCCGTGAGCTCCCCAAGGTCTCGCTGAGGCTGAACTGGAGCCCAGGGAGCACCTGACACATTCGCTCTGTGCTGCTGGTTGGGGGGGCTCCCCACAGCAGCCCCCCTGGGAGACTCGCTGCTCCAGGAGGCTTCTTCTCGCTGGCCTTCCTGTCAGCAGGCCTCCACTGGGGTCCATAAGCCGGGTGTCCCTGGCTCTGAAACCTCCTGGGTTTGCCCTTGTGTTCCTGGTGTGGGTGTGGACAGCTATTTTTTCCTTGCCTTAGCATGTTGAAGCTACAGGGACATTAAAATCACTGGTCCGCAGTTGCCCACCTCACAGATCAGCCACTGATGTCCCAAGAGCCGAAGGCTCTGTCCTGAGGCCACACAGCCAGCCAGTGGCAGACCTGGCACCTGTCCCGTATCTCTCGGCCCTCCCTCCCAGCTGCCTGTTCCAACCCGACACCTCCTGTTCCAGCCAGCTGCAGGAGTCCTCCACCCCCGACAATTCCACCTGCACCGGCACCACCAGCCGCCCTCCTCCTGGGCTCTTGAGACCACCGAATTCTCTTCTCGGTAACTTAGACCCAAAAGCAACACTTGCCTTGTTTCAGAGATTTTCTCGTTATCGTTCCTTAAACATTATCGTTCTGTTAACGTGGGTATTTAAGGTCTGAGGGTGTCCATACACATGCCTCCGAGCCTCCCCCCCATCCACCTCGCCCCCCCCATCCCCGCCACGAGTCAGTTCAGGGAACGGGTTATGGGGAGGGAAGCGGCCAGGACTTTTAGGGTACTCATAGGTAGCACCTCGTTTTGCTGTTTTTCTACCTGAGAGATGAGAACAGGGAAAAATGAAAACACTCCGGCCAGGTAGCTCACTGGGTTAGAGCGTCGTCCCGATGCGCCAGGGTTGCAGGTTCGATCCCCTGCCAGGGCACATACAAGAATCAGCCAGCGAATGCATGAGTAAGTGGAAGTGGTACAACAAAGTGATGTCTTTCTCTCTCCATACCCTCTCCTTTCTCTACTAAAAATCAATTAAAAAAGAAAAAAAAAACTATTGACTATGAAAATTTTCAAACCTACAGAGTTGAGAGACCTGCCCAGCGAAGCCCACGTGCGCGTCGCCCACTTTCGGCAGCTGCCCGCTCCTGGCCAGTCCGCACCCACCGCACTCTCTCACCTGAGGTCGGTTTGGAGCAAATTCCAGACCAGAGAGCTGGGTTAGTTAGAGAACTGCGGGGCCACAGGGATGGACCCTCGGGCCATTGCTCTCCTGGGGGCTCACTCTTCTCCTGAGGGATCTCGGCTCACCCGCCAGCAGGGCACATACTGCCCGGGTCTCAGAGTCTGCTCCTACCTGCAGCTGCCAGAGGAGGCTGCTCCACCCCCGAGGGCTGATGGAGGGCATTGTTCCCCTCCACAAGCAGGGACACCATGTGGGTGACTTGAAATTGGCCTGGTTGGGAGCGGATGTACCAGGGGAGCCAGCGGGACTTCCCCTTGGGGCTGGTCAGTATTTCCCAGCACACCACTGACCCTCCTGCGGACACAGGCCAGAGAGCCTCGCCACACCCCACCAGGGCCTGCCTTCCCGCAGGGGCGCTCAGCCTGGAGCGCAGAACCCCCCTGAGTGTTTACCAGAACACTTTGCACACACTCCCTCCCTCTCCTTCCCTCCTGCCTTCCCGGCACATTCCCTGGGGTCCCTCAGGGATCGGATAAATCTTCCTGAGTGATGAATGGGCGTGACTGGAGGGTGGGCACTAGGAGCACCTCCGTTTAGGTTCAGAAATTGCTCAAGTGACATAGCTGGTGGGGAATGGAGCCAGAGGTCAAAGGCAGGTCCACCGCCTGAGACCCGAGGACTCGAATGCACGCAGCAGACTGAAGGAGCCCAGGTGACGGCCGCACAGCGTCCCGGGGCTGGGTCGTCATCACAGCCACCTTGGTGATGCCCTGGTGAGCCCTGCCCCTGGCTCAGGACAGTGGACCCCACAGGCTGTGGGCAGCTCCATGTCCATGCCTCAGCCCTTCGATGTTGCGTGAGGTGTCAGGGTGCAGTGGAGAGTCCAGCGGCCGTGGGTCCCAACGCCAGCTCAGTGTCCTGCTGTGCCAACGGGGACCCACCCCACAGGGTAACCTGCCCAGCCGCTTAACAAATGTTGTGCAGGCTCCCCGGTGCCTGCCTTCGTGGAGCTTAAGGGGTCCTGAAGGGTACCAAAGAGGACGAATGGAAAGCTCAACCCCTGGCATGCAGGATATGCTTTCATGGATCAGAATTCCCTCTCCCGTGAATACGGATTCCCGGTCAAAGTGGCAGAAGCACCAGGTGGGATTTGCGGGCTCCCAGCAGGATAGCCTGGCGGGTCCTCCGGGCATGGTGGATCTGGCCACCTCTGCGCTGGGAGTTTGCAGGGCGCCCATTGCCGCCAGCCTGGCATGGAAGAGAAGCCTCCCTTTCCATGTGTCCCAGGGCTGCTGGCTCCTTGGCCACGTGGCCGTCCCAGTCCCTGGGGTCTTGTTGTCCCGGTCTGACTGTACCTCCTCCCTGGGATGGGTGGACAGATGTGCAGCCCCACGAGACCCACATGGACTGGCAATTTGTATTTTTAAACTGAAATGTAACACAGACAACATTTGAGACAGTGTAGCAGTCCTCTTGATTGCCCACCTGAAACCCATCTCCTCTTCTTCCTTTCTAACAAAGACCTGGGTTTGGGTGTGGGGCCACTGCATTGAAATGTCCCTCTTCCCAAACCCGCTTGCAGTTGGGGGGGACATGTGACCCATCCTGGTCTAAGCGGGGTTGGCAGAAATCCTAGGAAGAGTGCACATTCTCCTATGAAAACGCAAAACTTTGAGAAGAAACGCCTTGTGGTCCTTTCTGATCTTTGTACCTGGAATGTGGGCACAATGCACGGAGAAGCAGCAGCCCTTTTGTAGCTAAGAGGATGTAAGTCTCAAGCTAAGCATGGCAGAGCAGGAAGAGCAAACCAGTCTGAGTGCCAGTGGGCATTGCTGATCAAGCAACCACTTCAGCCCTGCACTGCTTACCTGGGGGCTTTCTGCTCTATGAGACAGTGACCTCCTTGGTGCTTTCAGCCTCGCTGATGAGGTTTTCTATTACTTGGGCCAATCCCACTATCATCTCTTAAATCAGATTGGGGAAAGTGGCAAAGTCATTGATAGTTTCCACTCTCAAGTCACCGGGAATTAATTTCTAGGAATTGACAGGAGAGTACGTAATTGGTTCCTATTGTCTAGATATTTATTTCCCTTAGCAATATGGCTTTACCCTTCGATGAGAGAAGTCACTGGCTGATTCCATTCCAAATAGCTCAGTATAAGGAAGGAAATTAAGGTCAAAATGTCTCTTATAAGTATTTGGAGACTACATCGTGTGGGCATCTTCAGTACAGTATGTACTTACCTGCCCCTCCGAGACTGGTCAGCAATTATTTATAGCAACAATAAAGCAAAGAAACTATGACATTAATGTTTCTTAGAATAATATTTTTACTATTTTTTCTTTAAACCAGAAACATTCATTATAAAAATTTAAGCAAGGAAGAAAAATATAAAGCATTAAGTACAAACCATCCCAAATCCCACCAGCAGAAGTTAGAAATACTAACCAGAATTAATATTTGCTATAAATATAAAATCCAGGCCTCTCTCCATGTATATGGGTGGGGAAGAATCGGCTTGTCAATTTTTATTAAAAAATTGCTGGGACTTTGATTGGGATTGAGTGGAATGTGCAGATCAATTTGGGGAAAACTGATACCTTAACAATCTTGCATCTTCAGATCTATCAATATGCTGTCTCTCTCCACTGCCGGGTTCTTTGACCTCGGAGCAAAAGAAACTTTTCTTTGACCTTTTGTCGTGGTCAACGGGCAGGTCTTACCCTTCTTTTGTCAGCCTTATCCCCAAACAATTAGTTTTGGGATGATAGTGTAGGGGGGTTTCTTGTTTCAATTTCCATTTATTTGTTGCTAGCATATAGACATGTAATACTTGTTGTATACTGACTTTAAACTCTGCAGCCTTGCGAAACTCACCTGTTAGTTGTAGTAGGCTTTTTGTAGATGCCTTAGGAATTTGTATCCACGTACAAATCTGTAAGGACATGATTTATTTGTTTCTAGTGTGAATGCTTTCTCTTTCTAGTACAAATGCTTTTTTTTCTTGCCTTATTGCTCTGGGTGGACTCCCCCGTACAGTGTGGCCCAGGAGTGGAGGAATCACGCTTCCCTGCCTCACTCCTGAACAGAGGGAGAAAGAATTCATTCCTTCACCACTCACTACGAAGCTAGCTGTTCTTTTCCTCATGAATTCCTTTCATCAGTGAGGGACTTCCCTTTGAGTCCCGGTCTGCTGAGAGTGTCTAGCAGGAAAGACACAGGGGTACCTGTCAGGGGTACAACGGTACCAAAGCAGACCCACTCCTTGTCCTCAGAGACCTTACATTCTGTGACTGACGAAGGAACACCTCCAGGTTAATGTCAGGTCAACTGCGCTGCAACAACCCCCCCCCATGGGAAGCAAGTCCGAGGGCACAGGTGTAAGGGGCAGCCGGCGCCTACCTGCGCAAGCTCCGTGGTGGGCACAGCCCCCAGGAGGAACCGGGGACTGCCCTGCCCAGCTCTGTTTTCTTCCACTGTTTCTTTGTCTACTAAGCTTTTTCTGACAGTAACATTGAGATTAGTTCAGGTAGTTTGGAAACCCTACTCAGCGAACTATCCCAGCAAGGGGCGGACCTCCGCCAGGCTGTGGGGGCGCGGCAGTTGCTTCATTTAGTGCTTTTGGGGAAGGAAAAGTGGGGGTGGAGGGGAGATCCAAGGAACAGGGCCTGGGGGTGATTAACTCTTGGCCATGCCTGCAGGCCAAAATGCTGAGTTCTGCCCCAAAACACCTCCTGCCCCCTACAGTGGCCAGGGTCTCCAGGGGAGAAAAAATAAGTCACACTGCAAGGGAAAGAAAACCATGCTAAAAGCAGAAATTGGAGCGATTGGTCTGAGAACGCCCCAGGTTCAGACGCCGAGATTTGCATTTGACTCCAGCTTGGCATTGTTGGGGAGAACCACCCAGCTTCTCTGCGGCCACCACCCCGCCCCCCTCTCGGCGTTTTCTTGTGCTTCCTGGGTGGCTCGCTGGCTGTGATGTCCTGAATACCAAGAGTGAGGCTGAACATATGTGAACCTTTCCTAATCCTGCTAATCTTTCTTCAAAAACCTTTCTCAAAGTGTAGGCAACATCCAGATTGTAAAAAGAGCTGAGCGAGCCTGAGCATTTTAATGACAAATCATCCTTGCCCGCGGGGGAGGAGGCGGCCGCTCAGCTGGAGCTGGAGCCCAGCCGGGCTGGCAGCAGGTGGAGATGCTGCCCTATTCCCTCCTGTAATCGCCGCTGCTCAGGGGCGGCTGGGGTCCACTGACCACAGGAAGAAATCGACTTTGCTTCTTAACGGGGACTTCGCAGCCCCTGCAGCTGTTACAGGGTCTTTAGTCGTGACACAGAATCTCCAGCCTCACAGTGGTGGAGGAGCCTTCTGACGCCTTCGCAGCTGACTACAGAAACTGAACGGATGCTACTTGCGATTTAAAAAGTCTTTTGGGATGTGAGCAAGAGCTGAGTTTCCCTCCTCTCTGTCCCTGGCTCTCTCCCGACCCCCTGCAAACAGTGAACCTCTCCAGAGGGCCACTCTACACCTGGACAAATGTCCCCCTTGAGGGCGAGCTCCTCAAGACAGGTCAGATACCAGCTGCTCCTTGCATTTTATCAAACCAGCTGCAGGTGACTTTGTGGATGCCATTGACAGAGGAGCCTCAGGGAGATTTCCTAGGTCGGCCAAAAAAAGGGACCCGATCACAGGTGGCTGGAACACTAAAGACTGGGATGATGCTGTGAGAGGTGCCAGCTCCTAGGACCAGCCTTGTCCAGAAGCAACCGGCCAGGACTGGGGAAGAAAACACTAGTCCCACAGAGCAGGCTCAGCCAGGCATGTGGCTTCCACAGAGTCTCCGGTGCTCTGGCTCCAAACCGGGGGAGGGGTGGCCGCAGGGGCCCTGCCCACTGGGGTCCCTCTAGCTGAGAGCCTGCAGCAAAGCGTCCCCCCCAGCCCTGCCACGGGGAGAGCTTCAGGGCCAGCTGCTGCAGGTGACTCCTAGCACCATCCCCCTGTGACCTGTTCTTGTCTGTTCTTTATCCAGTCTCTGCCCTTGGCCCACCGGGGTGTGGAGGGGTGGGAGGGATGAAGGCTGGCAGGGGAGAAATAGAGGCTGTGAGCTTACTACCTGGGCAGCTCGGCTAGAGAAGCCAGCGTAGGGGGAAACCCCACTTCATCGGTTGCTCCATTCCTTCTGTGTTAGACGGGGCTGCTACTTCCTACAGCGAGGATCCACAGCGGCAGGGTCTTGTAGGTTTGCGTCCACGGCTCCGCCTGCCACTCCCTACCGACACATAGATAACGAGTCGGCCACAAGCTTTTTCCGGAGAACGAAAGATAACAGTTTTCCTTTTCACCAATACCTCCACTGATTTGGATGTTTTGAGTATGGCGACTAGATCCCTCCCGTGCGCTAAATGTTGGTTGTTCTCAGTCCGTGTCTGGATTTGATGGCTGTCAACTTTAGCTGGTCTACCCAACCCGGGGAGCGTCATCCAGCGAGAACTCTCCAGCACGAAATTCGCAAACCACTTTTGACACATTCGATCAGTCACAGCACCTTCTCCACACACTGCACAAATCTTTTTTATAATAAAGCCTAATATACTGAAAATGTTGCATATTTTCTTCCATCTTCAATAGAAAAATGGCTACACAGAAATTCACCAACTTTGATAAATATTTTTAAATGCATGCTGATGACAGCTGTCACAATACAACCTAACAAAACTGTTTCAAATGAAGTTAAAGACGATTAAGCACTACTAGAACCATCTTATGGAAAAGACCAAATGCACTTTTTGGCCAACCCAAAACATGATAGAAAGACGCTAGATGTCATACACACAAAACTTCTTTGATTTTGTACGTGTGTATTCGTTAACTTAGTCTCCCTTTTTCTCTCGACGCGAACCTGCTGCTTAACCTGCGAAGGGCTACGGCTCTGCCGGGCTGTGTTTTTGGCAGAGCAGAGAAGAGCGACCAGGGCACCTGAAATGCTGACACCTGGAGCCTTCAAAGCCGTGTTCTCTGACCGGGGAAACCAGTCAGGGTCCCTATATTTTCACCCGGGTTTCCCATTTCTGCCAGGACAAAGGACTTGAGTTTCTGCTTCTGCCTGGAATTGAGGTTCTACCAAGCCCTCTTGGTCTGAGGCCATTTCTGTGGCCCCCTGTTGGCCCCCGATTTGGACGGCAGCCACAGCGCTGGTCCTCGTGTTGACTTTCTTGGGTGATTCCCAGCTTGGCCTCGTGCTGCCCTGTCCACTGTTAACTTTGCACCTTGTCAAAAAGACACCAGATTCCAGAGCGTGGGGCCTGGCTTCCCGATGGGCAATGAAAGGCTACGCACTTGGAGAAACGCTGGGAAAGGGCGCACCAGGGGCCTGAAGGGAGGGAAGTCTGAGTCCTGACCTTGACCGTTCTTCTCAGTGACTCTGAGCTTTCGAAGTATTTACTGACAAGGGACTCGCCAGTAAAATGAAGATTATGGTGGATCTGCATGAGAATCACATAATATAATACGTATAAAAATACTTTATAAAATCCAAAGTAAACCCGTATGATGTCAGCCCCAAGTGCAGCTCACACACACGTGGCGATCGTTTTGTAGGAGACATGGCTCCAATTGGGGGCTTGGTTGTATGTGTGACAACGTAGACTCTGGAAGACCCCCTGGGAAGATCCCTCTGGAAGTGTGAGGGCGTTGAGGGTGGGGTATCGCTTTTCTAATCTCTGTGCACCCAGCACCTAATACACAACCCAGATTTCAGTATGCGCTTAATAAACATCTGTCGGAAGGAGGAAGGAGGGAGAGGGAGAGAGAAACGAAACAACTGTGGTGCTTAATATCTCTGGGCTTTTTAAAGAATGTAAAAAACAATCCTAAAAGAATATTAAACTAAATAATGTTATTCCATATTAACATTTCTCTTGGTCAACAAACATTTTATATTTTTATAGTTGTCAATAGTTTACCTATACTTGCCAGCTTTATTTCTTAACTGTAAAAATAATCCTGGAATTGTCCCACATATTTTTTAAATACCAATCAATTAGGAATCATATAAATTAAAAAGTGAGAGTCCTCTTTCTCCCGCCACTAGGTCCCAAACTCCTTAGGAAAACGCTGCTAATCGTTGGATAAATAACCATCCTTTTATTTGTTTTTGTGACTTGCAGCCCATCTTGCACCTGCTCCCCCGAGAGGAGTGGAAGGTGCTTACGAGACGTACATGTGAATTCGATAAGACAGTTAAAGGAGAAATGAAAAGTGGGCAATCGTGGATGGAGGGGGATGAACAATACAATCTGGGCGAGCGTCATTAACTTGTATTGTCATTCATGCTGCGGTGTTGAGTGACTTGCGTGCCAGGCACTTGGATTACTGAGGTAAACAACGCAGAATCCCAGGGGGGGCATCGAGACGAAACGGGACGCGGTGGCAGACTCTGGTGCGTGCTCCTAGGCAGATAACACCGTTCAGAGGTCTTCCAGGAGGCCGACATGCTCACTGAGCCCGGAAGGGCAGGGTGGGTGCCAGGCGAGGAGATGCAGAGAGGCTGGGCCCCGTGGGGCCGTGAACAAAGGCAGACCTAGGATTGGGGCACAGGGGCCAGCTGGTGCGTGGATCCGTGGGTCCTCCAAGGGTGGGCTGGTGGTGTCGCCCCAAAAGTCACACTGGAGTCCTGGCTCCCAGGGCCTCAGCTATGGCCCTGTTTGGGGAGAAGGCCTTCAGAGAGGCAACTGCATTAACGTGAGGTGACTGGCTGCTCTTTAAAAAGGGAAAATTTAGGCTCAGGGACAGACCCCGCAGAGACAATGCCACGTGGGGAGACACAGGGGGAGATGCTCGTCCACAGGCCAAGGGGAGAGGCCCAGAGGGGACTCTCCCTCCCGCCCCGGGAAGGAAGCAGCCCTGCCCGCACCCTGGGTCTGGACCTGCAGCCTCCAGACCGAGACTGCCCGGTGTGTAAGCCGCACGGCCTGAGGTGCTCTGTCGCCGTGTCCCGAGCAAACTGTGCAGCCACGTGAAGGAGCCTTTGACTCGCCCTCCCAGCTAGGAGGCATCACGTGGGAGCCACGTGACTGCCTGAATGTGGCGAGGGCCGCCCCAGCTGCGGGGTGAGGGGTGATCGGCAGCAGCTGGGGCGGAATTTTTTCTTGACTCGTAAAGGCAAAGAAGAAAGCATTCCAGATCAATGTAGTTTTTAGTCACTAGCTGAACACACACTTTTTCAACAGAATATTGCTTTCTTAGACTCAAGTCTAAAAGGAAGGTCAGCGTGGTACCGTATACAAGGATATAAAACAATGTAGCCTCTACATTTTCACCCAAAATACAAAACGATTCTTCTCATGTCACACTTTCTTACAGCATTTCCAGGTTTAAAAAAAGCGATGCCCAGAGCCTAAGGTGAAAACCCCCTTCCGCTGAGGGTGTGTGGGCTTCGCGGGGGGAGCGGCCTCTTTTCTGTTCAGCTCCCACAATCTTCTTTTTTTACTATTCCGATCGACAGTTAACCAAACTTAAGTTTAATACTTCCAAACCTTTTATTTTTAATCTAGGTTTTGTTTCCTGTATTGATTTCCTTAGTTTTCACATTTCTAATCATCTGCTTCCTTATTTTAAAAAGTTTCAGACTTCTAGGAAAGCTACAAGAACAGTACAATGAGTTCCTCTCTACCCTTCATTCAGGTTCCCCGAATATTAACTCTGGATCACATTTGCTTAATCACCCTCCCTCCCTCTCTCTCTCTCCACACAGCCGGAGCCGTTCGAGACAGAGTAGCACCTCCCTTATCTTGACTTGACATTTTTATGTGGTTGTGTTCAGAAGCTTGTGAATTAGGTATTATGTTCAAATTAATTTAATTTTTGATACTTTTTAAATTTCAGATTTGGTTGCTTGGAGGTCAAATATAATGGTATATAGAATTTCTATATTTTGGCATTTACTAAATATTTATTTAAATGATAGAAATGTGTTGCCTTGTTTGTTCTTTTGGTTCTTTACGTTATTTTTGCCTTACTCTCTTTGACCTCTTCAGTTATTTGTCTAATTTTTTATTCTCTTCTGATGTTGTGGTCAATTACAGGCACACTTCAGTCTCCCTCTCCCCCATGTTACTCTGGCTTTTGTTTCATACAACTTCTCACGTTGTTTCACACACGCAGGTGAAATGTTCTTAGATTTCCAATGCTGAGCGTGCCTTGACCTCTGTTTTGAGTTCCTGCTTTCTGTGGAAAATGCTGTGTCCCCTTCCACGAGGGCAGCTGCTGTGGGGCGAACCGTCCCCTGGCCTGTCCCTAACCAACGCCCCCAGGACCGCAGTCATGGGTGCCCGAGAGACGCGGGGACCCACCGCAGGCCCTGACTGTGGTTCCTGGAGGTGGCAGCTTCCAAACGGCCCCTGAAATGTGGCTTTAGCCTGTTGGAGACACAGCAGGCTGTCCAGGGAGGGATCCCCAGAGTGAAGCAAGTCGGGGTGGGGGGGCACCCCAGGCCCTGTCACTAGAGGTCATGTGAGTAAATCACTTGGCACAGGGTTGGGGGAGGTGGTCAGGAAGTTGCAGATTTGCTTGTCACAGGAGCCCCTGGAGATGCACATGCTTGTCCCTGACAGACGTACTTAAGAGGACACTGAGGCTTAGATCAGGCAGTGCCCAGAACAGGGGGTTCAGGGTCCAAGTTCACAGCTTTTGGCTCCTGTCCCAACTCCCCCCACTGCCCCATGCGGCCTCTTGGTGTGGGCGCTTCCCCTCCATTTCCCTCTAAAAGCAGTTCTTTTGCCCTGTTCTAGAACGACACGAATCCATCTCACCACGAGCAGAGCCCCGAAAGGCACTGGACTCCCCCGGCCCCCTGTCTCAGGCAGGGCATCCCCAGCACCCCCGACCTTTCATTCCCTGTCTTCCCTTTGCGGTCTGTTGTTCTTGGCGTTAACCCCACACCCAGGAGGGTGGAGAAGCCGAAGCCCAAGCCCGCCCCCCCCCCCCCCCCCCCGACCCCGCTCCC
Organism: Desmodus rotundus; assembly: GCF_022682495.2. Lineage (NCBI taxonomy): Eukaryota > Metazoa > Chordata > Mammalia > Chiroptera > Phyllostomidae > Desmodus > Desmodus rotundus. Next base: position 2,208,565 of record NC_071388.1, on the reverse strand, counting down.
CGCTCCCCTCTCCCTTCGCCTTGGTTCCCAGAGCAGAAGCCCTTTGGAAAGTCAGCCTTTATAAGTTCCGTCTCTTACACGTGGAGCCCGTCGGCACTGATTACACTTCGGGTCGTTAACCTCGCTCCTCGTGGACGGCCCAGCTCACTGCTGCCTTTCTGGTGCTTTCCTCTGCCCTCCGTGAATCCCTGGGACGATCACGGCCGTGGTGGGACATAGGCGATTCTTTTCCCAGTTATTTTACAACTTACGCCTCTGTCAGCTCGGGCAGCCCTAACACGGTACCATGGACCGGGAGCTTCCCCCACAGATGTTCCTCTCTCTCCGTCTGCAGGCTGCCGGTCCAACGTCAAGGCACCCACAGAATTGGGCTCCTACCGGGGCGGTGTCCTCAGCTTGAGCTGACGGAAACACCGGCAAACCCTGAAGCTGGGAGAGACAAGGAAGGAGCCTCCCCCACAGGTGTCAGAGGGATGTGACTCCGCTGACACCTTGGTCTTGGACCTCAGCCCCCAGAACAGTGAGAGGGTAGGTGCCTGTGGTTTAATCCACCCAGGCTGTGGCCCTTTGTTCTGGTGGCCCCAGGAAGCGAATTCAGCGAGGATGCCAGCCCTCATTCCAGGAAGGGTTTGAGATGATTTAAAAGTAAATCACAGTCAACACAACAAGAAAAAAAATTAAAGAGAAGCGTGAACGGCAAGTCACAGTAATAGAGCCGATAACTTCACGCTTTGCGGGCCCTTCAGCTCCATTGTGATCCAAATGTACAGTCAGGATGGGGGGAGAAAAAGGAGAGAAACTGAGAAAGGCGTTATCAATCTCAAAATTAGTAAGCAACAAGTCCTTGGACCCGAGAAGAGAGAAGCTCAACTTGGAGGTGGGGCTGAACACACAGGTGTGCTGCCTCTGGGGAAGGCCGCTCGAGCTCCATTCCCATGAGATAAGGGAACTAAATGTGTCACAGGTGTGGCGGGGACTCAACACTAACAGCTGGGCTGGGTTCCCCCCCCCCCCCCCCCCGCACCCGTGCTGGAGATGAAAGAATGCTCTCCCGAGGTTTGGGGCTACCGCTTCAAGCTCACTGTGCACCCAGAGGATGGAGGGAGCAGAGGGGCCTCCCAGCTGTGCCCAGGCCAAGCTCCCCGGAACCTCCCTGTCCCCACAGGCCGGCTGTCAGGTGACCTCTGGTTCTGTGGTTCTGGCCTGAGGACCGGAGAGGTCAGTGGGCAGTGGGAAGGATGGGGGCGGGAACGCAGGCGGAAAGGCAGGGGAGCACCCAGGTAAGATGACTTTGCAGAGTAAACTTTCAAAAGGAATGAAGACAGAAAGCTAGAAAACAGCAAGAGTTCAACAAAGATCGCTCTGGCAGGAGGAAACCTGCTTCCCGCTGTTCTCCACGTGTTTGCTGATTTGCTCCATCCATCAACTCCTATGATTAACCGAACCTGTTTCCAAACCCCTCTGGCTACGTTCGGCCTCCACCTCCACGTCCCACTCCCAATGGCCAGGGTCTTGGACACGGGGCATGTGCGGATGCCACCCGCATGCTGGAGGGGCCAGAAGATGGGCATGGGGTCGAAGGGGACCCCGTGTCCTCTGCAGAAGGGCGCCAGTGATTTCAATCACAGGAAATGGTCGATAGCTTCAGTTTGCTTAGTAAGTGCTTGGGTCCCAACCCAACTGATTTTCGGTTTGCTTGGAATGACACCGTTCCCGTCTCGTTCTCTGCCCCCGTGGACTCGTAGTCACGGATCAAGATGTGGCCATTTATCGTCGCTGAAGTGGCGCTTCCTCCCGGTGGCTCCCAACACCCCTGCTTGCTTTCCTGTGGCGGAAAGAACTAGAAACACAGTTAAAAGACAAACTACCAACTGGAAACAATTCTTGCAACACGTCGGACTGAGTGATAATGTGATAATCACCTCAACAGGATAATGGGCAGAGGATGTGAAGAAAACACGTAAAAATATGCTCAAATTCTCTTTGAATCAACTGAACGCATATCAGAACGAGACCTCCTTGTTTTCCTTGTATGATACCCGTGATGACAGAGAACGATGATGGCGTGTACCCGTGGGGGTTTGGGGTGACAGTCCCCCTTGCCGGGGGGACCTACCGTTCCGTGTAACCCTTCCGTGATACAACGTCACAGTGGCATCTGTCTTTTGGTTCAATAACTGTACCTCTTAGGAAGTTATTAGAGGTATTAAAATTTTATATATAAAGATGTTCACTGCATCATTATTTATAATATCGAAAGTTGGGGAAAACCTAAATATCCATCATTAGGAAATTAGTTCAATAAGTAATTACGGGGTAAAATATAATGCAAATTTAGTAACTTCTGTATTGTATATAAAGCGGATGTGTTGATCTACTCAAATGAAACAATACATTTTATTTATGACAAAATACTTGTGTAATATTATTGGAGTGCAAATTCCACTATAAATCTCTTTCAGACAGAGACTAGCCCCAGGGCTCTGTGAAAGGCTCCGAGTTCGTCCACAATGCCACATGCTAAGGAAGCAAATTAAAGGCAGATATTACAAAGTGCACGATTCCAGTCACCTGTGTGTTTATTTTGAAAAAATATGGAGAAGAAAATGTCTGAAGCTTTCAATAGTAATTTCTGGAAGTCCAGATTGGTGTATGTCAATCATGTGTTATCAGTGAAACAATGGACATTCAGTCCGCTGACAAAGACACTTGAGGAAGAGCAACCCAGGCGCCGCCCTCTGCTCCTCCGAGGCTTGTGCTGTGCAGGCCCCAGGCCGGTGGCCCCTGCCCTCACTGGCTGAGCCAGACGCCCACCCTCCTCCTCCCGCCCGAAGGCCCTATGCCTTGCTCCTCCGAGATGCTCTCAAAACACACACCCTCGGTAAAGCTAAAAGTGAAACCAGGGGCGGGACTAGGAACAGGACGCCAACGCAAGCACGGATGGCAGTTGGGGCTCCGGGCGCTCAGCTGGCCAGTGGACACCAGGCCTTTTCCCTTCCCACGTCAGCCCCCGGTAGGAAATGAAGGGGACCCTCAGGATCAGCTCCCGGGGAGCCCACAGAAGAGGCCCGAGGACAAAAGTCTGAGCGTGCGCCTGCTGTGGCAGGTGCTCCATGAGGGACGATCGTGGATAGGCAAGTACAGAAGATAATGGAAAACGGTAGCAATGCAGCTGTGAGGGTGAGCCCAGGAAGCGGGGAGAGCTGGCACCGGCACACTTATGAAAGTGCTCTCGGCAGACGTGGTGAGGCCGGCCCTGAGGGCGGAGACTCAGGATTGGAGTGTCCGGGAGCTCATACCCAGCAGCCCTCCTGAGACCCTGGAGACCAGCCAGCAAAGCTAAGACCTTCCCGCTGTGCAAATTACAAGGACAGAAATGCGTGCCCACTGTATCCACAGGACAAGCCTTTCCTTCCTAATAATACTCAATTATCATTGTGACAGTAACTAATACTTACTGTGTGTTTGCCACACTCCAGTCCTGGCCCTGAGCACTTGATACGTATCGTGTTTTATTTCTTCTTCTCAACAATGCCCCGAAGTGAGAAGTGTGTCCCCAGGCAGACAACCCGAGGCACAGAGAAGTTAAAGAATTGGGGACAGACTTGGTTACCCGGTTTCACAAGGCAATGGAGACAGCAAAGTAGAAGGAAGGCAAGTGCTCCACAGGTAAAAGTGACAGCTGGGGACACGGAGAAGCGGGTGTGCGTGTGAGCACAGTCACCGAGGGAGGACGGCCCACCACAGCCCGGGGCACTGGGCTCTCGGAACACATTCGTGCATTCTCTGACCCGAGTCGATAAAAACGTCCAACCCAGTCTGCTACCTTCCGTTTAAAACCGGGGGTGTGCACACCACCACTGAGGAAGGGTGATGGATATTTTGAAAACTTGTTGCTTTAAAAGAGTGAAAAAAGCCCTAGCTGGGCAGCTCAGTGGGTTAGGGCATCGTCCTGATATGCCAAAGTTGGGGGTTTGATCCCTGGTCAGGGCACATACAGGAATCAACCAGTGAGTGTGCAAATGAGTGCAACACAAGTTGATCTCTCTCTCTCTCTCTCAAAAATGAATAAGAAATTTTAAAAAAGAACAAGAAAATCTATGACTCTGAAAGTTAACGTAACGATTGTGCCAGGTTCTGGGGGCCCGATGTCTGCGAGGTGAGGTCACTCCTGACTGACAGCCAGCGTCAGTTCGGTATTTTTGTTCTGTGTATAAAACTCACTTCTTCCCATCGAGGATGAGGGACTCGTTTTTAGTAAAAAGCCACTCTTGGGTCTTCCCTGAGTCTGAGCTACGGAGGGTGGGTGGCTGGTTTCTTATCTCTCTCCCTCTCTCTCTCCATCTCCCTCTCTCTCCTTTCCTCTCCCTCCTTGTGATGGGGACTGAGGCTGGAGGCTGGCAGGTGACGCACAGGAGGAGGTGGATATTAAGCCACAAAAGACCTGGGTTACATGGCTCAGGGACTGTATGAGGGTCTCCATCTCACCCCCCAGAGAGCGGCTTGGAAGCCCGGCTCCCAGTCCCGCAGTGGGTGGGGAACTCCCCGTCTAGCACCCAGTCTCTGCTGGGCGCTCCCCAGCCTCCGCCGTCACTCCCTGGCAGGGTCCTGGGCAGGGAAGGCGCTGTCCGTTCTTGTCTCAGCGGTAATTTACTGTGTGGGCTGCCCTCATGGTGGCCATCCCCTCCACTCAAGTGGGTGAACACAATGTTTCCACCTCCGTCTGTGCAGACAGGGGCTTTCCTCGGGGCGCCCCGACAGCCGGCCACGGCAATTGTCCTGTGCAGACGAGAGCCATTAACCACACGGAGCATGCCATCTTCACAGCACAGATATTTCTCCGGCCATAATACCCTCTTCAGGGGGCCTCAAGTGGCCCGGCCTTGTCACCAGGCACATCCCCGATCCTTGTCACTGCTGCCAGCCTTGGTGGGGAGGAGAGGGCAAGAGAAAGGCAGGACCCGAGAGTGTCCCAAGAGATCCGGGCCCTTGTGGCCTATTGTCCTTTCTCTGGGAGACAAAGAACGCCCAGGCCTTTCTCTAGTGAGCTGCTTAGGCTCCGTCAATAAATCAGAGCCCAGCTCCAGCCATTCAGTCGGGGCTGAGGGATCGGCAGGCTGCCCCACGAGGCAGGTCCTTTCCAGGGCGTGCAGGTTCGGGGAGATTGTCAGCCTGGCGCGTTCGCATGGAATTCCGCCCCCTCCCCTTCCCTTTGTGGCTTTTCTCTGTGCGGGCCCGTGGGGAACAGAGGGTGCGTTTGTGGGGCCCATTCAGGCCCGCCCCGCCCCTGTTGTAAAACACCGGCCCTGCTGAGGAACAGGGCCCCATTGTGCGGCCCCATACCACCCAGACCACCTCGGGGCCTGCGCGGAGACCCCTTTTTGTTCCCCGTCAAAAGAAAGCCTTTGCTCCGGGGAGGGGCGGGCTATTCCGATTGCCTCCACCACCACGGAGGTTAGAGGCAAGATTGATGGGAGAGAGTTCACCTAGAAAACCAGGATAAATTTCTCGCCGGCCAAGGCCAGTTGTTCCATTGTCCTGGGGCCATGTTTTTTGTTAATTATCTCTCACTCTCTCTTTTTATCCCAGAGAAAAGTAGCAAAGCGGGGAGAAAGGAATAGGATATAGGGGTCAGGGGTCCCATCAGGCCACCTAGGTGTCCCGTTTTCAAGGCTGGGCTGGGTAAGACGGGGGGCGAGGGCCGTGCCACTCGGGGAGGGGGGCATGCGGAGAGGACCAGGGACCATCCAAATAATAATGAAGCTGATGCCGTTATTTACGGCGAAAACTTCCCACCGTGCGCACCCCTTCATCCTGCCCCCCCTGTGCTCTTCCCCTTTTTCCAACTCCCGGGGGCTTTATCTTCTTTCCAACCCCCTGCCCACAGCCCCAACCCACACACACACTTTTTTCTTTTTAATTTTAAGCCCCATGAAACTGTAAAGGGGATTTCGGGAAGGAGGAGAAAAAAAAAAAAACCAAGGAGAGAAAGACGAAGAAAGTTGGCCCAAACAAGAACATGTTGTCAAGGAAATAAACCTTGGTGAGGGTAGGCATGAGCCCACAGCTGCTGCACTTGGCCAGCCTCAGACGCGGGTGGTAATGACAATGATTCTTCATGGCAGCGCCCCAGCTCCAAACATAAATAGGGCTCAGCCTGAAAGGGGAGGAAGTGGAACAAAACATTTCCTTGGGTACCACTGGCAAAGAAATAACATCAATTTCAGTTTGGAGGGGGGGGTTGAAGCCAAAGCATCTCCTGTTTCCCCACACGAGCAAAGGCAAATTCATAACTCGCCAACAAAGTACCTTTGAAATGCAGCTGCAGCCTGCGGACACACTGCCTCTTTCCACCAGAGACACAACCCTGTCTTGACCAGAAAGAAAGGGGACAGAGAGAAAGCACACACACTATTGAAAGCCCAGCACAGAGGGTGACGGAAGGGGGTGGGCCGGAGCTGCGGGCAGGGAGGGGAAATGTGGGCGTCTCGGCAGATGCCAGCGATAAGCTTTACCTCGGATAACGCAACCTTCTTCGCCTTCCCAGGAAGAGGTCTGCGATGAATGGCCACATGATTCTCTGGAGAGAGGCAGCACCCAGGCAGCCACGGGCCAGCGAGGAGGCCAGGGGTGCACCCTGGTCCCCAGGTACCAGGCCCTGGGATACCAGTGCCTCCAGGACCTGCATGCTGCTGCCTGACGGGGACCCCATCTTACTCCCACGGGAGCCCCCAGAGCAGCCATTACTATGGGTCTCGATAAAAACCTGTCGAGAAAACAAGAGAACAAGTGAGGGACAGCAGGTGAGCCCCTACGGGGGGCTGACCTTGCAGAGAGGGTCTGCTCGTCTGCCTGCCTGGGGGTGTGGTGTGAAGAACCAGTCATGGCGGGAGAGGACGCTCTGTGGCACTTTCCGAGGCTGAGAAGAGCAGTCCCTCATGCCCAGAGAGCCCAGCGATTGTGTCCCCTGAACCCGGAGCTCACCCGAGTGCCCAAGGACCTATGGGGGGCGGAGTTCCAGTTCAACGAATTTGTGACCTGTTCGCTCCGGGCCGGGGGCTGGGACGGCCCAGCGAATGGCGGAGTAAACCTGAGCCATGCCTTTCGCAGATGCCCACATGGCGCCCGCAGCCACAGAGACTTGTTCGCTGCCCCACGGCTGTGAGGACACGGCAGGTGGGGACGTGAACCAGGTGTGTCTATCACACGAAGGCCGCTGCCCAGCTGGGGAGACAGCACAGAGACAAAAGAGACCACGGCGGGGAACGGGCACATGGCCTCTGGTGGCAGGAGGAGCCGGTGACTCCCCTGGGGGGGGGGGGTGGGAAGGGTCTGGACCTGGTGGGCGGGAGTGGGAAGTGGCTTTCCTCCCTCAGCCTTCCCCTTACCAGGGCCTTTGCTCCGGGCTGGGTGGCCTTCCGGCCTGTCTGTGCCTGTCACACGCACGAGTGCCCCACACTTAGGAGAAGAAACACGTGGACGCTCAGGTCTGCTTGCCAAGGTTGCGGCAGGCCAGGCGGCTCCCCTCCTCACTCTGCCTGGACTTTGTTACTCTGGGTGATGAGGGCTGGGGAGGGTGGGGGATGGAGCAGCCTGGGGGGCCGGGCAGGCCGTCTTCCCGAGCCTGCCCGCCCCGAATCGGCGCTGACACTGATGGATTCCCCCCCGGAGCTGAGCAAGCAGCCCGTAGGCCCTCATTCACACAACCCCTCACTCCACGTGGAGGGCCACTCTTGCAAATGACCGTGCCTCTCTCCAGTCCACCCCTCTCAGCACTTGACCTTGCCACTCTTCCTCTAACCTGTCCCAGAGGGCCTGGGAGGGCCCAGCTCCCATCGGGGCTGAAGGAGGCCAGCTGCCTGCCCTAGCCCCTCCCCAGCGGGGTCCCCTCCTGGCACAGGACAGGAGCAAGCAAGATGGAGGCGGCTCCCAGCTGATCCCCTGCCGCCACCCCTGGGTGTGATGGGGGAGAAAAGGCCAATCCTTCCTGTCCTTGTGGCTCCCTTCCTCTTGGTGGCAGTGACGGGAGGTGGGGACCACGGATCTGAGCTGAGGTCAGGACCAGTGAGGGTGCAGCCTCCAAACACTGAGTCTCGAGTCTCCGAGGGTCCGGGAACTGCTTTCCCACACCCTCCCAGCGACAAGCACCAAGGACACTCTCCTGCTGGTGGGGCGAGGAGCCAAGGGACACTCCCCTGGCTGAAGGAGGTTTCCTTCCGAGGAAGGACGCAGACACTCCCCCATGCCGGTCCCATACAGCCTCAGACCCCTGCTGTGCCGCCCAGCGCTCCAGAAACCTGCCACTCTGACTCAGTCACCCTGTCCACGGGTTCCAACAGCGCGCCCACTCCGTACCCACCCCTGGGCCACGGAAATGTTGTTAAGAAGGGGGAATGTCTGCGCTGAGCGGGTCACGAGGAATTACATATTCAGAGATCTTTCTTTCACCCACACCGTCTGCGAAGTGCTTCCATGGACGCCTAATCCATTCCCATGGTGGCACTGTTTCCACAGGACAGAGCCGGGCCGGACGCCACATTTCTCACAGGGACGAGGGGCCCCTGCCCCTGTCCTTTCATGTTCCCTCCTCTGCTTCTGTCTTCCCCGCTGGAGTTAGCCGGAGACACAGGGAAGGCAGAACGCCACCGGGAACAGCGACATCTTCGCAGGAGCCGAGTGAGACCCATGTGGCCCAAACCCAGGTCTCAGGCGTCGATGAAACAGGTTGTGCCCCTTAGTGGCATCTTTCAGCAAAGCGTAGGGCTTCGTGAGCGTGGAAAAGACGTTTTCTGGCTGGCGTGCCGACCTGATTCTGGTTGTTTTAGGACCGGTCTCTTTGTTCTGGGGGCGAAGCTCCGAGCGCTCATAGACACTCTGTGGGCAAAGGCACTCAGCACTTTGAGGGGGTATTTGGTTTGGCTTGGCTTTTTATTTTTGTTTTTGTTTTCTTTTCCTTCACTATGTCCTAAGAGTTGTTACACACACAGTGAGCTGTACGGCTGCTTAGAATAATACTCCCACGGGCGTATTCTTTCATCCCGGTCACCTGAGATGGGAAAAAGAAAAACCCAGGCAAACCCTCCCACCCAGTGCTGGGGAGGCCACGGGGAAGCAGACGCTTCAGTCTTCGGAAACCACCCCAACCTGTCGAGGGCGCGTCTGGCCGTTGGTGCAGCTCAAAGGCTCTAACAATGCTCGTACTCCCTGACCCTGTAATCTCGTTCTTCGGGATTACTTCCTGAAGGAAGTGATTTAAAAGAAGAAATGCTGTGCGTATTGATGTATTTATAGCAGTTATTTATGGCAGTGAAAAACTGAAAATGACCTACAGGTTTAGCAATGGGCAATGGATAAACCAATTACGGAATGTTGATATAATGGAATGTTGCCTGTTTTCTGTCAATGATAAAGTCACTGAGTAACTAGGACCATGGACAAGAACGCAATGTCATATGTAGAGGATTATAAAAACGATGTGAAAACATTACACATGTAAATAAAACGCCAAAGAAAACACAGAGAAATGGGAGTGGTTGTTCACAGGATAGTAAAGACAGGGGCAGATTGGTTTAACCTGAAAGGGCCGTGTTTTATGGTTTAACTTCTGTCCGTGCAACGCTTGTCCTAGCCGTCAGTTCTGACCTGGGAGGGGCCTCCACGGCACCAGCGGGACGAAGCGCGGCCATCACTCCGGTCACTTAGCCGCCTGTCCCTCTTCATCTTTACACCTTGTCTAGAAACTTGGGTTACCAATTTTGAAGTCAATAATGGTTTTAATAAGGAGACTCCAATCAGAACAAACTAGGGGCAGCCTGCGTGGGAAAACAGCTCATCTGCCCGTGGAAGCCAGGACCCAGGTGAGGAGCGGGCAGCCACCCCCGGCTGCTCATCCTCCCAGGCGTGCGCACTCGCTGGCACCGTGCTGCTTCCCCCCGGGACAGGGGCGGCAGGTCTCACTCTTTAATGTTCCCAAACAAGACTGCTTGGAGAGCAAGAACCAGCTATCAAATTTGGAGCACACAAACCAAAAGCATCAAAATCTTCTTCTCCATTTCTTCCCTGGCATGAATGGGGCATCTGTTCGGGGCCTGTGTGAATGATGCCCACTGCCCTGGAAATTAATATCTGGGACGTTCCCAGGGGACAGGACCCGGCCTTGTAAGGGGCGGTGAAGGACACTGAGCAGCTTTCTGGGGCAGACAATACAGGGGTTGTGTGGACAAAGAAAGGGCATCGCGTGTTGGTGGATCCTGCCACTTGCCCCCAAACCGATCGGCCACCCTCACCCTTTGGCTCTGTGCAAGGGACCGTGTGGCTCCCAGACTTGGGGTCTGTTCTCTGCGGGGCCTCATCCATCACACATCTGTTTGCCCCACACTGTCCGACTGGGCCAGCCCACCAAGCTGCTGCGGAGCAGTCTGTATGGGTGCCTAAGGCGGGGGCCGCACATATGCGGGTGGGGGGACAGGGCTCCATGCCAGGGAGCGGCTCCCAGCTCGGCCTTCTGCAGAAAAACTTCCCCGCTTTGGCTCCAGTAGGTGGGGAGGGCCCCCCCACTTTTGGTCAGTGGGGATATTTACACGGACTTTCCTGGGAGCCCAAAATTGGACCTTATCATCCAGCCAAATGCAACTGGAAATGCCTATCAACATTTTGGGGAGCGAGTGAACAACACAGAGATTTTAAGGAAGAAAATTGCTTCTTTTCAGAAGGTGCTGCCAACAAGCCTTTAACAAATACTAGGCAGGCTTGGAGCCCTCAATGTGGGAAAGAAATTATCCCGAATGCTAAGGAGATTACGGATGGTTTTCTCCGCCTGAGCCTGCCCATCAGAGGCAATAAAAAACGGCAGCCTGGGACCAGGACTGGCCGGCGTTTACTCTCCCTGCTTTGTTTATCGTCCTGCAAAACTTCCGAAAGCTTGGCTCTACCTTTAATTCAATAGCAAGAATCAAATTGAAGCAACCAAATGAAGCTACTGTTATTATGTAAAGCTATTTTCTTGGCCCCCTGCTTTGCGTAAATGATTCCTATTAACATGCAGATTTGCTGGGGATTACCAGATAGTCGCTCAAAATAATCATCAGAAGATGTCTTTCTAAAGAATACTTTCCTCCCTGACTTGGGCCTGGATTCAGTCCATAAATCTCTCTCTCTCTCTTACTCGGGGGGGGGGGGGGGGGGGGGGGGAACCAGTCAGCATCACTCCGTGACCGGGATGGGAAAGCGGAGACTCTGAAGTCACCAAGCCGAACGAAGTAGAAAATGCAGACCCGGCTTCCTCCCCGAGTTCTGCTGATGTTAAAGGTCTGTCACAGCCCGGTCACAGACAGAAAAACCAGGGGTGTAAGCATTAACGCATGTGATTGTGTGAGTGTGTGTGTGTGTATGTGTAGAAGACAGGAAGGAGGAAGGTGTGAGTTCTGTTACGTTTTCCTGTGCCTGCACGAAGCATGGAAGTTGACAGAACAGAGATGAGAGGTGGCAGCACGCCATGGCCGCGGCCACGGAGAACGCTCGGCAGTCAGCCTGGGCTTCGAAGCGCTGGGAAGTGAGGACATTAGTTACACCTGCCCGGAGGTCTGCCCTCGAGGTTAAAGGAGCAAGCCCATGGAGGAGCAAACTCGTGGAAGTGCTCGGGAGGAAACCACGGGCCCGGACGGGCTCATCCGTGCTAACGCCTGCACCCCAAACCTGTTGCTGGTGGAAATGGGGTTCTTCCATGAGTCACGAGGAAGCATTTTGGGGACCCACACGCAGGAGGATGAGGTGCAGTAGCAAGATTCAAAGGAGCAACAACAGAAGCACTGTCCCCAGGCGCCTGGTGTCTCACCTGTGACCAGGCGGCTCACCTCCATCTTGCTCAGAGCGAGTCCAGCCTCCGGGGCTGCAAGCCCGGTGTGTCTTCACCCAGCCCAGGAGGACCGGGGCCCAGAGACGCGGAACTTCCCTGTGTCTCATTCCCCAACCTGCACGTCGGCCGCCAAGGCTGTGCCCAGACCCCGTGTGGCTGCGGTGGAGAGAGAGGGCACAAGTGAGCGGGCAAATGAGCAAATGAGCAAACCTCTGCTAAGCTTTGATTCTGGCTCCTCGGGTTTGGGAAGGGGCAAGCTCTCTTTCAGACGAACCGATCTCTTTCCTGGCTCTTTGTGGGTTTGTGCTGGGCCCTCCCCCTAACCAATCCCTTTTCTGTCTTCGGGGTTTGGTGTCCCTTGTCCAGTCCAATCCCTTTCCCAGGCTAGACACCTACTTCTTATGGGCTCCATCTTGGCTCCCACTGCACACCAGCCAAACAAAGGAATTTCCCCCTTTCTGGTTCCCCGCCCCCCTAATCTATGGGAAGATGGGGTTGTCTCCTGAAAGACTGGAAAGCCAATTCTTCCCGCCTGCCTCAGGGAGGTTGTGGCGGTCCCCTGGGCAGCCTGCTGATGCTGCAGCTTCCTATTGGATGAGGCTTAATGTCCGACTCAGCTCCTGGTAGGTTAGGCTTAGTGTCGGGGTCCCTTTGCCCCCTTCCTTTATTAATACCAACTAGCTACCTATGCTAACAAATACTAACTGACCTAGACTTAATACCTGATCCAACTGCAGCTTCAGCCTTCTCCGGGAACGTAATCCTAATCGGTCGGTCTGGAGCGTTCTGGTCAGTTCTAACGAGGTAGTCTGCCCCGTGGGCCCTCTCCAGTCCCCCCAGAGGAGGCTGAGGCCATCTGCCTGATTAGACTCCAGTCTTCCCTTAAGCCTAAGGGAAGGCACCCGTTCCTGAAACAATCCTTTCTTTTCTTTTGCTGGTAATTTTCTTGCCTCACCCAGTTTTTGCCTACAAACGCCTTCCACCTTGTACAGCTTCTCAGGGCTCTTCTCTGCTCGCTAGATGAGATGCTGCCTGATTCGTGAATCAATCACTCAGCAAAGCTGATTAGAGCTTCAGATTTACTCAAATGATTTTTTTTCCTTTAACAGAAGCTAAGAATTTTCCTATCACAATTAAAAAGTAAATATTTGTAAGCATACATAGATGTTATCCCCACATATGTTCATATTTATTTATAATAGGAGAAAATTGGAAGCAATCTCAGTGCTGAAAGGTAGATACTATCACCCCCAAATAAGACTGTGGGAGTTCAGGACATGCCACTCCAAAATATGCTGCTTTGTACATTGATGACTGTGAGCTGTGGGCACTTGGGACACAGCAAATGCAAGAAGGGGCTTTCTCTGAGCTCCTCCAATCCGGACAGAGCCTGCAGACGGAGCTCAGTTACCATCAGTTTTCCCCTGGGGACTGGCATCCGCCAGGGAAGATGGATGCTTATCGCAGGAAAGGGGGCCAGGAGTCCACACCACACCCAGACAAACTTGGTCACAAGCCGCCATACCTCCCGTCTAGTCTTCTAAGGACCCCTTCATCTTTTCTCAAAATCATTTCCTCTCCCCCGAAAGACCTGTATTCCCTCTCCCTTTTCCTTATTAAGACAGTATTTAATCCTGAATTCTAAGCCACCTGAGAAAAAGATACCCATTTTTTTTTCCTCTGGGAATCTCCCAGGTATACACTTAATAAATTTGTTTGTTTTCCTCTTGTATTCTATCTTTTATTACAGGAGTCTCTGCTGAAAGATCTCGGAAGGGTAGTGGTGATCATGGCAAATGGCACCAGATGTTGGACCTCAGTCCTTGAGTTTTGGCAAAGAAAGAATTCAGAGCCAAGCCTCAAATACAAGCAAAAGTTTCTTTGGAAAGTCACAGAGAGCCCTGGCTGGTGTGGCTCGGTCGGTTGGAGCCTCGTTCTGTCACCTTTTAAGGATCAGCAACCACACTACCAGAGAAATTGGGCCCATTTCATTTACAAGACAGATGTCCTCATGAGAAGATTCTGGCATCGATCAATTTCAAGTGGCAAATTGTAAAATTAAGTACAAAACTCATAAAAAGACACGATATTCTACATTTCATTTCCAGAGCTACTTACTACCCTTGACGTGTCGCCCGTCTCCTTGTGAGTGGTTTCTGTCCTGCCTCCAGTGACAAAGCGTGTGCCACAGACTCTGAAGAGGGGTGTGTCTGCGAATTAAAACGGGCTGCATTTTCAAAATGCGTGTGTTCTCACACCTGAGCGGGAAAACCCACCAATCAAAACAACGTACTTTTTGGTAAGTTTGAGCAGTTCTGTCTTTGCTGACATCCTTTTTAAAAAAGCAATAAAGCAGTGTTTAGATGAGGCCAGGGAGCAAGAAGGGGAGTAGAGAAAATGAAGTTATTTTCCCAACTCTGCCCAAGTTTAATAGATGTATGAGAAAGTTGCATGTCCTTCCCCCCCCCCCCCAGCAGCAATGGGGTTTGTCCAAGGAAAATCACCACGTCCCAGACTGGTGGTTAATCCCAAGGGCACCTCTGCTATTTATAGGCCCTGGCACAAGCTCCCCAGCACGGGGGCTCCGGGGCTTTCTGAACCCCTGGGGAGGAGGCTGTAAACTTGTTATTTTCCTCTACTTCTGCCCACCGTTGCCTTCTCCTAAGATGAACTCCAGCCACCAGGGTTCTCTATACAGCAAAAATATTTTATATCAGGAAAAATATGGCATGTGGAATCTCTGAGTCCCAGTTAACTTTCAGAGGGAAGGACGCTATTTAATTGGACTGGGGGCGGGGAGAGCAGGGCGCACCCCACATGCGGAGAGGAGGAAAGACCAGCGTGATTTCGGGGCTGCACTCACCTGCACCTCGTCTGGATGTGAGAGGCGCGGATGAGCAGGTCTCCGGTTGTCTTGAAGGTCTAAGGTTCTCCAGCACTTGCCAGTGGTTCCGGCCAGCTGGAATCTCAGCCTCGTTGGGTTGGAGGACAATTAGCGCCGAATGGAGGGGGGCTGCCTGGAGAACATTCCAGAGAATCAGGTATCTCGTGGCTGCAGGACAAACATCCCATGTCCTATGAGTGCTTCAGAGGCCCTTACCCTCCCCTGTCCTGTCTGCAGGTCCTAACAAGCAAGCACATTCAGGAAGGAAGCCGTCTTATAAACAAGGCTCCCGGGAGCCCCTTCCCCACCCTGCCCCCTTGCGCGCACACGACAGGCTACATGGACACGAGCTGGACAAGACCCCCGCTGAGACAGAATACCCCGTGGTAATAAAACAGCAGCAGCAGCAATAACGAGGGTGAGTTCCCGCCCAGCACTGACCGTGGGGTGCTTGCTGAGCCTCTCGCACCCCAGTCCTTCTGGGGTGAGCCCAGGTGGGCTTCCTGGCAGAAGCAGAATGGCTTTTGGTGAGTAATGCTCATCACGTCAACGATCCCGCCTCCAGTACAGACTTTATGTCCAAACGGTCAGACTTCTGTAAAGATCACACACTGCCTGTGTTCCCTTCTGCACCGCCCCCCAAATCCACACCAGAGCAGCTGTGAAAACCTGACGTGAATCACCCAGAGATCCTCCTTCCTGCAGGAAGAACAGTGCTCAAACTTTTTTGAGCTTCTTTCCTGCCTGGTGGAAATTTTCTGCAATAGAGTCACTTTGCACGCTGGAGTACTTTGCCCCAATCTGGTACGTCACCCGGTGACTCACAGTCAGCAGTGCCCCAGGCTGAGTGATCCTTGGAAACCGGGCACCTGAGGAGGGACGGCACCAATGGACGGCACCCAAAATCCTCACCGTGCTGCCTTTCCCGCATTGTCGGAACAAGGGCTGCTTGTGTGTGCAGGGGGCGAGGGGAGGGGGATAAGAAGGCGTGCCGGAGTGCTGTTCTTTAACAACTCGGACAGAAGGACGTGGAAGAAGGGATGATGGTGGCGATCGGTTTGGGGATGTCTGTGGCTTTCACTGACCAGATCACCTTCTGGTTCTGGAGGCAGCTGAGAACAGGGCTGCCTCCAGGGCCCAGGCCCCCAGAGGGAAGCCAGGATGCACACCTGGCTTGCACCCTGCTTACCAAACCGGGGCGCCGCCCAGGGTGGAGTGCGCCTCAGTTCACACAGAGCCCTCCCATGGGCCAGCAGCCGTCCAACCCCACGATTTTGGGGGGGGGGCAGGTGGTGGCAAAGAGAAACCATGGAAAAGCTGTGGTGGCCTGGGAGATGGTAGTGGCTGAAGACCAGACTGTGAGTGGAGACGGGATGGAAGCAGGTTTTCCGTTGCAACCAGTCCGATGGCTCACTTTGCTCGAGTGTATCTAACGGGCACAGAAATCTTTTTTTCTTTTAATTTGTTTTATCCTCACCCGAGGACGTTTTTTAACTGCTTTTTAGAAAGATGAAGAGAGGAAGGTAGAGAGGGAATTAAAGAGAAACATCGATCAATTGCCTCTGCATGCACCTGGATTGGGGATCGAACCCACAACCCAGGTGTGTGCCCTGACCGGGAACGGGACCCGAGACCCAGGTGTGTGCCCTGACAGGGAACGGGATCCGAGACCCAGGTGTGTGTCCTGACTGGGAACAGGACCCGAGACCCAGGTGTGTGCCCTGACCGGGAACGGGACCCGTAGCCCCTCCGTTATGAATGACGCTCCAACCAACTGAGCCACACCAGCCAGGCCCAGAGCGCAGAAATCTTAAAACCTGCTGATTCTCACATGTTTCTCAATGGCGGGGTTTTCATCCTCCTGCAGCTCATTTTCCAAGAAAACTTTCCAAGTCTGAGGGCATTTTTAACCCGAGTGAAATTTCCCTGCCACCTGTTACCCCGCCTTGGGGTCGTGGCTCCCAGCAATGGCGGCCTGGCCCATGGTGGTGTGCTGGGGATGGCAGTTTGTCATGTAAAGAGGCTGAATTGTTTGTTTAACAGTCAAGTGACAAATTATTTAATTAGCACATATGCCATTTGTCTCCACAGCTGTGATCGTCGGCGCTAATTGCAAAGCAGTCTTAATTTGCCGTCCGTATCCTGCTCCACGATGCTAGCGCGACCACTACAAACACGTTTGGAGACAGGGCAGTGCCGCCGCGCCAGGAGAGCCACTCTTCTCGTCCTGGCAGGTGAGCCGCTGCGGCCTCCAGGCCCTGGACCACCCGAGGAGCCCTGCTCCTCAGGACATGGCTGGTCAGAGCTCAGACCAGCTGGCAGCTAAAGCACAGCCCTGGCCCCCCAACAAGGGAGACCTCTGCCTTTAAGCACGAGACCAGGCCCACGAGCGGGGACCTCCAGGACGGGTGTCCCCTCAGCACAGATCCTGGAGGCCACTGGGCTCTAGCAGCTTATTAACAAACACCAGGGGTCAAATGTCACCATCCAGTGTCGCCACAGTGCCCACTGCAGGGTGGAAGGACTTGTGGGGTGGGGGCGGGGCAGAGGTGGGCACGTAGGGGAATCAGGGTAGTGAAGAATGAGCAGGTATGCGATACGCGAGAAGGTGACTTTATCCCCAAATCTTCCATAACACTGTGTTTGCCTCTAGTAAAGGCGATTGGTTTAAAAACGGGGTCCCCAAAAAATGACACAAAGCCCATTGGAGGAGGGAGGGGCTGTGGGGAGCAGGAGGTAAGAACACCAAGGTCGGTACCACCAGCATGTGTCCTAGTTCACGCTCGAAGCCCAGCTGGGAAGTGGGAGCCACACGTTAACCTGCCAGGCTGATTAGCAACCTTCCTCGAAGCCCCTACCCATCTACTTTCTCATTATCCTCTTAACATCCTGGGAGCAGGCAGCGGGGGCTGCCCCCTGACAGGGGAGGGGGGTTAACTGGGTGGACAGCCCAGGGCGCACGCTAGTTTGGGGGGGGGGGGAGCTGGAGTTGCCAGACAAAACCCAGGACACCCAGTTAAACTTGAACTTCACATATCATCCCTCTGCATCCCTTTTTAGTTTGTCCAACAGTACTCATCACGTCCAACATCCCGGTGCACCTGGGTGTCCTGTATCTCTGTTTGCCCGGTGTGGCCGTGCTGGGCGGGGGGCAGGTGGAGAAGGAGGCGAAGGTCAAAACATCTGTTTCTAAAACCCGTGTTTGGGGTGGGGATCCAGGGGGCAGACTGGACGCCCTGTAGCCCCAGGAGAAACCCATGTCTGGGGGGTCCTCCTGGGAGGCCCCTGTGGCCACCAGGCAGCAGGGTGCCAACCCCAGATGCCCTGCCCAGGGGCCACCGAGGGGGTCTCCTGGAAACGCCTCCCGTCTGGATGCTGCCCTGGCCACGGCTGCCCCGGCACCTCCTTGGATGAAAGGCTTTATTAAATCGGGCAAATGTCAGCCCCAGTAAGTTAACCAGACTACGGGAGGGTGAGGGGTTGCAGATAAAAAGTCCCCTGGTGGTAGCATCAGCATATAAGGGGGCCAGGGGCGCCCCCTGCGGAGGGGACAGGGGCCAGGCCCTAATTCTCAGGTGGCCACTGGTCAGAACTCTCAGCTGTGCCTGTCCTCCAGCCAGCAAATTAAAAACAGCAAATGTAGCTCTATTCTTTTTTTCTCTTCCTCCCCCTCCTCCTCTCCCCCGCCCCGACCTTTTCTTCTTTTTCCTTTTTTTTTTTTTGTGAGTCAATGCAGAATACAAGGCCAGTGCCCAAAACAGGTCCCACTTGGTCCAACCTCAGATGGTGACTCCTCTCCCACAGCCTGTGTGAGCAAAAACAGTGAGCTCACACCCGTGTCTGGGCGGCCAGCCCCTGGCGCTGCAGCCCGCGCTGGCTCCTGTGGGCGGCTTTTTGTCCCCAGACCCGCAGCGTGTCAGCGCGGGACACCATTCAGCCGCGCCCGCATTGTGCGTCTCTTCACATAGGGTTCATCCGCTCGCAATGGGTGCATGTACCCAGAAAATGCAGCCTTTCAGTGTGTGTTCTCTATGTAACAGAAAAGATTAGGGTATAAGCCCGCTGAATGCGGCAGGAATTAGCAGGACAGTTGAATAAGGGAAAAATGAATCTGGAATGACGGTGGATTTGGTCTAATGATGGTGGGAGGGCCTTAAGAACTTGCTGGTAGGTTTCAGCCCTTTTAATCCCAGCCTGTGTGTGTGTTTGGGCAGGAATGCTCACTCACAACTGCGGCTCGCTTGGAGGGAGCCGTGAAAGACACACACACAGGGACACGGATGCACAGAACACCCCAGTGTCGTCCAGCTCGCAGCCGTGGTCCAGAGGGGTCCATGGCCCAACGTTCGGCTTTTAAAATAAAATGCGGGGGGGGGGGGGCTTTCATGCCGTGGAGGAGGCCTCCTTTTTGCACTCATTTTATTTTATTTCTGGACTTAGTAAAGGACCCAGGCCTCAAAGGGCAAACTCTCTCTAAAACAGATTTGATTTCGAATAGTTAGCGGAAGCGAAAATGTGCTTAGATGTTTTTCTCATTGGCACCCACATTAGAAAAGGGGGGGCTGGAGTCATTTAAAGTGTGGACAACGCGCCTTTGGGGGCCCAACCGAGCCAGAAGTACCGGTGGACGCAGCTGGGTTTCCAACCAGCTTTTATTTGGTGTCTGTGTCGGACCTCGTTTGTTTTAGGGCTGTGTAGGAGCCAGCAGCAAGAAAACTTGAGACTTAGTCTTCCTTACTTTCTACCACCGGTTCCAGAGAAAGGGTTTTTTCCAGCCAATTTTGATTGAAAATCAAGATTTGCATCACAATGGAGATACTTCCAAAGTGTAGGCACAAAAGCCTGCGACTTCGGAGACCCCTGGCTCCGGCGCTGAGTCCTAGGACGCCATCCCGAACGGCGTCTGGGAAGGCGCAGCTTTCCGATTCAGGCCAGCGGGGCTTGCTCACCCCTCACTGCAAACCTCACAGGGCAGACTCTTCTAGAGGCTCCCGGGACCGTCGAATGTTTTAAGCCACAGACACTTTCAATGTGGGAACCGGAGCATTTTAGACCATTTGTCTCATTCACATCAAAAACAAGCCTTTTAGAGTCTTTTTTAAAATCAGAAAATACTCCCTCCTTGAGCTGTTACATATTCTAGATTTTTGGTATGACTTCACATAAACCGTGGTCCAAAAATTGAACAAATTCCTTTGAGTAGAAAAGATGCACATTGCAAAGCCACACCCTACCAGTTAAAAGCAGTTTCGATTTTTTTGCCTCTGTTGGTTTAAATTCATTTTCATTTTTGCCCTTGATGTGATCAATATTTTTGTAATTTATCAGTCAGGTTTATGTTATTAACATAGAGATGTTAACAGTGTACAAGTTCCTTTTCCATAACTAAAAATGTAAGGTTTTTCCAATTGTTTCCCCATTCCTACAATCTTCTCCCGCAAGTGTGAGAACTATAATGCAAATCAAAATATATTTTTTTGAAGCTCTAAATTCTATTTTCCCTAGCCCAGATCGGGATTTGGATGTGGGGAAGGACTAAGCATACATATGGCATCGGTGAAGATATTTCAGTCTTCATGCCAGTTTCTGCACAGGTCGGGGTCTTTTGCTAACATGTTGGGAGGAAGGTGCTGTGCTGTGTCCGGAGTAAAACTGAACCTGCCGGAGCCTTCCTTCCCCTTTGCCCTTTGTCGGTAACTCTTGAGGGTCTTACCAGCCCAGCACCGGGGGCCTGGCCCCAGCGGGGCTGCCACGCCTGCATCCTGGGCTGCTGTGTGGGTTTGTGCAGGTCCTGGTGGGCCGCTTCCTCTCCGGTCCTGCCCGAGGGGCCGAGCCACGTGTCAAATCTTGGCTTCAGCCTCAATAACCTGGTATAATTTTCACAAGGACTGTTGTTTCCGTTTGAAACACTTTACATCTGTGCAATCAGCTCACATTCTCTTTCTTTTTTTTTTTTTTTAAATCCCCAAAAATGTCATTGCATTTTAGAATTTCAGTGAACAGGCTGGTGGGGCAATAAAGAATCTGGAAAAAGTGGGGTGGGCAGAAAACTTAGACCATAATTCGCCTGACGGAACAAGCTGGCCATGCCTTCTGCTTTGTCCTGGTGTGTATTGGGGCGAAAGTGTCTTTTCGTGCTAAGCACAGGGCTGGACCGTGGAAAATCAAAAAACAAACTGGCATTTGGAAGGGCAATAACTCTTCCCGCGGAGGGGGGGGCCAATGTTTGTCTATTGTTTCAGACTTACTTCTGGTCCCCTACACCCTCCAAGGTGACCCGGGGGCAGGGGCGCCCGCCTCCAGTTTGGCAGCCTCGGAAAGCGGGAGTGGCAGGAAAGGGGACCTGCTCGAGTTGTAAGTGTCGAGTCCCCCCCACCCCGCCCCCCAGAGATGAAAGGGAAGTTAAAGTCAGCCCCCCCCTTGGAATCATCAAGGGGGACACGGTGGGGGGGGCTCATCCGAGATCTTCAGAGCTCCCTAAGACTGGAAGGCCTGGCTAGAAATCCCAGGGGCTTTACTCGCTAAGTCAGGATTAATCGCCCTAGGGCCGTGTCCCTGGGGGAGAGCCCCCAGAGGCCTTGGGAGGTCGACTTTGTGTTGCTTTGAAAAACTTCCTCGAAGCACACGTAGGAAAAATGGATTTTGTTGTGTTCCCCACTAAAGATTCCTCGGGCATCTGCTTCAAATGCCCTAAACCTGACCCTCCCGCCCCCTCCCAAAAGGCCCCCTTTCCCCACCTGGTGTCTTTACGCCTCCAACATTCCTGGTGGTCACTCCTCCTCCCCACCTGGCGTCACTGCCGGTGATTTTTTCCATCACTTCTTAGCCACCTCACCCGGGAGCCTCGTCCTGGTCCCCTGCAACCCCCGCCCCCGCCCCCCCCCCACCCGGTTTCCACCACCGTATTAGACGTGGCTGCAGCCGGAGCCAGGTGGCGCCTCAGTCTGCTTCTCTTCTCACACGCGTCGTGGAGCGAAACCAGAGGGGAGTCCCGATGCCTTCCCGTAGACTTGATGGGATGGTATTAGCCCAAACGCAATGTTATTTGCTTTCTGCTTTGCCCTAGAAAATGAAGTAAAATAAAAAAAATAACACAGACGCCCCCCATGTTGAGTGAAGAACGTGGCTGCCCAGCTGGCCGCTGGGGGAGAGAAAAGGACACCTCTGTCTGTGCAGCAGGGAGAGGTCCTCGCCCGTCGGCACGCCTCCCCCACCCCGATTTCCCAAGAGACTGGCACGGGGCCCTGCCAACGGCACTGCGGAAACACAAGCTCCTTGCGCCGGCTCCCACTCTTCCCCAGCGTCTGCATTCGCTTCTAGTGGTTTCTTTCTGCATGCCGGGAAGTTTTACTTGTAAAAGGCCCCAACTGAACACAAGGCCTTCCGGATGATCGGGAACCACACAGGCCGACCCTGGGGTCTCCGTGTCTGCGGGTCACCGTTGACAGGAGACAGACCCCAGGCAAGCGTCACTGCAAAGTCTGTCCCTGGCTTGGTGCTTCCTAGCCAGCATCCTAAAAACATGCAGCTTCTTAGCTAGCAAGGGGCCCCTTCATGGACCGCAGAGAGCCAGGGCTGTGGAGCAAGTATTGCATTTTAGGAAAAAGAAAGCTGCAAGATCAGAAGCTCAAAGGACAGTTGCCTGAGGTGTGTGCTTATAGTTGTCACTGGGTTTCGTGTTTCTGTCGCTGCTGTACTGGTGTCTGATTACCCTGCTGGTGGCCAGGGGTAAGCCAGGGTTTCATCTGGTCTAGGAACAAAACTTCTCTCTCAGACAGAAGGTGGCCTGTCCAGGTCAAGGCATGGGTCATCGGAAGGGCAGCCTTAGGAAGCCTGCATTTTCTCAGCGACCACTTGTTACAATCAGTTATAAAAAACAAAAAACTAACATCGGTGCCTTGACACTCTGGGGCCCCTTGGCCTGGACAGCGCCATTGTCCTGGAACAATGTCAGCATCTTCGCTTGAAAGCAGAGGCACAACCGTATTTCAAGCAGCAAAATCCCTCAGAGTCATTCAGGGGTTTCCTTCCCTGTAGCGTCTGAAACTCTTGTTCTGCCGCTCAGTTCTGACTCCGAGTGTACTGAACGCAAATGCAGAGAAGGAAATGGAGCAAGACTGCGTCGGCGGGCCCGGTGCCAGCCAGCGCCCCCGCCGGGCTGACAAGTCCCTCAGTGTGGGGACAGAGAGCCCCGGGGTTCGGGCAGAGAAGCCCGTAAACCCCTCAGCCCCAGCCCCGTCCGCCTCCTTCACCCTGCAGACTGTTTGCAGCCCGCTGGGGTCTGCCAGGGCTGGCGGCACTGCCCGCTGATACTGAGCTCGGGGCT
This sequence comes from Desmodus rotundus, assembly GCF_022682495.2. Classification (NCBI taxonomy): domain Eukaryota; kingdom Metazoa; phylum Chordata; class Mammalia; order Chiroptera; family Phyllostomidae; genus Desmodus; species Desmodus rotundus. Next base: position 2,185,501 of record NC_071388.1, on the reverse strand, counting down.
TCGCTGCCTGGGGCGCACACTGCACACAAACACAAACGAGGCGTGGCTGTTCTTCGGGAGTTCAGGTCACCTGCAGCAAACACAGGAGGCTGGGGACGCTCCCCCAGAACTGTCTCCGGGAAGGGAAGCTGGGCCATGGTTTATAGGGCAGCGGTGTCAAACTCGTTTTCACCAGGGGCCACATCGGCCTCGTGGTTGCTTTCCAAGGGCTGAATGTAATTTTGGGACTGTGTAAATGTCACTACTCCCTAAGCAGGGGCAAGGAGCTCGGCGCTGCTGCAGGGTAGAAACAAGGGGCCCAGCTGGGTAAAACACGGTGGAGGGCTGGATTCGGCCCGCGGGGCTTCTGTTTGCCACCTGTGGCTTATCTGGGTAATGACAGGTTGATCTCTTCTGTGCAGCGCTACACTTACCTGGCTGGGTTCCTGTCAAGCTCACCCTGTTGGCAGCTGTGTCTGCGAAGCACTGAGCTACCATTTAACACGGATCGAGAATAGCATTTAGTAGGAGACGCCCAGCCCTTGTGATTTTGTCCTAACAATCTCACAGGTGGAAAACGTGTGTGGCCTCGTGACCCAGGTCTAGCCAGAGGCTGAGGCTACAAGTGGTATAAAACTTCAGGAAAGTGTCCTTCACGGGAAGGGGCATTGCCCCCTTTGCTGTGCGTCCTTCCTGCGATGGCTGGATGCCTGAAACGACAGGAACTCGTGTGAGGGAGGCCGAGTGGCACCCCCACCCCCAGACCTAGAGAGCAGAGGCACCCCACCAGCCCCAGGCGTACCAGGAGGAGAATCGTGGGTCTCTTCCAAGGCGCTTTTACGGGGGGCCTTGGTTTCAGAGAGACAAGCCTCTGTCGTGGTGCGTGGCGGTGCGCACAGACTTCTCTCGGGGCCCCGCCCCGTCCGGGTCAAAGGTCTAAGAGGTTCGTTTTCATTTGAGTCTCTGGACTCAACTGCAACGGCAAAGTGACAAGATGCAGAGATTCCGGAGCAAGGTGACAAACCGGCTGGAGGGGACAGCTCTTGTGAGAAAAGGCTGCCTCTGTAGGAAGCACACCCCACCCCCACCCCCACCCCCACCGGAGGGCTCCCGGATCTGTTTTCCTCACTCCTGCACTCTTCCCAGAGGTGGGCTTTGCTTCCAAAGCCAAAGCAGGCCCGTGGCTTCCCTTGGAGGCCGCAGGCTGGAAGACGTGGAGCTGGGAGCCCTGGGGATTTGATTCCCTCAAGGCGGCTCTTCCCTCTAGCTGACCCAGGTGGCTAAGAAAGCCCCAGCTTCCTCGCCTCCACTAGGGGCCACTCGGAGCTGTGACAGACACGCCACAGTCTCGCCCACAATCAGCTTTGCCTGAGATCACAGTTCTTCTTGGTTTCTTTCCTTTTCTGGGTCCTTCCTCACGTCCTAACCCGTTTCCCCCGGGAACTTATGTTAAATCACTTGCACAGGAGTCTCTGTCTCCGGGGAAACTGGCCCAGGACAGAGCACCGCCCAGGGCCCAGGTGCACACTCACTGACGGGCCGCTGGTCCTGCCTTCGCCGGTCCTAAGTTTTGAGAGTAGAGCCCTGACTGGTATGGCTCAGTGGTTGGGCGTCACCCCCTAAAGCGAAAGGTCACAGGTTCGATTCCCAGGCAGGGCCCATGCCTGGGTTGCAGGTTTGAGCCCCTGTCAGGATGCATGTGAGAGGCAACCAATCAGTGTTTTTCTCACACATTGATGTTTCACTCCCTCTTTTCTCCCCTCTTCCCCGCTCTCTAATAACTACCTAACTAACTGAATAAATAAAAAGTTCTGAGTAGAAGTTGGAGGACTTAGGGCTCTAAGCAACGAGCTTCCAGAGCTTTCTTAGCCCTACCCCCTAAACATCAAAATCAAACATTTACCGAGAGTTCAGTGTGTGAAGTGTAAAGACTCTTGTAACAAAGTGAAAAAATCAAACATTGGTATAGTCCTCGAGGCCTTTTCTGAGAGCTGTAAACGTACCACCTAATCTAGTCTTCCCTGACACCCTGTGACGTGCCGCTGCCGCCTCCGTCTTCACGCCTGTGTTTACAGATGCAGAGATGGACGCCGGAAGTTGAGGAACTTGCCCAAGTGCAGCAGATGGGAAGCAGTGGCACTGGGGTTTGAACTTGAATAGCGTGGCCGTCGAGTCTACGTTCTGACCCACGAGGCTGCTCGGTCTCCCTGTGAGGCCATCGAGAGGGCAGCCTTGTGAGTAAGGAGAGGGAGCAGGCAGAGACAGACTCCCTCAGGGGGTGCTGTGGCAGAGTCCAGTTCCCCGAAGTGTCCCCGGCTGTCCCCTGTGCACTCTTGCTCACACTCACCCCCACTGCCAACGCCCGAAGTCACCACTGTCTGCACTTAAGGGGCTGCGTTAGGGCCACCTTGTTAGACAAACCCATACCCCTCAGTACTTGCTGACCCCCGACACACTCATTCTATTCCATTGCCCAGCGGTTCTCCTACAAAGCTATGCTCCCGTGTTTTCTTGACGGTCTTTACTTGTTGCAGGTGGGAAGTATGCTGTGAGTCCTGGCTGGGTGGCTCGGTGGGCTGGAGCATCGTCCTGGGAACCAAAAGGCTGCGGGTCCGATTCATGGTCAGGGCACATGCCCCGGTTGCAGGTTTGATTCCCCAGGCAGGGCGTGTACAGGAGGCGACTGACCGACTGACTGACTTCCTCTCCCTCTCTCCGTTCCTCTCTCTTTAACAGCAACAAACACATCCGGGTTGGGGGGGGGGGCGTTAAAGAAGCAAGTATGCAGCAGACACCGGTGTGCTTCGGGCACCGCCGAGCTCTCCTGCCGCACAGGAGCTCAGGAAGTGTGTGGAGGTGCGTGAGCGAGGGAGGAGAGAGAGAGCCGCTGAGTGGTTCCCAGACTGGGTTCTGAGGAACCCGAGGGTCCCCTGGGTGTCAAGGGCTGGGGATCAAGAGAAAGGCCAGGCCAGAGCCACCCCAGGGGCCCTGCACCCCAGGGGCCCGCCCCCTCCTGCCCAGAGGCTCTGCGGCTTTCCCACCTTTAAATGAGCCTGCTGTTGAAGCAGTATTCCAAAGCCCCCTTTCAACTGGGGAGGGGGTAGAGGGCTCTATTCTCCAGGCTCTGTGCTCAGCCTACAGCCAGAGACATCGCCCCCCTCGCACTTCCCACCACACCCCGCTGTGGCAGGTGGTGCGGGGGGCGTCCCTCCCTGATGGATGCCAGGGCTCCTTAGTTACCAGTCACTCCCCAGATGGCCCCACTATGTGCCTGCATGAGGACCTGGCCCTGAACAAGCCAGACCCTGCGGCAGGTCGGGGCCATACTCCCCAATAGCGTGTGCATCCTGGATGCATCAAGCCCTCCCTTCTGTCTGTTGTTTTCAGCAAACCTCCTCTTGTGAACCCATTCCGCCTCCTCGCTTGCCTTCTGTATCGAGGGAGCCAGAGTCCCGTCCGCAGGGGCACCACCTGCCGATGACGTCTGAGGCAGGGGCCAAGGCCTCTCCTGGAGGATCAGCCTCTTACACTCTCCCAAACAGAGGCGAGCTAGCTCGCAGTGACCCAGGGTCCATGTGTCTGTGTTCAGGTCATCCAGCATGCTGGCCGGTCACCAGGTCGTCTGGCTGCCGTCCGGCACACTGGCCGTGCTCCAGGGAGGGAGGCGAACTTGTGCCAATAGGCGAGCAGGGGCTTGGTGACTCTGCTGAGACCTTTCGTGGGAGATTCTAGGGGGCTTTGGGGGTCACCGTTCCCCAGGCTCCTTATCACTGCAGCACATGGCTCCCCCAGTGTGGCCCCAGACAGCAGAGCAGTAGCGCCTGGGAGCTCGTTCCCAAAGCAAGGGCTGAGACCCCAGCCCAGACCTCCTGAACTGGGACTCTGGGCGGAGGCCAGCAGCCTGTTCCCACAGCCCCTGATGATTCTGCCGCTTGCTGCAGTTTGGACCTGGGTGCAGGTCCTTGAACTCCAAGGCGGTGCCCCTCAGCTCTCTCTGTGTGACCTTGTGTGACCTCGTGGCCTGCACCTGGGAGCTGAAAAGGGTCCTGCGGGCCATTCCCAGCACATTCATTTGTAAATCAAAATCAGAAGAACTTGCTCAGACGGAATGAAGGGGCAGGAAACCCAGAAGCTGCACGCTTCCTGTTCCGGAAGAAACCCGCAGAGCCGGCTGGCAGGTGGGCTTCCAAGAAGGCAAACAGCAGGCAGGTTTCCTCCTGGTTCTACCGGAAAAGCCAACTTCCTGGGAACATTGCAAAGCCATGTGGTGTCTTCAAGTCCCGGACTACCCAGTCGAGACGGGGACAGAGAAAGTGGGCTCTGAGGAATGTCCCACACCGGAGGCCACTAGGAAATCCTAGTCAGGTGGTATTCGGAAAAGCTCCCATCATCTTTTCAAAATAAGTTGTGCGTTTTCACGGGCAGATGGATACTGGGACGTGATTACGGGAAGCTGTCCGGTGCCACAGACTGTGGAAATGATGGAGGGGTTGCACTTCTCAGAAGGCTGAACTTGACCGAGCCCAGTGCTGCCCATTTGTGTGAGGTGCTGGGCTCTCCAGGCACGCCATGCCTGGATTCCCTATGGCTACTTTTCCAGACACAAAGCAAGGCTTCAAAATATGGTTCCTGTTGCGGCGTCTGCTTGCAAAACTCCTCGACTTTTGTCTTTTAATGGACATGCAATCTTTATAAAAGTGCACTAATCATTCACCTTTCTCTCCTTGTTGGGGTGGAGAGAGGCCACTTTCAGGGAGACATCCGGCTCGAGGCTTTGGGTCACGTTATTCTTCTACACCAACAGAGAACAAATGCATTTCTGCGTTATGAAACCCCTCTGTGGGGGGCCTTTCATTTGACCGAATTAGTCGCCCTGCCCCGCTCACTGCGGGTGTGACCTGACAACCTTGTGCATCTGGTTCTGCAAGCTGAACACGTTTTCCATCGATTCCAGCCGGCACCCACGTGATTCTGAGACCGAGAGGCGGCGGTAAGCCGTGCGAACAGCCCCTGAGAAGAGTGGTCACTCAGCGGCGAACGTTTCAGCGGCAGCCACTCGAGCTGCCCTCGGTTTTCCGGCTGAAACTGCTGCCCCTCCGCCCCAGGAGGCAGTGCTGGACGCACCCTTCGTGCTGCAGGGAGTCAGCTCTGCCCCCGAGACTCCACGGCCGCAATGTCAAGGAGGCAGAAGAGACTTTAGAAGCCGCCTGTTATGGATTGAACTGTGTCCCTCCCAAAGACGTTCATGTCCTCCCCCCCAGTACCTGTCGACAGGACGAACGTGACCTGATCTGGAAATGGGTTTTGTGCAGATGACCAAGTGAAGCCAAGGGTGGGCCCCGCACCAATAAGTGGGGTCCTGGTGAAGGGGAATCTGGACACAGAGAAAGACGCCCCCAAGGAGACGCCCTGTGACCTCAGGCCTACAGGCCAAGGAAGCAGAGGTGGCTGGAAACTTCCAGAAGCATGAGGAGAGGCCTGGAACAGGTTCCCCATCTCAGCCTCAGAGGGAGCCAGCACTGCTGACACCCTGACCTTGGCCTGTGAGAGAGCAAACGTTTGGGGTGCAAGCTGCCGGGTCTGCAGCACTTGGTTACAACACCGCTGGGCAAGCCACACGCCATCCAAGCCCCCCACGTCTGTGCGTTGACCGCGGAGTCCCGAGAGGCCCCGGAATGAGGAAGTTGGGGTAAAACGATCCGCCTTAGAACTGGGCTCGCAGGCCACTGTACTCCCGAGAGCAAGCCTCGAACCTCCCTGCCCAGAGGGAAAAGTGCAGGCTTTGCCTTGAGGCCCCCAGGGCACAGCTCTACAAGGCCTGTCTCCAGATGAAAAGCTCCCTCTTGGGCTGTGGGCTGAGGACCTCAAGGCGTCGGCTTTGGCCGCTCCGCCAGCAGGTTTCCTGCGGCCATGGCATACGTGGCTCTGCCTCGGGAGGCTTTGCTGAGGCACTCGGAGCAGCGTGGAGGCAGCCAGTGTCGGGTGGTGCGGGGGCCGAGGTGGGAAGGTCGCTCCTCTCCCAGCCCCTGGGCTCCCAGGTGCCAAGACAAACGCCAGAACACCTTGGCGGTCACCTGACGGCTGCGTCCTCTCTTGAGCGCCCTCTGGTGTCCTCCCGTGGTGCAGCCGCGGGAGAGGTGCTGAAGCCATGGGAAAGCTGGAGGGTTCTTCCAAGTAACGCAGTCACCCAGTTTAGTATCTTCCAGCTCTCCGAGGACAACAGAGGTGGCAAGGCCAGCTCGGATTTTACACTACTTCCTCGTGGTCTCTAGCACTTTCTAGCCTGCCCAGGCTTCCCTAACGTTTCCCACACCCTCCCACCCACCCATTTTGAGAAAGGAATGAGAATCTGACCCCACGTCCCAGGGCCCCTCTGGAGAGGGGGTTGGTCTCTGAAGGTGTTTCTCAACCTTGGCACCGTCTGGGCATGGTCCCTGTCTGCTGTGGGGATGGTCCTGTGCCTCGCAAGGTTTTTAACAGCACCCCTGCCCTCCACCCACGGCATGCCAGCGATGCTCTGTCCCCAACTATGACGACCAAGGAGGTCTCCCACCATTATCACATACTCCCCAGGGGGCAGTCACCCCCTGGGTTGAGCGAATGCTCCCCATGTTAATACATAGCGTCATAACTATATTTCCCTCCGTGAATGGGGCCACGCTCATGGGCTCTCTTTGATTTTTAGATATCACGCATCATCTATTTTTACATTTTTAGTTAATCTCGTGCTAACTTGTTCCGTTGCCACGGGTCTAATGAAAACAGAACACAGTTGTCCAATCTGCGGGTGGAATATAAACCTCGCAGATATATATCAAAGACACACGCACATATTTAATATGTTTATATTCAGAAATTCTGTGCAGGGCCTTTACTTTGTCCCAGAATACTCTTTTGTATATTTTCAGACTAAGTTCTCAAAAGCAGCCTGTAGGCGGGGTTCTGGGTTGCTCCGCTCATTTCCCTCCGCAGTTCGCGTCCAGAGGGACTAAGTGACAGGTCCCTGCCACCCGCGGGGAGGGGCCACTCAGTGATGGAGCCTGTTCCCACAATTTGCAGCCGTATTGGCGACACTTTACCAGCTGCCTCCCTGGGCCTGGCAGACGGCCGGTGGCCCTGTCGTCTTCCTCCGTGACGCTGAGACTGCCTTGTAGGGCCACTGACACAGCCGGGGTCAGTAACGGGCGGTATTCGCAAGTCAGCGGGGTGAGAGCTGGCTGCCAGGCATGGCGCTCAGTGCTGACATCCTCACGAGGACTCAGAGCCCCCACATCACAGCTGGGGAGGGGCAGGTGCAGGTGCAGGAGGCTGTGCCACTCACCCAGGTTGCCCTGGCGGGTGGCGGGGCATCAGGCCCCGCACAAGCACACACCTCCCAGCTCCGCCCCAGGCTCCGTCCTTAAGGCTCCTCCCATGAGCATGCGAAAAGCCCGCCTTCCTGGCCAATAACCAGGTTTCCAATGGAGAGCCTCGGTTGCCACATTTGCTTCTGTTCCTCAACCTACCATGGGATTTCTTTTCATCCATAATAGGTTTTGCAGCATTTCCCCTAAGCAGTTAGATTACGTTATCGGGGTGAGACTCAGTGTGGGCGCCCGAATAGGCCCATCTCCCTGATCGGTAAGTGCTGTCACCACGGTGCGGCTCTCGGAGCTGCCGGCCTGGGGTGGTGGTGAGCTGCTCAGCTTCATGCACCGGCCCCTCCTCAGCTGTGGCGTGGGGGCGCTGACTCCTCCCTCCCGGATGTGGTGAGGAGGACCCTGCTGAGAGCCTTGGTAATCGGGAAGCTGAACCTCGTTTCACTTAAAATGCTTGGGATGAAGAGAAGTGATTTTCCTGGAATGGCTTGCAGTCACAAAGTACCACCAATCGGGTGGCGTCGAACCACTAAAATTTACTGCCTTGGTGCTCCAAGGCTAGGAGTCTGGAGTTCAGGTGTGGGCAGGGCCACGCTTCCAAGTCCCTACGGGAGGAAGCTTCCGGCCTCTTCCAGCTCCCGGTGGCCCCGGTGCCCCTGGGCTTGGGCTGCCTCACTCCAGTCTCTGCCTCCATCTGCAAGAGGCCTTTCCTCTGCCAGCGTCTGTGCCCCTCATGGCTGTCTTCTCATAAGGACACAGGCCGTCTACCACTAAGGGCTCACCCTGCTCCAACACGACCCCATCTTAACCAACCACATCTGCACAGGCTGTTTCCGAGCGAGCTGGCATTCTGGGGCCTGGGGCTAGGGCTTGCACCCGTCTCTCTGGGGGCACAGTGCACCCACAGCTGGTGGTGTGAGGGCTCAGCCCCAGATCCAGCAGCTGATGACTGCCCAGCCGGACGGGGCTGCCCCCTCTGCTGATAGGACACCAGTTGTACTGGACGGGGCCCACCCTGGTGGCCTCATTTTACCCTAGTTACCTCTTTAAAGACTCCTCCCCCAAACAGTCTCGTTTTGAGGTCCTGGGGGTGAGGTCTCCAACTTCAGAATTTGGGGAGAGACACAACACAGCCCTTAAGAGAGGTGATGTGGTCACTGTGAGGATTAAATAAGCAAAGGCCCCGGAGGCCTGGGCTGCTGTATTTGATCAGAAGATGCAAACTCTCATTTTCCATGTTCTCCAATGTTGAGGCGCTATGGGGAAAAATTGCCTTGAAGAAGCACGTGACCCTCAGGAAAACCGAACTTTTCTTTCAGGCGTTAATTCACTCAAAACACCTGTCCCCACGCCCACCCCACCCTGGAATGGACGCCAGTGGTCCCCACGAACCCTCAGCCCTGGAATCCAGCAGCACAGCCTCTCAGCCTTCTTCCTGGAATCCGAGCTCTGTATTTAAGACCAAACTTCTTTTCAAAGGAGCAGGAGGCTCCAGCCCTGGGCTGCCCCAGTCCTTTCTCAGAAGCAGGGGCAGCACTGCAATGCCTCCCGAGTCCTCACGGGGGCTCACAGGGGCTCCTGTGGGTTTTCACACGTCCTGACCCACTTCCCTGCCAGCCCTGCGCCAGAGGTGGGGGCAGCAATCCCACAGGGACCCCCCTGACGGGGCCCGGGGCTTGTGGGAAAGGATTCCGCCCCTTGGGTACGGCCTGATCTGAGAGGCCACTGCGCAGCGATGTCCCCACCCTGCACCAGAGGGAACCTCGTGTCCCCAGTGCCCAGTGCTTCAGAGGTCCAGCCAAGAGTGAGTCCCTTTACTTCCTCGTTACTGACTAGGGGGCCTAGGTCGAAGGGCGTGGGGCTTTTGGAGCCCACCGACAGGAAGTGCTGCAGTCACAAACACTGAACCGTCATCTCCAGGGTGGCCTGTCACCTCGGGGGCAGGAACAGCGCCCTCCTGACCCCACCCCAGGCTTCAGGGCCTGACTCTCCTTCGGTGACAGGGGTAGGCAGGGGGAACCTGGACGGGGGTTTGGGGACAGGGCAGGGAGCATTCCTTCTCTGCACCTCCAGACCTTCGCCGGGCGGGCAGGTGAACGCTAACACTCCTGCCGGCTCTGCCGCGTTCCGATCCCGCTCCGAAGGTGACATTCACTTTGGAAGAAGAGACAGACAGACAGAGACAGGGGCAGAGAGGAACACGTCGTCTCAGGAAACCCAGCTGGGAAGCCCATGGCTCTGTCGGGAGAGAAGGTGCACGGGAGGTCCCTGGCTGCTCGGGGAAGAGCCCGCTGGCGCCGGAGTCAACAGGCCGCAGGTGAGGCCGATTGTTCCATGATTTAGTTCAATTCTGACGTGGTCACTGGAGGGGGCAAGCCCAGCGTCTACCTAGTCCGCCATTCCGACTGAACTCCTAGTAACTTTTAACCCTTTCCTTCTCCCCATGTGACACCCAGAGCTTCTGTTGCCTCCAAGTGCCTCCCCCGCCCTCTGGTTCAGCCTTTTCCAGCAAGGCCTGTTCTCGAATGCCGGACAGTCCTCACGTGTCTCTTTGCACTTACACTCGGGGCACCGAAAGCTGGTGGTGAACTCGGTGCATGCGCCCGGGGCCTGGCCCCTGTGGCTTCAGGACGGCCATCTTCCTGGGCCATTTTCCTGGGCAGCCTTGGACACCGGAGTCTTAGGGCTTCTCTCTCACCTTGCTGGAAGTGCGGCAGGGGAGGCTCCAACATTCGCCCCTGGGGAAACTATCATCCTTACCGTCGTTATTCTGGAAACGCGATGGGGGGAAGGGCCAGAGACTGGACGCTCTGAGTGTGAGCATTGGTCCGGCCTGCCGTGGCAGGAGGGAGGCTGGAGACCCTACTGCCTCTTAAAAGGACTTGGGATTGGTCATCCTGCTTCACTCCCACTTCCACGGGTGCCCGCCTGTCAGCCATTCCCGAGCGCCGGCCCGCTCTTGGCTTCCCCCATCGGTGGCTCACAATTCCACCTTCTCAGCTCTGTTATGTCTGTCACCAGACACACCTCACTTTCCAGCTTTCAAGTTCAATGCCATCACCATCACCCTGTAGGTTGTGCGTTCTCCAAAACACCTCCCCTGTTGTTGGGATTTCGGGAGGGTCTGGAGGCTGGCCCCCACACCTAACATGCCCTCGCCGCATAGAAGTCCACCCTGCTCTCAGCAGCCTTGGCTTTGGAGCGTCTCTCTTCCTGTCTTCATCATAACAGCAATCAAGCAAGCAATCAAAACGGGCGTGGAAGTTCATTCCAGAGTCTTTTGCCTTTCGGTGGGCTGGGCTTTGACAGCTGAAGAGAAGCTTCCTCCTCTACTTCTCCCTGGGCTTGGAATGTCTAACACAACAAAGAAGGAAAGAGGGGAGGGAACACGTTCTGAAGCAAGCTCCAGTATTTCCTCCCGGTCCCTGGAAGACCGGAGCCAACAGGTCCAAGAAATCTGGGTGTGCGTGACCGATCTTGGGGCACACGCGCTGCCTCCCTGGTGGACTGGCTGGGACTGCTTTTCGGGTTTTCTGCATGCTTTCCAAGACGGTGATGGAGTCCCTCTGGCCGGGGGAGGCGGGATTTGAACTCAGAACAGAATAGAAGAGGGGGAAAGATGTCGTAAACTTATTTTTCATTTCTTACCAGTCAGCATGTCCACACCAGCACCTGCCCGCACGCCCACCGTGTGCAAGGCCCTGGGCCGTCAGCAGCGATGCCGAGGGAACAGCCAACTGCTCGGACGTCAGACGTGCCACCGCACGGAACTCACCACCAGTTGTTTGACACCTACTTCCCCCGGCTCTGCTGTCGGTCCAGTGTGGTAGCCACCAGCCACATGTGACGGTTCACATTTTAATTAACTGAAAACTTCGGTTTCTCAGTCACTCTCACAGCCACGCGTGGCCTCCCTGCTGGACAGCGCAGAGACCTGCTGCTGCGTAACACCGGCCCAGGGGGAGACTCAAAGACACGGTGGACCCAGCGCCCTGCACCCCCGGGAGCCTGGCTGCCATCTCTGCCCTGAGCATCCCGGCCTGACTGGACCGTTCAGTGACCATGCAGTGGGCTGGTCTCCCCATGTGACCGCACACCCGTGAGGGCCAGGACCCGGGTCCTGTCACTGCCCATGACTCTGGGCACTTGGAGCAGAGCTGGCAGAGGAGACCAGAGCGCAAGGGAGCGAGCTCCAGGAGGGCAGGAGTGGGCGTTCTCCCTTCAGGTTCCCACGGCTCCCTGGGCAGAGAGGGAACTCAGCAAACATGGGTAGGACCACAGTGTGGCTGCACATCCACGGGGTAAGGGTGTCCCTTAGCACCACAAAGACGGGGAGCCAGGTGCTGCACGCCCCACCGAGCACCCTCCCCTCTGCCCTGGCACACTCTGTCTCCTGTGCCTTCACCCCACATCCCACCCAATATCTCACTATTTTCGAGGCCCGTCTTGTCCCCAGGAGGCGGGTCTGACCACGCGTCACCCCACCTCTGGCTGTCTCTCTCTCTCTCTCTCACACACACACACACACACACACACACACACACACACACGCGTGCTGGTTCTTTGGTCCTTTCCCTCTCCCTCCCCCTGGAACAGCAGTCTTCAAATCGTGGGATGCACACCCTAGGAGCTGCCCAACAGCGCTGTCTGGGATGCAGAGAGAAAATGTTCGGACTTTTTAAAGAATCCCACCATTTAAAATGGCCTCATTCTGCTGCGTGCATTAACAAGTTGATATGTTAGTGTAGTGATATCCATGCATTTATCATTGAACACAGGTGTGTGGGTGCACACTAGCTTCCTGCCAGAGGTCAGGCCCTGCCCTGGAGCTCCTGGGGCCCCCACTTCCCAGTCCTGCTTGCCCGCCTCCTCCCTGCACCCTCTCGTCTACTCAGGCCCAGCTGAACTGGGGGAGGGACTCACAGCCCCCACAAACTCCAAGTTCTCTGTTCTGAGTTCTGATGTCCCCCATCAGCAGCCCTGCCCTTCGCTCCCGAAATCCTTGGATGGCTTCCAGGGACTGGCGTGGTCTGTCCAACACAACTGTGAACTCCAGGAGCATCTTCCATGTGTGGCGCTGAAGACCCTGTTAGAAGGGAAGGGCCAAGAGAAAACTGAGTCCAATCGCATTTTGTAAATAAGGCAACATAGTCAGGAAGGCGATGTGAGACCTGCTCAGGGACTCAGCGGCCAGAGCCTTGCCTAGGTCAGGACCGTAGATGGGACAGGAAGCTCACCAAACACAGGGAGAACCTGCTGTCTGGGGTCTCTGGCCCAGCTCCAAGGAGGCAGCCCCACAGCCATGGTCGGGGTTTCCGGGGGCCCTGGGCATCCCCGGGAGGCGCAGCCCAGGGGCCTGAAGGAAGTCTGCAGGCCTAGGAGGCGGAGGAGGTGTCAGCTGCTAACTTGACAAAAGATGAGAGCCAAGGTCATGGCCTCCTAATAGCAAACCAGCCTATTAGTTTAGTGGGCTGTCTGCAGCGTCAGAGCCAGGGCCAGGGGAGACTGGACTGTTTGTTGTTCAGGAAGCCCCTTACTTGAAAATGAGAGAAACCTCTAGCAGCGGCTGGAAACCCCTCCTTTTAAAGTAATAAGTAGAATCTTCACCTAAGAAACTTGGCTCTGTTCTCCTTCACATTCCTCTGTGCCCCGAGACTGGCCGAGTAGCAAGGAGGCAAACGGCTGGAACCTGTGGGCTTCAGAACGGAGGAAGATGCCAATCAAATGTAAATGACGATCCCATTAAAAAATGATTTTCATTCAAACTCAGCAATCCAAATTTCTCAGACTTTGTGATTAGCTCTGTGTCAAACTTTTGCTCTTTTTTCTTTTTCCTTTTCCTTTTCTTTCTTTTTTTTTAGCAGTTAATTTGTGATATTCTGCGATCATTTTAGGTTTGGGGTGAGATTTTTTTTTTTTTTTTTTAAGTACTGACCAAAAAAATCTTGCTGCATTCAGTCTCCTGAGAATGTTGGGTCGAGTTTTTTGATCCCTGTGGCTCATTGATTCGCGGGCTGATGCGGAGCGAGGGGTCCTTATTAGTGGCGTCTGTCTTCTCTGCTGCGATGTTTTTGTTATTTTTCCTCATTTGTTCGCTCTGACATCATGTCATTACAGAATGGTGCTGTTCAGGCCCTGCCTGGGCTGTTCGTTAGCGTGTGTTTAATGAGCAGCTTAATTGAGCTGTCTAGTAGGCCACCTGTCGCCCCCGGACTTATTAACATACTAATGGCCTGACATTGTATTCTCTGACAGGCAACAGGGCTTACTGATTTGATGTCTGGACAGCAGGATTTTATGCTGGAGTGAGAGCGGGCATTGGGAAGGAGGTTTAAAAAACGCAGATTAACTCTTTGGTACCTCTGTGTTTATGGCTCTCTAGTGAGAAAAAAAAAAAAGTTCACCCAGCGCAGGCCGGAAAGCGAGGCGTGGGGAGGAAGGCTCGCTGCCACCCCAAGGCGGGTGCCCGGGAAACTGCCCTGTCTCAGAGGAGTGGGCTCCGTTTCCATTGGGGTTATTGTCGGGGCCGACTTCAAAGGGGAAATCGGCCCAGGGGAAAGTTTGCCACTAGACTTGACTGTGGCCGGACCGGGACAAGCAGCCCCACTCCATGGTCTGCGGTCCGGTCCTGCCCTTCAAGCCCAGCTCTGGCGGTGGGGGCTGTGGGCCTTGGAGGGAAGGCTGGGCTCCCCCTGCTTTGGTCTGGGCTTCTCCTGTGTCTGGGGGTCAGGGTTTCTCCCCTTGTGGGCAGAGGGATGTGGGCGGAAGGCAATTTCAGGGTGCCACGTGCCTGTCCTTTCCCATACCCGCACGTGGGATAGACACAGGCAGAGTAGGAGAGAAGAGCTTCCTCTCAGATCCCAGGACAGGGGCGCAGCCAGGAGCTGAGCAGAGGGAGCCAGGTCCCCAGAGCAGCTCGGAGGTGGGTGGAAGAGGCCTGTTGGGGGCAGGGAGGGCCGCACTGGGGGGCTGTGGGTAGAGGTTGCTGCTGGGCCACAGCCTCAGGGGCAGCACAAGGCTGGGTCTGACGAGGCAGCCAGAAAACAGCCCAGATGCAGCTGCCCAGAGACAGCATTCCAGAACATTCTGTGTTGAACCTGCAGTGGGAAGATCGTCTTTGTGGGAAGTCACGAGAGGTTCTGCCCTCTGGGTTCTGAGCATGGGGCCCACGTCCACAGCAGTCCCAGGCCTTCTCCTTGTGGGTGCCCAGCCCGGGGGTGGGGGCGGGTCAAAGGGAAGGAGGGGGGAGCAGAGCCAACCCCCCCCCCAGTGCCACTCTGACCCCCTGCTCATAATGCTGATGGCGATGGGACAGCGCTGAGCGCCTTCCTTAAACCTGCTACGCCAGGCCTTTTATGAACATGACCCCATTCACGGTTCCCATCCCGGGGCCTCTCGACTTCGGCATGGCCGACGCCTTGGGCCAGGTGGTTCTTCATTGTGCGGACTGTCTCGTGCACCCCCGACCTCCACCCACTAGAAGCCACTAGCAACTCCGGCCCAACGGTGACCATCACAAAGGTCTCCAGATGTCACCCAACATCACTGGGGAAAAAGCGCCCCAGTTCAGGAACACAGCCCCAGAGGCAGGGACCTCGCCCTCAGTGTGCAGACTGTGGGGACCCCAGCCCTCCAGTCGGGGCGTGGGGCGAGCAGGACGTCCACCCCCGCAGGCGGGCCCTCCTGCCCGGCATCTTGCTGTGCACGGCACTGCCTGGTGCTGACGAGGGCGGGTCTCGTGAGCAGAGCTGGGCCCGCTGGCCACGTCCCCAGTGCCGACTGTTTCAGCGCTGTGGTGGGTTAGGTGTTCTGCTAAGGATTTTATATGTCACCTCTTTTTCCCTCTCAATATGCCTTTGAGGTGGGTGCTATTATTATTCTCTTGTAAGAGATGGGGAAACTGAGCCTCAGAGAAATGAAGAATTAAAACATGTCACACAGCTAACAGGGGGAGCGAGTCTCACTTATGCCTCTCTAGCCTCAAAATACATGTGTTTTCTCTTCTATGAATATCGATATAAACCCAGAATCCCAGCCAGCTGCAGCTAGAGACACCCATCCTGATGATCCATTCTCCTCTCTTGCCCAAAAGAAGGGGCTCTTCTTCCCTCCGTGTTCCTGGCTAACCGTGGTGCTGTTCCCGCTAGGTTCCCAAGGGCATGGGTGACAGCTCATTGTCAGCGTGACTGATTCGCGGGGTGCCCAGATATTTGGTCAAACGTTATTCTGTGTGTGTCTGAGAGGGTGTTTGTGGGTCTGAAGAACACACACTGTTAGACCGAGTCAGGCGGATTGCTCTCTGTGGTGTGGGGGGTGGGGTGGGGAGGGGGCATCCCATCCGCTGAAGTCTGAAGCATGCAGAGTGGAACCTCCCCCAAGTCAGGGAATTCTTCCCGTGTGACCTCCTTTGAACTGGGACATTGGCGGTTTCCTGCTCTTGGACCCCCCGCTGACCCTCCTGGTCTCCAGCGTGCCAACCCACCCTGCGGATCCTGAGACCCGTCAGCCCCGTAATCCTGTGAGCGAATGTGCATCTCTAGGGTTCGTCTTGCTTCGGGACGTGTGACCAACATCCTGCTGGTTTGGAAAAAGCAGTCTGAGGGTGACGCTGTCCCACACCTGCTCCTGTTGCCGGCCCTCCTGACAACTTCCCGCCCCGCCCCACAGTCTGCAGGGCGTCCTCCGTGGTGACCTTCCCGTCCACCGATCCTCCTTTCAGCCACACAATCTCGAGTTCATCCCACCTACTGAGCTTGGAAAGTCTCGGTGATAAGCTGCTTCCTGGCCAGGATTTTTAACTTCTTTTTACACGCATCTGTTCTTTTTGCATTTCTGCTTGGCCTAAGGCCTTAATGTTTTAAGTTCATCTTTTACCCTGCCACTCTTTGCTTTCACTCTTAGGAGACAGGCAGCACGGAAACTTAAAGACTGTTTTCGTGTGGCACTGCGTGCGATTCCCCTGTAACTCTGAAGTGACCTCACTTCCTGGAGGCTGGTTTTGTGGACTTTGTCGGCACGGGTCCGCGCAGAGTTCGTTTATCCTTGTTTTGTTTCGGTTCCTCACCGCGGCTCCGCACAGACTCGGCACTCCCTTTCCGGGGCGCTTGCTGTGTCTCTCCGGCCCCAGGGTCTTCGGTTCGGAACCACAGATTAAAGTGGGTTTCCGCAGTGTTCCTCCTAAGGAGCTAATTAGGGTATTGCAGTTGCAGCCACTGAGCCGTGTGGCAGAGCGGCCAGATCCGGGCTGCAAGGCTGCGTTTCCTTGCCCTCAAGTTAAGAGGTGAGTGTCTTGAGCCTCAGCGGCCGGGATGGAAGCACTTTCATCCCCTCTGTGCGCAGAGCCGTGCCCACCCCCGGCTCTGTGCCCTGTGTCCCGTACCCTTTGTGGTTTTACCCCCATGTGGCAAACAGGCTCCCTGCCTCCTCCACCTGCCTCCAGACCCGCTGCCCGGCGGGCTCGCTGCCTCTTCCACGTGGGGCTCTGGTCCGCGGGGGTGTCACCTTCTTCCGAGCACAGCAGCTTTTAAAATCCCTCCTTACGGGGTGTGGGTGCGATGGAAGACTCCAAGCACACATCTTGATGGAGTTTAATATTCCCCGCAGCCCATGTCTCATCACCATTCTGCAACATTTTATCAAAGTCTCTCTCCTGGGAACAGTTTCTTGTTGTTGTCTTGGCTTCACAAAGTGCTGTGTTTGGGAGGTCAGGATGCTTAGTGGTCCGAAGAGTGGGCTCAGGCCAGCTGCCTGGGTTCAAACCCCAGATCTACCACTGGCCAGTTCTGGGAACTTGGGCCTAGTCACTGAGCGCCTTAAGCCTCATCTGTGAAATCCGCCAGCATCTCACTCCCCGAGGTTGTTGGGAAGGTAGGACAATCTGTGTACAGCACTTCCCGCCGAGTCAGGCCACCGTCAGCCCTCTGTAAACGTCTGCCGTTCGGGGATTGCGATGCCCCGTTTGATCAAGCAGCCAAGGTCAGAGAATTGTTGGTTGAAAGGCTCCTGTGGCCTACAAAGCAGAGAGATGCCAAGGCCGGTTTCATTCCTCAGGTTCCCAGGCCCTTTCATGTCTGTCACCCACACCCCACAACAGACTCGAGCTGCGCTTTTCCCTGTTTCACAGATGAGCACACCGGACCGCCGGACGGTCGGTCAAGGACTTTTGACGGGCTGCAGGTGCGTGAATGAGAAGCTGGGCTCGGCACTCTGGGGCGCCCGCACTGTTGTGTGAAAGGAGATTAGGAAGCTGCCCTTGGAGACCCCTGGTTCCTCACGGACATGGGGTCCTAGCCGCTGTGCAGCTGGGGCAGGGCTGCTGGTGGCCCCAGTGGCCGGGATGACCCACAGCACCTAGTCCCACACAAGGTCGCCCCCACACCCCAGGGCCCCGGGCCCTGGGTCCACACAGTGGCATCTGCACGCTCCCTGCCCCCCAGTTCCCGGCTATGCTGGGCCAACAGGCAGGGTGACCAACTCGTTCAAATTCGGGGACACAGATAGCAACAGCAGCACTAACCCACTGTACACAACGCGTAAGAACACACAGACACATGTGTTGTCCCCTTTGTGGGAAAACACAAAAAATACACATGTATTTAAAAATCATATATCATTCTACTCCACATGTTTCTGTTGCATAAATGCTATTATTTAAACAAAGCCACAGTAGGACTAGTTAACAAGGACAGTTAGTAGTAACTATTAGCAGGACTAATTAAACGGATATGTGTGTGAGAAAATACAACCATACTCTGATAACGTTTCTTTCTGTTCTCGGACAGAGCCGTGCATTGCAACTCTGAACTGCGTATTTACATTGTGTAGGCTCTACTAAGACACACAAATGGAAGACTTTTTCATTTATTTTTAGTCCCCATCTGAGGATATGTTTACTGATGAGAGAGAGAGAGAGAGAGAGAGAGAAACATCGATCGGCTGCCTCCCGTACACACCCCACCTGGGGATCAGATCCACAACCTAGGTACGTGTCCTGACGGGGGATCGAACTCGCAACCGTTTGGTGTATGTACGCGGCGACGCTCAGCCAGCCTGGCCAGGGCACCATGTAAGACTTCTGGAAGGAAACGCAGACACGCAGGACGGATTGCGCAGCTGTTTACTCTCACAGGGCCATGGCGCCTTCCTCTCTGTCCCGTGGGTGTTTTCCTCTGTCTCCTTCTCTCGCTGCCTGCAGCTTCTACGAAGCCCCTCTTTCCCTGCGTGTAGCGATCAAGGCAAGCAGGGTGGAAATGACTCACTCTGGCTCCCAGCTGTCCCCGTAGGAAGCCTCATTACCCTGGTGCCTGATGTCCGTCCAGGCGACAGTCTTGAGCAGAACGTCCTCTCGGTGAAAGTGTTGGAAGGTGGAGTTCGCACGTGCAGGCTGTGAAAGCTGACTTTTTGCGTTGTCTCGGGTGGGCTACAGAGCCTGCTCATCTGGTCAAACACTAGCATGGACGTTGCTGTGCAGGTGGGTTTTAGCTGAGATTGGCATTAAATGACTGACTTCGAGTAAAGTGGAGGACCCTCTAGGATGTTGGTGGGCCACAGTCGATCAGGTGAAGGCCTCCAGAACGAGGACCGAGACTTCCCGATACTTGAGCCCTGCGGGGTGCTCAGCCTGCTGGCCTGCCCTGAGGACATCAGCTCAGGTCTCAACACCAACGCTTACCCGAGTCTCCAGCCTGCCAGCCCCTCCCCCCCCAGACCTCAGACTTGCAGCTGCCAGACTCCCGAAAGCCCATTCTTAAGACCCCCCCCGCCCCGCCCTCCCGTTTCTCCAGGTGACTGTGACTCAGCCACTGTCCCCGCCAGTGTTCAGATTTGCAGGGATCCGTTCCCAGCTCTCCCCACATGCCCATCGCTTCGCCCGCAGGCCGGCCGCCGTGGACCCGCAGTTCGCTCCATCTATAAATGCATCACTTTGGGGTCTGTGTCCCATGCCCAGAGTTTGTGCACTCCGAAGCCCGTGGGGTCCCACAATGAGTTAGACCTCCCTTTCTCAGGGATGGTGGCATTGGCCTTGGGGACCAGTGTGTGTGAATGAGGGTGGAGACTTTTCCCTCTGGACACAGCCGCTGTGACGGGGCCTCGAAACCTAGTGAGTGCCTTCTGCCTTCTGCTTCTCCCGCCCCCGCTGCTATGTGGGCCTGATTCCCGGCGTTCGATACCTTTCTGCATCTCAGCGTCCTACACAGATATTGTGCTCCCACCCCGCCCCACCCCCAGTGGGAGAGTGATCTCTGTCATCTTTTTAAACTGGCCCACAGGACTCGGAATCTTTCTCGCGTTCACCCACATTTACTTGCCCCCTCCGGGACTCGTCATCTTCCCGTTCATCCTCTCGCGCAAACTTGTCTCTCAGTCGTTACTCACTCTCATTCTCCGAGCCTCGGTTTCCTCATCTGTGAAATGGGAGTCATAATCCCTGGCCCACAGAGGTGCTCTGAGGATGCAGCGAGGCAGTGCTGGACGGAGAGGCCAGCAGGCAGACTGGCCCACGGAGCCTTCCACGTGTGAAAAGCGGATCAAGCTTTGCTCTGGGGAGTCAGCCGGGGAAGAAACTCCACTATTTGCCTGTCTTTGGAAAGAAACCTATGTTATCTGCATTGATTCTAAAAACGCTATCTATTTATTTCTGTATTTTTCAAGACATATGTGCAGTAACATGCAGTCAGGTCTAGAAATTCCAAGTACAGGTTCATGGCCTAAATGTGAAGTCCAGACACAAGGCCTGCCAAGTGTGTTCAAAATCACTGAACGCATTTTGAATCCCTCAGTAGTTATTTCCTAAAAGGAATTCCTTTGACTGTGACCACCGGTGGCCAACAGAAATGCTTTTCGGGATTTCAGGTAAGGCTTCAGTGCCGGAGCCCACCCTCTGCAGCCTCTCAGGCCTCTGCTCTCGTGCCCACCGCGGGGAGGGCCCGGCCACTCCCGTCTCTCTCCGAGCAAACAGCAGCAGCCTTCGGAACAAAGGGGGAAATTTGCAGCGGGTGAAAGTTTAGGCCTAATGATGCAGAGACCAAATTGTTTCTAAACTTGGGATACACAAAAGATTCCAAGCACCTTTGAATTTCTCGTTTCTCACAATTATCCGTTAGAACCTACCAAATCCCTCACTTTGAATCACGGGATCTTTGAGAAAAACTCAGAAATAACCTTTTGTGCATGCATAGCTTATTAGCAACAGGAAAAAATATTTTTCTCTCTGCCCGTGAGCTTTTCCGCTCCGGAACATAAAAGGGACACAAAGTTAGAAGGCGCGGGAAAGGAAATCTCGGCGGGTGAGGGTGAGGGTGAGGAGCGGAGGCTGTTGTTTGTGTGCCCCAGTGGCCAGGGAGCGCCAGACGCTGATGAGCGGCGAGCGACAGAACGCCCGAGGGTGCTGACCCGCCGCCCTCGAACCGGGGCGTTTAATTGCTGTAACGACAGGACTGCCCTTAACAAGGCTCACGGCCGCTGTCCTCGGAGAGCCTCCCCACACAGGCTTTGAGGGGGCTTTTCTGAACAGATGCGGTGCCTCTTCCATGTGCCGCTGTGTGCGCCGAAGAAATGCCCACGCTGACCCCGTGGTCAGTCCCAGTCGTTGAGGGTCTTTCCTGCTGGAACCTCCAGGCAGCAGGGAGCTCGGCGAGGTCCGGTGTGAGCGGGGGGCGTGGTAACAGTCGGTAGGGCTGAGTGACCCCCGCCGCTAGGCTGAAGGATAGCACACATTTGCTGTTTTAATCGCTGTACCCTCTGCGGGGACTGTATGCAGGGACACCCCGCCAGCCTCCTGTGGGCACCCCGCTTCCTCCCAGGCTGCCAAATTTCTGGATTCTTTTCGATCTGCTCAATGACAAGCAGCCGATGCCAACATTTCTGGGGGTCTACTGCGTCTGGGGCCTTTCTTCTCCCCACCCCCCTTTCCCTGTTCTTTCTTCTTGGGGACTTGTTTAAATGGTAAAAGACAAATACCGTGAAGTTTACCATTTCCATCATTTTTAAGGGTACAATCCAGTAGCATTCACTGTATTCACACGGCTGTGCAGCCATCACTGCCGTCGCCTCCAGAACGTTCGTCTTCCCCAGCTGAGACTGTCCCTGCCAAACACTGACTCGCACCCCCCTCCCCGCCCCCAGCCACCACCATTCTCAGTTCTGTCTCTGAGAGTCTGCCTCTTCCAGGTGCCCCGCAGAAGTGGGACCACACAGCCCTGTCCTGGTGTGTCTGGCTTCTGTCACTAAGCATGTTTTCAGGGTTCATCCATGTTTGCAGGTGTCAGAATCTCACTCCCGAAGAAGGCTGAGCACTGCTCCATGGCTCCGTGGCTCCGTGGCTCCGTGGCATGAAGGACCACAGCAGGTTAGCCGCTCGTCCTCCAGGGGACAGTGTGGTTGTCCCCAAACACCTCTTGGCTGCTGCGAACAATGTTGCTACGAGCATTGCGTACAAATATCTGTCTGTGCCCTGCTTTCAGGTCCTTTAAAGCAGAATTGTTGGGTCCTGGGGTAATTCCGTGTTTTGTTTTCTGAGGACCCGCCGACCTGGTTTCCACAGTGGCTGCGTCACATGGCACCTTCTCAAATTCAAAGCCTGATGCTCATGCACTTACTTGGGGTCGTCAAGGTGGTCTTCCCTGGAAGGCTCTCACGTGATCCTCACGCACATCCTACGGGCGAGCGCTGCTTGGACCCCTAGTGTGCGCACGAGGAAATTCAGGTGCCTGGAAGGAGGGTCGCCGCCGGGGCTCGGGTGGTTCTCAGCAGCAAACAGGAGCCCGCTCCAGCTGCTGGGGGTCCAGCTGCTCGGCAGAGCAGCTCTCCGGGTCTGCAGTCTGCCGGAGCGCCCGGCAGCCAGCTCGGCAGAGTGAAGGCCCCACCCTGGGCAGGACCCAGACAGGGCGCTCTCCCTGGAGTACGCTGGCCGCAGGGTCCTTGTCACTGAGGCTTCCCACAACCAGTGCCTTCCCCGTGACCCATGCCAGGGCCGGGGCTCTGTGGGTCTGTGTCCTCGGGCCCCTGTCCTCCAGGTGCACGTGCCTGCCAGGCCCGAGCCACACACCTGTGCCCTCCCGCACAGGAAGACTGGGAAGGGGAGAGTGTCTGCCACTTGCTACCTTAGGGAGAAGGAAGCCCCGAGATGGGACAGGAGAGGCAGCCAAAGCGTCTGGCAAGCTGGAAAATGTGCCCACGATCCAAACCCACAGCCAGAACATGCAGGGCCACCCCCGGCCCACTCCCTCCAGCTCGACCTCTCTTCTCTTGTTGGGAAATGGGGTCACTGCCGAAGTAATCAGTTGCAGACCCTAAGGCAAGTCATGTTGGATTTGGGGTGGACTGAAAGGGAGAAGCCACAGAGGAGAAGGTCCCACGAAGGTGGAGGCAGAGGTTGGCATGGTGTCCTCCCAGGCCAGGGACAGGGACCACTGAGCTGGAAGAGGTGGGGAGCCTTTCCCCCAGGGCCCCCCTGCCCACAGCCAACTTCAGACTCCAGCCCCGAACTGGGATGGCGACTTCTTTGGTTTTCAGCCAGAACGTCTGCGATGCTTTGTTATGGCAAACTCGTTCTGCGGGGGACTGAGTTTCCATTCAGAGGGTAACATGGTGACCGGTGAGGTGAGGCTAGGGCGGCTAATACCCATCCTTGAGGGCCAGGTAACCTCCAGTCCGACGCCCTCCCCTCCCTCCGCGTGCAGGTAAGGAGCCGTGTTGTCAAGACTGCAGACTTCCAGGACCAGGGACTCAAGTCGCTCCCATCTCTTGATGGTGCGTTTTACGTGTTTACTTGACTGGCCACGGCAGGCCCAGACACTGGCTAAATATTCATTCTGGGCGTGTCTGCAAAGTGTTCGCAGAAGAGAAAAGCGTGTGAGTTGGTGGACCCTCCCCGTGTGCCTGGGCCTGTCCGACTCCCCGAGGGGCCCGAGGAGGACACAGAGGCAGGGGAGGGTGAGCTCTTTCTCCCCGACCACCTCCTTGACATAGGTCTTCCCCTGCCCTTGGACTAGAACTTCCATTTTCAGCCCTCCTGGTTTTCAGCCTTGCAAGCCTGACTGAAGACTGTACTCTCAGTTCTCCCGGGTCTCCAGTGCGCAGAGGGCAGGCTGGGGGACTTCTCTGTCTTCAGAGTCCCACAAGCCAACTCCATGTCCTAAGTCTCA
Source organism: Desmodus rotundus (assembly GCF_022682495.2). Classification (NCBI taxonomy): domain Eukaryota; kingdom Metazoa; phylum Chordata; class Mammalia; order Chiroptera; family Phyllostomidae; genus Desmodus; species Desmodus rotundus. The sequence goes on along the minus strand of NC_071388.1, from coordinate 2,162,019 downwards.
CAGGGGAGGAAGGAGGGAGGAAGGAAGGAAGGAAAGAAAAGAAGGAAGGAGGCAGGAAGGAAAGAGGAAGGAGGGAAGGAAAGAAGGAAGGAAGGAGGAAGGAAGAAAGGAAGGAAGGAAGGAAGGATGAAGGAGAGAGGCAGGGCAGACCCCCACGTCTGTGTTTCCCTGGAGGGCCCTGACTAACCCACTTGTGGAGCAGTGGACTCCTTCCCTGGACAATCCCCCTTTATAACGAGCCCCAAATCTCCCTCTTCAGAGCTTCTGCCCGGGACTCTGTGTGTCCCTCTTCCCACCCTGCCCGCCCCATCCCCACGCCGGCCTTTCCAAAGGTAGGAGACACGCCATGTGCTCTGGCGTCTTCCCTTCCCTCCACATTGTCTCCCGGGGCTTTCGGCCGCGTCCCTGGTGACTCAGGGTTCGCTGCCCGAGCCTCCCAGCTCCTCACCCTCCAACACCTTCCTGAGAGTGCTTGGAGGTAGATGCCACGCTGCAGCCACCGTCTGACCCACACAGAGGACAGGGAGGCCACCGCTGCCCTTTCTATAGATGCCGTCTGTGGACACCCCTGTCCCCATCGAGCAGCATGGTTTCCCATTTAGGAAATCGCCATGGCCGGCTCTCTCCGTGGGAAAGTGTGATGTTAAACTCCCCGAAAGTTCCAAGGGGTGGACTGCTGTGTGTGTGCATGTGTCATTTAGAGAGAAGGCAGCCTGGAGTGGAGTGTCCTCGGGAAGGTGGGGACAAGAAAGAGCAGAGCTGCCCGTGGCAGCTTTGGGGACAAAGCTCTTTTCCTTTGGATGAAGTTCCAACTTCCTTCTCACCACTATCCTTTCTGTCCTTGGAGAACCTCCCTGTGGGGAGTGTCAGCTCTGTGCCCAGGCTGGGGACTGCTTTGTCCTAGAAGCACCACAGGAGCCACCGGGCTGTGACAACGGTGGGGGAGGGGGGCGAACAGAATGGGTCCGGGTTCATCCAGACCCTGGACACTCTTCATTGTGGCCGGTGCATCGTGAAGAACCAGAACAAAGTTCTTAACACATTCCTGTTCCTTTTCACCCCCAAAGCACGCATATACTGTGCCTGTTACTAACGTAGTCCATAAGTAATTCTTTTTGCTACTTCCCTGTTCGAATGCTTGCAGTCCACCCTGAAAAATAGGTCAGCTATTATTTATACTCTTTGGAATGTCCTCAGATATTTTGACAGGAAAGAAAAATAATATTGACGTTAAGCATCCTCCAAAAAAAAAGGGAGTATAGTCATCAGCCTGCTGCTCTGCACGGAACCGGAACTAGCCCACAGCGGACAGCTGAACATCTCCCAACGCCACGCATGTTCTTCACACGTGTGAACGAAGTGTCCGTCCCCGGGGCAAACGGGCCATCAGACCACAGCCTGTGGGGCATTAGACCGAGACTAGGACTTCTCCTCCTCCAGGGACTCCCTGAGCGTCCTCCAGAAAACCGCACCACCCCCCGCCCCCAAGGTCTGTGCTGTGCCGGCTGGTTCGCGTGAGGCAGGCTGGGCTAGGTCACGCCCACAGCCATTTCGGGCTCTGAGACTGTGCTTCCAGGTCATTGCCCTTCGCCTGCCACTCTGTGACCTTTGTGGGGTTGGTGCTCCCACCAGGCGTCCAGACGTGTTTCGTGGGTGGACCACAGACACCGTTGCAGGGACGCGGACGAGGTGACGGTGGAGTCTGGTGCCCGCCTTTCCAGCGAGCTGCGCCCCGCATGTGCTTCCGTCCACGGTAGCCTTCGTCCCCAGTTCCGAGTGCACACGCAGCCCAGGGTGGCTGTGAATGCAGCCCAACGCAAAACCGTAAATTTCCCTAAAACATGATGGGACTTTTGTTTTCGTTAGTGTTTGTGTATTTAATGTGTGGTCCAAGACAACGCCTCTTCTTCCAGTGTGGTCCAGAGATGCCACAAGGCTGGGCATCCCCTGGTCTGCAGCGTGAAAACCCAGCTCTGAGAAGTGACACCGAACCCCACAGACGCTGTCCCCGGGACCCGTCGGGGGGACAAAGACAGAGCTCCCCAGTGCTCATTAATCCACATGGCAAGAAAGAGATTAAACAGCACAGACACTGGCCACTGGGAAAATCACTGAAATAAAGACCATTGCACGCAGCTGGCTTTCCGGGGGAGGGCTGGAGATAAAGCCAGGGGTCCTTAATAAGGCGAGAAATTAAAACCGGGATTAGTGGGAACAGGAAGCCCTTCTAAGAAGCTGTGCCTGACACCCCTGCTTCAGTCCCAGGGCCTGACTTCCGGACCATTTTCCCAGTTGTCCATAGTCCATCCCCAGCATCTTGGTTGGTGGAAGAAGGCAGGCTCGACCAGCCCACACGCTGCTTTCCTCAAGAAGGACCACTCAGCGCTATTTCTGCGAGGCTTCTGCAGAGGAGGCGGAGAGTGGGTTTCTGAGTTTCCACGGAGCCTTGCAGTCTCGGCCTCATCCTGTGAGAGACACACAGAGAAAGCAGCTCACGTGAGACTGAGGGCCACGTGTCCTGGTTGGGGGTGGGGAGGGTGACCGTCCCCTCATGCAGACACACCTGCTAGGGTCACAGCGACTCTCCGGGAGATGCTGTTAAAGTAAAACTGCACCACTTGAATTATGTCCTCCCCCCCAGAATATTATGTCGGAGTCCTAACCGTCAGCCCCTCAGGATGGGGCCTTATTTGGAGACAGGATCTTTATGGGGAATCGAGGCAAAACAGGGTCACTAGGGTAGGCCCTCATCTACTGTGACCGTGTCCTCATGAAAAAGGGCACTTGGACACAGAGCCAGGCACACAGGAGGAAGGCGAAGTGCGTAGACGTAGGGAGAGGAATCCGCGTGAGAAACCCACCTGAAGGTGGAGGACTGGAGTGGGGGTCTGCAAGCCCGGGACCCGCGGAGACGGCCAGCGCCCACTGGAATCGGGGAGACAGACCCGGAGCAGCTGCTCCCTTGCAGCCCGCAGGCACCTTGACCTGGCCCTCGGGCCTCCAGGGCTGTGAGGCAACGCACGTCTGTCGTGTGATCAGGGATCGGTGGCACCTTGTGTCGTCAGCCCGGAGCGCAGCGACACGCCGGCCAAGACAAAGGCATTAGCGTCTCAG